>NC_140110.1:312500-665000 GCF_964237585.1 Gallinula chloropus | reverse complement strand
GTCACGGTTAGGGTTAGGGTTTAGGTGTAGGGTTTAGTGTTAGGGTTAGGGTTTAGTGTCAGGGTTAGGGTTAAGGTTTAGTGTCAGGGTTAGCGTTAGGGTCAGGCTTTAGGGTTAGTGTTTAGTCTCAGGGTTAGGTTTAGGGCTAGTTTTTATTGTCAGTGTTAGGGTTAGGTTTAGGGTTTAATGTCAGGGTTAGGCTTAGTGTTATGTTTAGGATTTAGTGTCAGGGTTAGTGTTAGGGTTTTGTGTCAGGGTTAGGGTTAGGGTTTAGTGTCAGGGTTTAGTGTCAGAGTTAGGGTTACATTTAGGGTTAGGGTTAGGTATAGGTTTAGCGTTAGGGTTAGTGTTAGGGTTAGGGTTTAGTGTCAGGGCTACGCTTAGGGTTAGGTTTTAATGTCAGGGTTACGTTTAGGGTTAGGGTTTAGTGTCATGGTTATGCTTCGTGTTAGGGTTTAGTGTCAGGTTTATGCTTAGGGTTAGGGTTCGGGTTTAGCTTCGGGGTTATTCTTAGGGTTTGGTTTAGGGTTTAGTGTCAGGGTTATGTTTAGAGTTAGGTATAGTGTTTTGTGTCAGGGTTACGCTTAGGGTTAGGTTTTAATGTCAGGGTTAGGGTTAGGGTTAGGGCTTAGTGTCAGAGTTATGCTTAGGGTTAAGGTATAGTGTCAGGTTTATGCTTAGGGTTAGGGTTAGGGTTTAGCTTCGGGGTTATGCTTAGCGTTTGGTTTAGGGTTTAGTGTCAGGGTTATGTTTAGAGTTAGGGATAGGGTTTTGTGTCAGGGTTATGCTTGGGTTTAGGGTTAGTGTTTAGTGTCAGGGTCGGGATTAAGGTAAGGGTTTATTGTCAGGGTTAGTGTTTGTGTTAGGGTTTAGTGTGAGAGTTAGTGTTAGGCTTTAGTGTCAGCGTTAGTACTAGGGTTAGGGTTTAGTGTCAGGGTTTAGTGTCAGGGTTAGGGTTAGGGTTAGTTTTAGTGTCAGGGTTAGGGTTAGGGTTAGGGTTTAGTGTCAGGGTTAGGGTTAGTGTTAGGGGTTATGGTTAGGGTTAGGGTTAGAGTTAGTCTTAGGGTTAGGCTTAGGGTTCAGTGTCAGGATTAGGCTTAGGATTAAGGTTAGGTTTTAGTGTCAGAGTTAGTGTTAGTGTTAGGTTTCAGTGTCAGGGTTAGGGTTAGGGTTCAGTGTCAGGGTTAGATTTAGGTTAGGGTTTAGTGTCAGGGAAGTCTGCTCTGATGGGGAGCACAGCGGGGCAGCTGGAGGAGGGGTGCAGCAGGAGGGGACAGGCCCCGACACAAAACGCTGCCGCCTCCTCTAGCCCGGCACGAGAGCCCCCCCTTCGCTCCTTAGGCAGCCTCCCCCCTGAAATCCCGCCCTCCCTCCCTCCCAGAGCGCCTCCTTGCAGGGAAGCCTACCCGGCAGCAGGGTGAGCACCACGGCCGGACACAGTTCGGGCGGGACCCAGCTCACACCCCACACCCCCACCGGGCACGCTGTGCCACTCACCCCAACCGCTCCAGCCCCCAGCCCCGGCGCTCCGCCCGCCCCCGCCCCTCCCGAGGCCGCACCTCCGGAACGCGGCCACCGCCCCAAAAACACAGGGTTGGGTACCGCTATCCCCCCCTCGCGCTCCCGGGGGGGCCTGGGGACACTCACACGCCGGAGCGCGGCCACCAGCCGGGCTGCTGCCGCTGGCAATGAAGCACCGGACACACACGTTCCCGTGGCAACGGCGGGACGCGAGCGAGGCCCGTGCGGCAGCGCCCGGACAGCCCCGGGCAGAGCTGACCAAGCGCCGCACCTCGCCGGGGAGTTACTACCCGCTCACTCCTGCCCCGGGACCGGGGAAACCGGCGGCACGGGCGCGGGGGAGATGCTTTGGGCCGGGGACTCGGCTGGCACAGCAAGCGTGTGGTGAAGCGGCCCCTGCCCACCCTCCCAGATTACGTGGGTGCAGCGGGGGAAGGGGCACCCGCGGCAGACAGTCCTGCACCGGCTCTGGAACCTGAGTCCTTTCCCACAGCGCTTCAGCCCTTCCCCAGCTGTACAGTGAACTCTTTCTGCAAAGCTGGTTAGGAATGACATCCTTAAAAACATGGAATTTAAAAGAGCATTTGGGTTTCAGTGTTCATGTCTCATGGAAACCCAGTTTCCTGAGACAGCAGAGGGATGGTATTGATTCCCTTCCCTAACGCAGCTGCCTCGTGCAAAAGGGTTTGAAGAGCCACTCCTGGGTTACACAGACAGCTCGACAGGAGCACTTCAAAAAGCTCAGCCTTCTCATCAGGTCCCTGGCAAAAGGGGTCTGGCCTCCCCAGCAGGAGGGCTTAGAAGCTGGCCAGGAATGTGCTTTGTCTTATTTGCAGTCTCATCATTTCACTGGGTCAGTTCTAGGGAACCTCTTCTGAGCTGATGGGCTCAGAAACTTCAGCTCCATACATGCAACTCCTGACGTGCAGCAGCCCCGCTGATGATGCCCAGAGCAGTTTCAGTGTGCCAGTGCTGTCAGCAAGTTCAGCCCAGCCCCTGTGCCTCCAAACCAATGGTGTCCTCACACCAGCACACGATACAGCTGTTTCTCAAGGCTTTAGTATTTCCTTCCTCACATTCTCTTTTGCTTGTGCTTCCTGCAGGTTTTACAGAGGGGATTTTAAAAGGGTGGGTGAACTGATACTGTATGAATTGTGCTCACTCTGTGTAAGGATATTTTTAGCAGAATCCATCTCTCAATCCAATTCTTTGCCATGTACACACTGAGGAAAATTAGATGCCTTTAAGGTATCATTATTAACTTCATTTGATTTCTGGTTCCTTTAGCAGAGATTTAAGTATGCTAAGCCTCTTTTAAGAACATTTTAAAAGATCAACAATTGCAATAATTATTTTTATTAGTAGAGTGACAAAGAAGCAGCAGTTCAGTTTGCTTTATTTGGTACTAGCCAAATGCTAAATTGTGCCTAGTATCATTACTTGTCCTTTAATCAGGAGTCTTCTGGTTTTTTTAATAGATCTGACTAAAAGACTTGATCCTGCTGCCAGAAAAACTTAGTCTACCCTTCTTTTTATTTAATAAATTCACTGTTATTTTATTGAATAGAAATGATGATATATTTTTCAAGGTATTGCATATGTTCAAAAACACTGTTATGATGATAATACAGGATTTCAGAAGTCAATTGCTGTGTTCCAATAGCACAGGTATTATTAATTATTTAAAGATGAATTCAGTTTTATAAGAAAGCCAAAACCAAATATCGATTCAATTTCAACTTTCAACATGCAAACACCTTAGAAGTAAAAAATGTCCTTTTGAAGAACTGGTCAGTTGTAACATATAAAGTAAAATCTATTTTTAGCTGCTTATTTTAATTTTTCAAAGTAAAAACTTATTTTATACTCTCTATATTTTTAAAAGTCATTTAAGTAACTTTGATCAGATCAAACTGTCCATTTTCCAAGATTCAAGAGGTGAACTGAAATAGCTCTGTCCTGCTAACGTTGCAGGAAATAAAACTTCAGACCAAGAGACACCCTTAATTCTGGTTTCTCACGGGAAGAGTTTTCACTCCTAAGCAATTAAAAGGTACACACAATCTTCCTGGTTTCAGTTTCAATCATCTACCACTTTGATTGAACTCAGGACAATTTTACATCTGTAAAATGTTTTACAAGTCACTTGTTAAATGCACCTGAGGAATTCCAGGACCCAAATAGGGTTCATGTTAGAGAAATCTATGGACTTGCTCAAGATGGAGGAGTTTCATACCTGCAAAGAAGCAGGACTCCAAGTATTGGCCGTAATCACCATAGTCCTGCTTTGGATAATTTCCCTATGCAAACACAGAGATTTGAAGACGTGGTATCTTAACACAAAAGATTGCACTCTTTCCCTTTGAACAAGACAATATGCTTACTTGATATAAAGAACACAAACAATATGGCTCAGACCATAAAAGAGAGTGACAGCTGTGCAATTAGTAGCCATAGAACCATAAATGCCTGTGAGAAGCTGGGGAACACGCGCACGCGGCTGGTGCCAATCTGCATATATCACAGTAATTAACAAAAGTCCCTTGTTTGAGTAATAAAGGAAACTTAATTTTAAACCAGGAAAGTGAAAATTTAGGAATCCTTGAGTGTCATTTGTTTTGAAATGTAACCACTTCCAATACATCAGTTGAGTATGTTCAGATTTCCAGGGGTCATTCTGCTGCAGTTCTGTTCATAGCGCATGTGTAAAAAATACGGTATTTGATATCATTGTGCTCACGCTGTCAGAAGACCCAGAAGTTGCCTTTTCTGCTGGCTTGTATTGCCACAAAACATTGCAAAGGACTACCTAGGTTTTGCTTTCATAAACACTAAACCTTCGAAATTGCACAGGAATCAGTCATGATAGGTGTCTGATGGCTGAAAATGGATCAAATGCAGAAAATGCAAATGCTTTATGATAAATTCATACAGATGAAAGAAATTTATAATGGAGGGAAGTCTCTTTTAGTGGTAGGTTATACTTTAGTATGCCAAGAGTGATTCAGTGTTCCTCAGAAGGTAATTTGTGAAATAGTGTTATTCCATATTTGATGCCTAAAAAAGTGAGATACTATACTTGCAGGGCACCACATTACCAGTGCTCAGGCCCTTTTAAAACATGAAATTTCACTTTTTGTCTTTCTGATAAGGTAAAATTTACTAAGATAACTGCAGTAACAATTCCAGCGGTGACTGGTGTTTACTCTTGTGACACAGGAGTCAGAATAAATGCCAGGGAAAAGATAAAGCTCTGATTTTATCCCACGGGATAAAAAAAAAGGGGAGGGGGAAATTTTCAGAATTAAAGCACTTACAATAACAAATCTAATTTCCAAAAGCAATGATTATCTACATTTCTTACTACTGAAAATATCTTTGTCGGCTGAGATGCTTTGAATATGCCTAGTACTAAAGGAATTAACTGGAGAGAAGCTAAATTTTCTTGAGTTTCTCTACGCAGAGAGCCCTTGCTACTTTGGCCTGCATAGTATGTTAATCTAGAAGTCTGTAAATTCCTTGTATGAACTAGACATGGGTTTATGTTCTTTCACCTGAAAACATTTGTGTTTCTATGTGGGATCTTTTCAAAGAAAAAAACCCGAAATATGGCATTTGTTGAATGAGCACTTGCTTAACTATGGGCTTCCTGTACAGCAAATGAATTAAGTTTGAAGTATTACCTTACTAACACTCTCCTGACAACACAGAAGACCTAAGTTTAGTGTAGGTGCTTCCAAGGGCAGACTGAAACTACAATGAATGTCAGTGCCAGCATCTTTTAAGCACCATTGCTGTTATCAATAAGAAAATACAGCCTGTGTTATACTGTACTTTGAGAATACATTTGGTTTAAATGGACAAATATCCCCTGGAAATCAGTCATGTTTTAATATGGTTTTTAACCTTGGTTTCTCATCATACAGTTGACATCTCTATTTCTCAGCAAGCTTCTACCCTTTCCAATTCACAGGTAGACTTATTAAGTGATGTTCAGATCAGAACAGCTTCTATCAAGGGCTGCATTCATTAACTACCGCATGTCTGAAGATACCTCTGTCAGTAGTCCTGAGTATGCCTTTTCCATTTGACCACACACACAGAGCTGTACTTTTAGGGAAATGCTTTCAAGACAAAATATTTGTAAAGAATATTTGTTTTTCTTCTCCCTGCCCCTGAGCTAAACACTCTCAGAAGCTGTTAAAAAAAATGTGAGCACTCTAACTTCATTCTAATCAACTTCAAATGCAAATGACTGAGGCTGCAGACTTTCTCAAGCAGAAAGCACAGAAAATTGCTACTAAAATCCCCACTGCTCTTTCAGCAATACCACCGAATGGAAAGGAATAAATTGCATGGACGTTAAATACACTTTGCAGAATACTCTGTTTATTTATACACTTCAGTAGTCTCTAGAAGATTTAGAGTTTTTACTTGTGTAATTAACCTATTGACCTCATGCAAAAAAAAAGTACACAAACAATATGTATCTCTTACTAGTTAGCTATTTCAATGAATATGAATATTGATTTCATTGTTTCAAATGCTGCACAAAGAGTTTTCAAATTAAAGGAAAAAAAAAAACCTAAAGAGATGTGACTGGTAGCCAGGAAATCCTTCTTTATGGTCCTCCCATTCACTACCTCCTTCTTCAGTTTTTAATGAAACTGATTTTGCCACATTTTGGCGATCACAAATGCATAAATATATGAGTGAAACAACAATAATTTATTAATAAAGCTAAATCATCAACACAGATTTGGAGCATCTAAAATGTGGGGATGGCAGTCTTCACATCAGCTCCATTCCTTTGAAGCTTTCATGTTAATTGGAGAACTAACCTTCAAGATTACACTAGTAATTTTATAGCTGTAGTCACAATATGCTTAAACATTGATTTTTATAATCCTTCATCAAGAAGGGAGTAAAATAACAGAAATGTTGGCTAATTAGGACACACTTTCCACACATTTTTGTACAGGACAGTTGATATTTTTCGCAGCTTTTACTAAATATTTAGATGTTGGATGATTCTGAAACAGGCCTGTGGATGAACAGAACAATGAAGTTGTTGACAGCTTTGGCTTCTTGTTTGCTATACTGTTGTGTCCTGGTTGCAGGTTAACTCCTTGTTAGCATGGACACCTGCTAATGCTTGTGCAGTTTGCTGGGTGTCTCTTCTGGGGCACAGCTGGGTTTCTACTTTCTGACACGGCAAAAAAATATCTCTCTGCCTCTGTAAGGCCAGAAATCATCATCCAAAACTGTACTGACACATGAAGTTAAGAAAAGACACTCGTGCTCCTATCCTATGAATGGATGTACCATTTCTGGAATGTCTGGTTATCTTGGATTGAGATAAATTTAGTATTTCTGATATATATGTACTCTCATATAGCCCTAGTGCAAAAAAAGTTCAAGTACGTTATGTGATGACAGATGCACCCTCATTGTCAATTGACTACTTCACAGGTATTTGTGGCTCTAGGTTTGAAAAAATTGTCCTGGCCCTTAACTAATATAACAGTTTAGCATAATAGTTCCCAAGGATTTTTTTTTTTCCATGTGGACTGCAATTACCTAAAAAGTACTATCTCAGGGATCCCCTGTTCTCTTGTTAAAAACATTTCTCTAAATTACTTGCAAAACCTGCTTACATAGGAGAAAAAAAAAAGGGAAACAATTTTATTCTCCTTTTTTTTTTCGCTCCTGCTTAATCCCATGTAGAATCAAATACTAAGGCATTGGAGAAATTAACCTTTTAGCCCAACTTTGCAGCAGAATTTTGCACCTAAAGAAACAGAAGCATGCTTATGTGACTGGTCATGGTAGTTTGAAGATGGTGATACCAATGATATGGATATTTTTAAAAAGTCTTTAATAGTATTTTTTTTCATACATTAAAAAATAATGCTTGAACAATCTTGAAAATTAAGTATGAACCAATCACTAGCAATAGTTTTGTGTGATGATGCTCCTTTGGTTTTTTTCCCCCATGGTTTGAAATCTTTGCAATAAATCTGAGCAGCTTCTTGAAATCCCTATGCCTGCCTTGTAACAGTGAAGCTGCAGTTGGCCCATTAGTCATCCTGAGTGGGGTAAAAGCTGAATTATACTTCCCTGAAATATCTATGAGGGAAACATCATGGTTCAGGGATGCTTGTGGGATTGGTGTATTAACAGATCCCTGTAATGATAATTCTCTTTCTGGGAAGAGTGGGAATTCCTATGGCTGTAAAGGCAACAAAGCTATTCTTAGCCCTTGGCAATCTCTCATTAGCTACAGGTATCTACTGCCTAAAGTGATGGACAGGAGGAGGTGGCTAACACCCCCCTGCCCCTTTGCCATCACTCCCATATTAATAGGGCTCAGATTGAACTGTACCATATAGCATATCTGACCTGTGGAACAGCCCTGGTAAGTGCTGGTTTTGGAGAAAATTGTGACATGCTTCAGCTACCAGAAGTAAAACTGCAAAATTTGATTCCTAGCTCATTTAGAAACTTTTCCTGGCTTTGGCAAGTTTGTTGTTGTTCTCTTAACTGGGAAATGAGACTAGTGTGGTACTAAGAATATGATTTTTTTTTTTTTAATATTCTGTAATGAAAAATCTACTCAAAATATATGGATTAATATTAATTCATGCATCTTTATGTATGTATCAACATATTTCAAATAAATAAAATTATGAAAAAACCCACTGGACTGGTTGCAGCAGCTTTTCAGGATGTGTATTTGCTTTAAATATGGCAGGCATTGTTTTCTCCTGTGAATTTTAAACAGAGTTGAAATAACTAGACCTCTGGAAATTATCTTTCAGAGTATATGTGGGAGGGGAGATGATCATTTAAGTAACGGAAGAAAATGGCCAATATTTTGTAATGAAAGCTTTGACCCACCCTCTGGGGAAGACAGGTTGCCTTGTGGGTGAGTGACTTTACCTGCCAGTCATACAGATGATTCAATAAGTGATGCCTCTCCCTGAACCCCAAGCCATGTGCTGATCTTAATGTGGTGCCTGGTCAAATCAGAAACATAAAACTCAATCTGTCTCTAAAAAGAGCTGACTGTAGAGAGGAAGGAATGACTAAAATGTAAGGGAGGAGGAAAAGTTTGTGCTTGAAAGGGCCTCAACATTTAAATGTTAACAAGCAGATAACAAAACCAGGAGAAAAACCTATAGGAAACAATCCAATAGCTATAAAATGACAGGTCCCAACTCCCCAACAATCAGATGCTACCAGGTAATTAAATATTTTATATATAGAAATAAAACATATTTTTATTTTATAGGTATATACTGTGTAGGGCTCTGTAACATGTCCCTCTGATCTAAAGTTTAGTCAGATATAAGGCAGTGAAATGAAAGTCACAGCAAAGCTGATACATTAAACTGAAAAGGTCAGAGGGCTGATTTATAATGTTAGGAGATTTCTTGCTGGTTTTGGTCTTCAGAATTTAACTAAGAACTTCTGTCTGAAGAGTCAGAATAGATTTTAAAAAGTATTTTGAAAACCCCTGGAGGTTTTGGAGTGTTTATTTTGGGGGGGGGGTGAGCAGGGAAGGGGTCTGTTTGTTTTGGGTTCTGTTTTGGTTTGGGCTGTTTGTTTGCTGGGATATTTTTGTTGTGCTTGTTTTTCCACAAAAGAGAGAAAGGAAACAATCTAGGATTGTTTTACACTAAAAATATGCTATTAATTTGGAAAATGGCAATAGATTAATATGCTTTTGAGTATTACAATGAGATGAATAAAGGTGGCTTATGAGGGAAGTGAAGTCTGTTATAGACTGTGAGTAACAGAGAGCTCATTTTGGTGGTCTGAGTTATTCTGCTTGAAAGCTCAAGGTAGCTTCCAGAGGATTTGGGAGTGCAGCAGTAATGTACCCCAATATACATTTTTGAAATGCTCTTTATCTGATGGGCTAGTCAATCCTAATACCTGGGCAATTAAAGAGGAATGAAACTGGTCTACTCTCTGGTTCACTTCTTGAAATAACAGCAAATGAAGGATTCTTTGTCTCCATCTCTCTCCAAGAGTACAGTCCAAACTGGACTCTAATCCAGTCTATTGGAACACTATTTTACAGGACTGGGTCAGCACACCTTAAGACCTTCCTTGACTTTTTTTTTCCATTGATGGAAACTGTAGTGGCTTTAAATATTTCAAGCCTGTTGAGGTTCATGGGACTATGGTAGTTCAGGACAAAGGAAGCCTCTCTATGGATATGGATTTGTCTGAACTCAACTGTCCTGAACATTTCAGTAAAATTGTATATACGAGGACTGGAGCTAGTGCAAGTGTGAGAACTGAATTTGTAATGGAACATGCAAATCATCTGATTTTATTTTGCACTGGATTGAGAACTCTACCAAGGTAAGCAGGATGGTATGATAATGCCTTGACATGTTGTACCAGGTTTATGTGAGATCTGGTACAGCATCACTCTGCCAAGTCATGCATCTCCTTTATGTGATGATGCCTCCTTGTAGGCTACAGATGGGAACCAAAGTTCAGTTGCCTTCTTATGTATTCACAATCAAGTTCATCTATACATGTATTAAATTTCACAACATTTTAAGATCCAAAGTACAGATACTCCACCTTCTCAGACATCGAGCTATATCAGTTTTCTATAAACAAGTAAGATATCAATACAACAAAGCTGAAAGGAAGCAAAAGCAACACATTGCACCTCAAAATAGAAATAATAGAACTCATTGAGTATATGATATTAAAATTGGGATATATGAAATAAATTTACCATTGTTCTTTAATGTCGTTAACCTATAATAATAAATGCCACTTTACTAAAATAGTAACAGTTACCTAATACACAAGCTTATACCATTGTTCAAAGTAGAGATGCACAAATGGCATTAGCATATGCTATGAAGGAAGCCTCTATATTAAGCTTCAGGGACGCTTTGCTTTTCCGGAGCTAAAACCAGGATTACACATGGACATGAACTTAAAATGTAATATAATGAAGGAGACTTGGATAAATCATCCCAAGCATTTGGCCCCCTCCACTACAGCAATGTTCTTGGTTTTTAGCAACAAATATCCTTTACCTAAATGTGGCAACACTGCAATTTTATAGCAGTTCATTTTTGGCAATTAGTACTCTTTTTTGGCTTTAATGTTTCCTAAGGTCCTGTTGATTTCTTTTCAGAGAGAGGCAAATCCATGTTTTCTCTATATTAAAAAATGTGGAAAGGAACAAGTTGGGAAAAAAGAAATCTCCCAAAAGCACAATTTCCAGTCAATGATTATAGTTCATATTTAAAGAAAACATCATATGGAAAAACCTCATTTAAGAGAATGAAAGATAATTGTGAAGATGAATAACACATTAGACAAGAGGAGGAATCACAAAGGATGACAGATTCAAAAGGACTGATGTCTTCATAGCCTTCTCCAAGGATGCAGAGCAAGACCGGTTGTAATTTGCTGACTCTCACGGTGGCAGAGGAGCATCTTTTAAAGTTGAAGAAGAGCTTAACAAGAAAGTATTAAGACAGAACTCTAATTTAACAGGATCTTCCTTTCTCACACACAGGATTCATGTTCCTAATTAATGCAAATTAGAGTTGAACTCAGTACTATACAGCAATTACTTTTTTTGGCATTACAAAGAGAGTTCTATCTAAGTGCACACAAGGACATGCCTACTGTTTATGCATAATACTATGCTGAAAGGCAATTTTTTAATGTCAGTGTCAGCCCTGCCCTAAAAGTGATTTCAGAAGCTACACATCAGATTCCTTCTACAATCATATTGGTATAGATCTTACATAAGAGTATTAGTACATGAGAACACCCCAAACTGCTTTTTCTTTAACATGATTTGCATGTGCACGTAAATAAGATTTTAAGATTTCTGAGACTTGAAAAATCTGACAATCTGCTAGTGAAAATCACTCATCCATGGGTGAAAGTTGAGGTTCCTTCCTGTCAGTGCTGCACTGATCCAGAGCTTAGATATCATACTTTAGCTTGATGGACCTTTCATTCTCAGGAAAGTACTTAACAGGTGACTGAAAATAGGATGCAGGCTCTCTCTTCACAAGCAGTCACATGGAGGTGGAAGTTACACCAAGAGATGTTTTAGTTCAATGCAAGAAATACGTTTTTTTACAGTGATTTACTTGACCAACCTTCCCAGGGACGTGTCAGAGTCCTCATAACTGGAGGCTTTCAAGATGCAAAAGGAACATCCATCTCCATGCCAATCCGGTTATGATGATGAGATACTTGGTAGATAGAGGTGAGAGGCTCCCTGAATCAGCCACAAATCAGTAGGCTCAAGCTGGTAAGTACTACTGGGGTGCTGTCACACAGCTTGTGTTTGAGACTGATCAATCATGCCAGTCTGCAAAAGAGCACACAGACACGTCCTCTGAGCCCTTACAATATGCTTGAGTGGAAGAGAACTGTATGCTTCAAGGTTGTAGAAGACACAGGCAAGGCATGTTACATGGGATCGTTAAGGATGGGCCTAGGAGAGCTTCATGGAATTAAAGAGATAAAACTAGGGAGAAATAGGAAGACCTGTCAGAATTTAATCTATTATTTAGTATTATTTCTACCTTTATTCTAAATGAAGTAAAAGAACAGCACAAAGCACAAGGAATAAAGTAAAAGCAACAAGGTTTCCACAGCTAGTTTAAGACAGAGTGCGTTATGAGTTCTGCTCCCTGCCAAGAAACCAAAATTATATATTGATGTACACATCCTTGCTTTTGCAGGAGTAGGATTCTGATGAGCATAAAACATCAGTAGCAGTGAACTGTGTAGGCAGGATGACAGTGTGTCATTTTTGAATTCTTGGTAAACAACTACATATGCTGCCCTCTTGTATACATGAAAATAAATCCCCGTGTCTAAGGTATAGAGGAATCCTTCCTGTGGAAGCAGAACTGGTCTCATCACGTAGTAACATCAATATTTTGAAAAAGTTAAATTACTTTTTGATTTACAAGATGAGAGGCCAAAAAGGAATCTCACAAACCGTTACTTTTTCAGAAGCTATAGCTCAGAAATAGTCAAGTGGAATGTTCTTTTAATTTGTATTAATTCCACATTGAATCCTGTACATCCAATTTTAGCCTAGCACATTTTTACAGCTGAATGTACAGCTGGGACCTCTGGAAATAAGAGCTTTTATTATGGAAATACTGGCATAGTTTTAGCTAGGGTCGGCACACGTAGCCTACTGTAATGTGCTTTAAAACTTGAGATGGAGACCAGAAGTCTGAGGCTTAACAGTAGCAAACCCTGTATGCCTGAAACACAAGCCTCCCCAAAAATGTCATGCAAGACTGCTGCTCCTGGCATAACTCTCATTGAGTTAAAAGGTCAAAATGAACCTCATTGTGCTTGTTTAAAAAGTAGACAGTAACAGGAAATGTATTGATTTGCAGATACAAATAAAAATTGGTTACTGACCAAAGATTCCTCAGCCAAAAAAAAAAAAAAAAAAAAGAAAAAGAGTAGTGGAATGTCAAAGCACTTTAATTTCTATGTCTGCGTAATTTTATACTAACAGGTGAGACAGTCTGGTCAGGATGAGACGATGGACTGATACTGCAGCAAATGATCTGAGAAAATGAGTTCTCTTTGGCAAGGTTCATAAGGCAGTTGTAAAAATGCCTGATCATCTCATTAATGTGGGTTTAAAATGAGAGTTCAGGATTACGAGTATAAAAAGTGTTGATTATCAGATAAATGGAGTCAGATGGACAATGACGTCCCTTCTCATTTTTACTGTGTTTAATGGAAAGTGACTTTGCACACATTTTCTACATATGAATACAGTCCTTTCATTTTCTGTCCTTTCTTATTTCTCACTTTATTCCTTATCTTCCTATTTTTCATTCACCTTCTCCTACGCTTCTCAGCTCAATGCAGCTGTTCATTATGTCTCCCTCCCCCGGTCATTTCACACAGGATAAATTGACACTCTGAGCTCTGCGTTAGTCTGCCATCTCCAGATGCACAAATGCTTGCCTAGCTGGGGCTGTGTAACTAGTAACACACTAGTGCTGGTGTGGACATGGTCTAAATCTAGGAGGATAATCCTTGATCTCTTCCACAGCTGTTACTGGAGGAGAAATGCATTTTCTTGCAATTCTGACGATGGTGGTTGCAAGTGATTACTGCACAGAGCTGTGGAGTGTCTGTTTCCAACTCAGGCATTTGAATAAAGGAATAATGAGAATAAATGCAGAATAGATTTTGGGGAATGCTTTCATGTATACTAAGCAAGGTGTTTGGTCTGAGAAACCTGTCACCCATCCTAAATGTCCACATGGACATCACCTAAACTTCATTAATTTATCTTTACCTTTTTTCTATCCAAGTTTTACCCAATTCTTTAAGACATTTATGATTTCCATGCAGGGAAATTCAGGTCCTTTGGATTGTCCCAATGCTTCCTGGTACAATCTGTGATATAAAAATTCTACAGTTTTGTAGTTAAAATTTCCCATTTTTTAAATCCCTGTCCTGGTTTCAGTCAGGATGGAGTTCACTTCATTTGTAGCAGCGGATGGAATGCTGTGTTTGAGAGTTAAAATGAAAACAGTGCTGATAACACCCTGATGTTTTTAGTTGCGGTCAAGCAGTCAAGGACTTTCTCAGCTCTTCATATTTCTCTATTAATGAGGAAGGAGGGGACAAAGCCAGGACAGGTGCCCCAAATTGGCCAAAGAGAGTATTCCATGACAATTACGTCCTGCTCTGTATAAAGGGGGGCTGATGGGAGGAGGAGCGGGGCGGCTCCAGGATGTGCGGTTTTGGGGGGATGATCAGGTTCCGGGACGGCTCTGGGTGGCACGGCCTGAGCTGTGGGTTGGGTGAGACACTGCATTGGGTATCAACAGCTTCATATAATTTTGCTCTAAAGTCCTGTTAGCTTTCTAATATTGTACCTTTCTGCTATTCTAGTAAACTCTCCTTATCCCAACCCACGGGCTTTTGGTTTCTTGGTTTTGGGTTGTTATTTGCCCCTTCCTTCTCCCTTCCCTTTCCTCACCCCCACCACACACCTCTCCCCCTCCTCTTTTCCTTTAAAGAGCAGGCAGCTGCGTGGATCTCAGCTCTCAGCCGGAGTGAAACCACGACAATCCCTTCATCAGAACCACAGTTTCTGCTCTGAATTGATCAGTTTTGATTGGTTATCATCAACAATGTAGAGATTTCTGCTTGCTCAAAATAGTTTACACCAACACATATAAGTATATATATGTTCTTCAGGCCTTGTTAACATGTCATTTAGAACTCACAAATATGCGTAATGTATTGCAGACATCATTTATGTTCAAATCTTAATCTTAAAGAAGTATAGATTTGCTTAATATTTTAAAATATCATGTATTATACACTGAATTTTACCTATGTTTTCCCAGTTTCAAAGTGTAGCACCTGTAGTAGGTACACTGTGGACTTGGAGGAGATACTGTTTTGAAAGGCTGTAGCAGATGAGCCTTTCTATGGGAGCATTTACACTCCCTTTTTGATCACTGCTTCCCAGAATCTTCTAGAAACTACAAAATGTATTTTAAAAATTAATCATTAGAAAATACTGATGTAAAACTGAAGGTCATAGTTGTGTACAAATTAGTGATAATGAAATCATCAAGTGTGCAGATTAGATGTTCAACAGTGGTAGTTGAACCCCAGTGAGCTCTAGAAGTAAAATAATGCACATTAAAGTGTTTGAATCAGCATGAACAAAAAATGGATGGTCACTCTGGTACCCCTTAGCATAGATTCTCACTAGGCAATAGGTCAGCAGTAAAACAATTCCCAAGAAACCTCAACTTTCTAAATCAGAACTTTTTAGCTAAGTGTATAAGATCAGTACAAGTTATACAGGTTTGCAAATAATGGATATGGGAAATTTATCATGTTTATATTATATCTGAGGAGAGGTGGACAAGCATAAATGTCATGAAGAATATATTCTGAAGTGAGAAATATTTTTAAATAGTGGATTTTTATACACACAGCATGAAAAGAAGTAAAATGGTATGAAACCAAATTTTATATATCTTGTTGTACAATGAGCCAGTAAAATCAATGGTATTTGGCAAATATGTGTGTATGTGTGCATGTGATTGGCTTAAATATATGTTCAGGTATTTGGGTGAGAAGCCTCGTTTGTGCTTGCCAAAAGCTACATAAATCCCAGCTCAGGTACAAGATGAAGATGGTGGAGCCAGTTTTTCCAAGCCAGAGAAGTTGGGTGCTTATTTTAGCCTGGAATGATTTCAAAAGTGACACTACATCAGTACTAAAAGAATGCTAAAGCAATATAGCTAGAGTCAGCATCTCGTCGTGGTTATTCCCAGTTGAAAAGTGCACTGATAACAAAGAAAGGGAAAGTTACTTACCAATAACCAATTTCTTTTGAGCTATCTTGTACGCATATCTTGCTTTGCAAGTGATCATTTACTAAGGCTCTTGAAGTCAAGGACTTTTTTTCCCCCCCTTCTTTTGCACTATCTAGAGAGATTACATATTTTCCAGTCTCTGTACTCATTTCATTCTCAGACATGAAAGACATGCCTGCAGTAAGACCTTCCCTTAGCTATCAACTACATATTTCTCCAACATAAAGAGACTTCCAGAGAAAACACAGGGAGATCTGGAAGTGAATGCATGAATCTCAGAAGAATCTCAAGCACTGTTAAATATCCCTTTCTTATTTGAGTGTTTGCTTCATGAACATTCATGCCCTCTTGTGTGTTTGTAGGAAGATGTTTAGACTCTCCGGTGAAGACTGGCTTAACTTCTGGACATTCATTCATAGAATTAGTCTGAGGTTTAGAAACTACTCTATATTCATTCATTTCCTTTTGAAGGTAGTGAGCAAGATACTTCACTGGATATATGCAGGTCTATAGATTTTGAATGATTGCACTTCCTTGTTGAATCAATAATGCACAATTAATGTTTCATTTTCCTCAAGAATTCAGGAAATCAGATAGAAGTTTAAACCCAGTTCTTATTTATTTAGAATCTAATTTATCATATATGAACTCTGTTCCAATATTTTCTTTCATAGCCATTAAGAAAAACAAATACCCACATAGGTAAGAACTGAGACGGAATCAAATCTTTTAACCATTTTAATGTATCCAGTTTGGTATCTTTAAATGTAAATATATTTACATATATATTTGTTGCACAAATGATATGGACTTGTTCTTTTAGTTAATTGAGAAGTATTTATCACTCATTTTGTCTTATATGAATTGTGTTCAGTAATTCCATAGAAATGTTTCCTACAATTTCAAGCTTCTGAGCAGTTTTTAAATAATTATAATTTGATTAAGCCATCACCTTGGCATATTCCTTCCCTAACTGGAATCCTCTGCTCTCAATGACATTGGGCAGGGATACAAGAGAGAACATTTACTCATAGGTTAATAAAAAACCTCAAGATCTGACATTTTGTGAACTATCAACTTAAAAAATTGTTTTATGACATTGGGAATGCAGTAGTTACACTTGGCTTCAGACTAGTTCAAATATTAGACCTTAATATGACAGTATTGCTAACTTTTTTTAGGTTTCTCAAGATGTTCCTAAAATTCATACTTACACGTATGGTCTTCACACAATACACATAAAATTTTATTTTGTTTAAATTCAGACTACCTGTAGCCTGGTTCCAAAGACCCAATGCCTGTTTGCAGCTGGAGTGCATTACGTGATTCCATCTTCTACTTCAGTTTAATATAAAAAACCCCTGTTACAAAAATCCAGTTTAAACTTTCTAGGAAGTCTTCACAATGCAAAACAAAACACAGTAAATGGGAAACTTCCTTAAATTACATTGATACTTCTGTCTCAAAGACTGTTTAGGTACACACAATGTAACTCTGCAGAATGAATTCACATGAATTTTAGTCCGTTATGCATATATTAGTCTGATTCATGCATTTCTGTAGCTTCTAGGGTAAGAAGCTATTTAAAGCTTAGTTTTCTGGAAAAGGGTTTGTCTTTTCTCAGCTAGCCACATTTCTGTATATCTCTGTGTTTCACTACGCTGTGGTACAGTATAGGGGGAAGGTTAAGCCCTAAAAGTTACTGAAATGCATTGTGTCAGTGAGAGAATACTCTCTTTACTAGAAACTAGGCACTTTATTTTGTTGCCTTTATTTCAGGCAGTGTGAAACTTGGGGTTTTGAGTTGCTGTTAAAAGCTACACAAATTCTTTTAATTAAATAATTATTTTGCTGATAGTATCCAATCTGATGTATGGCTGAAAGTTCAGCCGCTATTCAGGGTTGAAGCCATTTTGTCCTTAGTGTTAACCTAGTTTTCATAACTTTTTCACTGTGGTAGAGTTAGCTCAATGAGAGGAGAATATCTGTAACAAGTAGACAGTATTCCAGATTACAGATCAAATCTGATTAGCTCAGAGTAATTACTTTGAAATATTTTTTGGGTTTTATCCATTTTTTTATCCCCAGATAAAAAATGTATTTCTTTGTCCCTGAATCTAGCAATGGCAAGGACAAAAATTACACAAACCCCAGTGATGCTTGCAGTAGGCAGCAATGAAGGAAATGTTTTCACTAATTTGAAAAAAAAATAATGAGCAAGACCTTATTTGATGTTTTGGTTAGAAGACCACATAGTATTTAGGGTTTTATTAACCATATAATTCCGCTAATATCCAATATTCAACTCAGGCCTCAATATTATATAAATGACTTTGAACTTCATGCCTCAAATTTATAAGATAAAATATACAAACAACCATGAGACCTCCAAAAAGTTAACTCAAATTATATTGGAGTCAAGATTTCTTTACTGTTTCATAATCTGTCTTTGCCATGTTGCTTCTGACTGTGGCCACCTGACTTGACCTGCTGTCACTCAGATAGTCTTCAGACTGTCTGGGGGTGTTTTTTATCATTTAAATCACAGGGCATTATCGAAAATATTTGAGTGTAGATGAAAATGAAATGTTTTGTGGATTGTATCAGCTGATCATATTGTAATTGTAAGAGGTTCTAGGAAATTTTAGTTTTTCCTAAAATATCATAGTTTTTCTGATAGTAATGTTTATTTTAATTGTACTTGTAATTCTTTCTTCATCAGTTGAAAGACTTCAAGATAAAATCACCATGCACCCACAGTTACAGATTTTTTGTTTTTACAGGATTGTAAAGAAAAGATATATGGGGGTTTTTTGGTAAAGGTCCTAAAACGTATTTTCTATAAGTCAAGAACACTGACTAGTACTTAGTGGTTTTTTAAGATATTAGAGATCTTAGTCCCTCCATACAGTTGTCATGCCTCAAAAGTCATGCATCTCCTCTAATTCCCCAGCACCTGTCTCTCCTGACTAATCATCACCCGTGAATGGGCAATTACTGTATTTTAAAAAACAAAAGCCTTCTTTATACAATTACTGGGTGCTCCTTAGTCATACCTGTGCAACTTGTTTTTCAGGGGGGGTATTTCTGAAGCTTCCCTCTGCCTGTAAACATCTGACAATATAGTAGGAGGATCTCTAACAGGAGGACTGTGACTGTTTCTGTGCTCAAAATCTATTTCATGGAAGCAATTTATTTTTTTTTTCCATTTAAACTAATTGAGGCCTTTGTGAGAATTTCACGACACAATATCATGAAAAAATTGACTAAGGGAGGGAAAACAAAACCTGTGATAAATGGTAAATTTCTGTATATGTTAAAGGTCATAATATGGTTCTGGGGGATGGTTCTCATCTTGATAAACAATTCGGAAACATGAAGAACTTGTGTAAGAGCAGAGTAACTTCAGACAGACAGAATTGAAAGAGAACCATGATAAGATTCAACATCAGCAATTTCAAAGCCTAATGAAAATATTTTCCTATTTGTCAGATAAAGTGACGTTATCCTTTTACTCAAAGCACCTTGTTGTACCAAGGTACCATGATCTAACTCTACTGGAGTCTAGAATGCCTAGTCACAGACACCAAGCCTCTACTCAGCCAGATGTATGCAAGATCCCTTTTGGAAGCCACGTGCATATAGTAATGCCCTGTACTCAAGATGTCTTACTAAGAACTGCAGTGGCTGTTAGTTTCCAGGATAAAAGCTGACTTGTGTTGCTAAACTCGGGATGCTTTTACCAGAGACCAAAACCATTGAAAGGGGAAATGTCAATCATCTGGATGATCCAAATTTAATTCATGGCACCTGCAAGTCTCTTTCAAACCACATAACATCACTTCCCATTGACAAATATTAACAGCTGAATAAGAATTGAAATGGGAAAACATGGGAAAATTATGATCTTGGGAAGTCAGAAACATTTGGCAATTAACTAATTTAGGACTTTTGAGAACATAGGTCCTCCCACCACCAAATGATCATGATGAAATTTTTTGTCTGTCAGACAGGAAAAATGTCTACTGTACCAATATCTTCCTCAATCCATTATTGAGATATTGGTACTGTTGGGTTTGGGTTTTTTTCCCACTATTTATTGTTTAAAATTGTGGACTTTGGGGTATTTTATTTCAATTTTTTTGCCATTTTGATCCTTGAATAACAGAACTGAAAACAGAAATGCTGACTCAATGTCTTTAACAGTGACTGAAAAAAAGAGATGTGTAAAAATATTAAAGTTGCATAATCTTCTAAATTAATGTCACATTGAACTAACAAACCAAATAAAATAAGGAGGGTAACACTTTGAGTATTAGTAGACTAAGCTACAGTTCTCTTTTATTATCCCTACTGCATTATAATTCCAAAAGACAGCATTTTTTTGTTTCTTATATGAAAACCAAAAGAAATCAGTAATATTCTCAGAAAAGATTTTTTCTTTTTAGAGTGTTTCCATTAGGTCAATTAGAAATTCTAAGTAAGTATCTGAAGTATGGGACACAGGGGGAAATGGACAGCCCCTTTTCAGTTGTCTGTGGAGGCAGAACCAAGGGCAATGGCCTCAAGTAGGAACGTGGGAAGTTCTGCACCAATATGCAGAAGAACTTCTTCCCGTTGAGGGTGACAGAGCCCTGGGACAGGCTGCCCAGAGGGGTTGTGGAATCTCCATGTCTGGGGATATTCAAGACCCATCTGGATGCCTCCCTGTGCAACCTGTCCTAAAGAACCTGCTTTGGTATGGGGGGTTGGACTCGATGATCTCTCGAGATCCCTTCCAACCCCTGTGATTCTGTGATTCTGTGAAGTTTATGTAGTTTTAGGGACAATCTGTGTATTATTTCCTGTATTGTAGGAAAGAAGTACACAAGATTTGTCCAGGCTTTCACAGGTAAAATCCTGAAACGATATACAAAATTAGTTTATTCATCAAGATAATATGGAAGGACTCACTGAAAGAAGAGTTAAAATATTTTTGTTTCTAAATATGTTAAAGTTCAATTCTGTCCGTGACCAATCCTATATTGCCTAACAATATTGAAGCAATATTAAACTGCTGGAGATTGCTATAGAAGTCATAAAGTACCTGCCTTCCAGAGATTATATGTTAGTATGTCTTCCAAAATAAGGTTTCAGTTCTTTTACCACTCTATCCACCTTTGAATGGAATAATATGTTAGATACTTACAAGGGAACGTGGGGTCAACAAATGACAGTTTTACAAAAATATCATAGAAATACAGTATGGGATTTAAAAAAACAAAAGCCAAATCTAATTCCATGTTCTGACTACACTAGCCACACCACTTTCAACAGTAACACTACTTCAAATAGGAGATTCTGTCTGCTGGGGACAAGAATGGCCAATGTGATGATGCAAGGAGTCAGAATAAGCCTAATATTTCTTTCAGAAATAATTATTAGCTTTTGATTTCTGATTTGTTCAGAGACTTGATGTTGCAGTTCAGGAAAGCATTCACCAGAGTTTTGGAAAAGACAAGCATGGTGGAACACAAAAATCTTTTCATCTTTGGCCTGATTCAGTATCTCCATCCCTGTGAAGGTAGCCAGTTTCATATTCATGGGCATGAGAAAGAAGGAATTTGCAGCAAGGCTTGAGTCAGATGGAAAAATCACTTTGTGAAATTAGACCTACTGAATATTGTAGGATTCCTATAGATGAGTCAAGTAGTTAACTCATACATAAATGCTTACCACTGTGTTATCTCGGTTAACCTAATGGTTTTTCTCCTTTTTGTTTTGAATTGTGGATTCATAATAATTTACACACATCTTTTGAGATCTGTATTGCAGCATCTTACATTAGCTCTCTCCTTCTGAAATTCCCCATTCTGGGCTTTATCTATATAGTGTAAATGTAAAGTTAAAATGTTATACTTAAAGGAAAAAGTCTGAAACCATTTTCATGTTAGTCCTATATAACTATGTCATCATGTAGCTTAAAATATCCTCTCTGAAATTAACTGATGTGTTGCAGCAAATTGTTCTCTGGGTGGGCAGAAAGAAATTCTATTAAAGCTAATGAAAAATGCACATCTGTGGCACAAGACCATATCTCCAGAAGATAGAAGCAGTATGTGGAATAACTTTCTTTCAAATTTAAGCCTGATCACTGAGCTCTTCCTATGAGAGAGGCAAGCTCATCAGACTTTGGAGAACTCTGGGAAAGTTTGATACTCTGAAAAATTTTGAAGCAGAAACCTTGTCAAAATAGTGAGCAAATCAAATTAAGTAAAGAATTAGGTTGGTTTTTTTTTTTTTTAATATGGCTTGATTCTGACACATAATTTTAATTATTTCTTTTTAATTTCAAATATTCTGAACAAGTTGCACCCAGTCCTCACAAAGCAGAATGACTTTGTTAAGCCTAAATCTCAGGTTTCACCATGTTAAGAAGTACTTTAGATACATTACATACACATAAAATCATTGTTTGTCATTTACAAAGGACAGAGAATCCATTAGTAATATTAGGATCTGTGCTTTCATGAAGGAGGTGTAGTGTTGGTACATCAGAAGATGGATTTACTAGTGGAGCAGAGCCAAACATCTGTGTTTCACTGCATACATTAGTTTTGGTCCCAGAAAACCAGGAACCAACAGAACTGAGCAGAGAACATCAAACTCTACCAGTCAAATATTGCTAGGTTTTTCTTTACAGAGCTTTTTTTAACATGTCAAGGAATAAAAAGTCAATGATGCCTTTAGTATAACCATTATTTTTGTGATGGTTTTAATACAAAAGGATTCTTGTCATTCTGTGGAACCTCTTCATGGCAAGTATGTTTTTATCAGAAAAATATGCTTCTCCCCATCCCTCCCATGATATACACAGTGCTCAAATCTTCTTCGTTTGCTTTCTCATACTCAAAGGTTAACTCAGGGGTCTTTGGAATAGCTGAAGCGCTGTTTTAGCCAGATAGAGGTTGAGCTTAGTCCTTACGACTGGACCCTGAATTAACTTCTGGACTTCTGAGGAATAAATTTGCAACTCTTAGAGATTCATTTTGGCCTAAGATAGCTTGCAAAATTAATGAAAGCCAGGACATTATTTCAGAATGAGATAAATGTTCCTCTTCAAATGGATGTTGCGGATGTCCATGGCAGTGTTCAAGGCCAGGGTGGATAGGCCTTTGGACAACCTGATCTAGTGGAGGGTGTCCCTGTCCATGGCAGTGGGGGCTGGAACTAGATGATCTTTGAGGTCCCTTCAAACGCAAACCATTCTGTGATTCTGAGATTCTAAATAGAGTGCTTATGACTAATAACCAAGAATATTCATTGCTACAGACACTAGAGACAGCTTTCTGAATATGGCCTTTCTTCATTACTGTGTCTCTGTATCTATGATTACCTTATCTGTAATTCTCCTGTAATTGTTGATAATCTCTTAGAGACCAGCCCTCTAACTTTGGCACAGACTGTAAGCAGGAGTCACCACTGCATATTTCTGTCATTAAGATTTCCTCTGCCAAGGCTCACACACACTGTATTTTCAGAAAAAAAAAAAAAAGTATAGTGCCTTTTCTTGAATGCAAGATGGGAACTTGGGGGACAAAGTCCATCACACTGTAAGTGAAGACAAGGTTCGTGACCTTGAAACTTGAGTATCCCCAAGTGCATAGGACATGATGAGATGCACCCAAGAATCCCAAAGGAATTGGCTGATGTAGTTGCCAAGCCACTCTCTATGATACTTGAAAAGTCATGGCAGTCAGCTGAAGTCCCTCATGACTGGAAGAAGGGAATAATTACAGCCAGGTTTTTTAAAAGGGTACAAAGGACAATCCCGGGAACTATTGCCCTGTCAGCCTCACCTCTGTGCCTGGGAAGATTATGGAATAGGTTCTTCTAGAAGCTATGCTAAGGCACATGGAGGACAGGGAGGCAATTCAAGACAGCCAGGGTGGCTTCACCAAGGACAAGCCCTGCTTGACCAACCTAGTGGGTTTCTACAATGGAGAAAAGAAAGCTCTGGGAAGACCTTATAGCAGCCGTCCAGTACCTGAAGGGGACCTGCAGGAAAGCTGGGGATGAACTGTTTATAAGGGCATGTAGCAACAGGGGCAATGGTTTTAAACTAGAGCAGGGTAGGTTTAGGTTGTTCATTATAAGTTCTTTATTAGGAGGGTGATGAGACACTAAAACAGGTTTCCCAGAGAGTTAGGGGAGGCCTCATCCCTGGAGACTTCAAGGTCAGGCTTGATGAAGCTCTGAGCAATCCAATCTAGTTAAAGGTGTCCCTGCCTACTGCAGGGGGATTGGACTAGATGACCTTTAAATGACCCTTCCAACCTCACACATTCTATGATTCCGATGGAAGTGAAGTACTTGAAAGCTGTTTCTTCTTCCTTCTGACTCTGTTCCAGCTGTTTGATGCCATGTCTGTAAGTTATATATCATTAACTACAAACCAGCAGAAACAGTGTTTGAGGTCAATCTGTATGTCACTTATTTTTAGCTTTTTTTGGCACCATAATATAACTACCCAGCTCAAAATAAGTGCAATGACCTATGTTTCTTCAAATCACAAGGTCTCACTTCACCATAATTTGCATGAAAAATAGTATATACTCTTTTTTTTTTTTTAAGAAAAGAAGACAGGATTACAAGGAAAAAAGAACAGATGCATAACATAAGCAACATAAACTTTTTTTTTCCATAGTGGCTTTTTATCTTGCCTTTCTCTTATGTCTTGCCTTTTCTATTCATATAACAAGACAAATATGATGACAATTTATTTGTTTTCATAGTCAGTAATTCTGGGATTACTTTTTAACTTTGGGATTTTTTTTTTTAACTGTGGGAGAACAGGGGTAAAACCAAGAAGTATATTTCATCTGGCAAAGTAGGGGTTTTTTTATTGTTTGTCTTTTTTATTATTCAATTCTTAGACATTTCAAGAGTAGACATGAAGTTTATGAGTCTAAATGTTGAAAGTAAACAGAATTCAAGCTTCTACATTTTAAAAACACTTTTAAAACCAGAACTTCAACTCCAAAGTCCTATAAAAGTTTTGTGTATTTTACCATTCTCTCTTCTGCAGTATTAATTGAGTTTAACCAAAATATTTAAATACTGCATTTATTAGCAATTTAGGAAAAACATTTTCAGATATTTAAAAATAAAATGTCCATTCAGTTTTCTAGTAACATATTGACTGAAATCAGAATTGTCATTAAACTAGTATTTGGGATTTCCAGTAACTCATCCTTTGATATATGAATGTAAATACCACTCATTATCAATGTTCATGACAATTAGAAGACTGCTTTGTGTTACCTGCTACAGAAAAAAACAGTAGAGGAAAGAAGCTATGCTTCCAAAGGAAACACCTAGTCCAGAATTAAAATCCTGGACCCTGAATGCTCCAATAAATCAGCTCTGCCTCACATCATGTCCTGACTAAGGCCACTGTTCACCTTTTCCAACAATTTTGTGCTTTATTGCATAGACTGAGGAATCTAGAAAACTTCACAGATGTACTTTATGATATAATGTATAAAATTTAGAATGTATAATAAATAATATAGAATATCAAGTGTGCAATTATACTATATAATCCACAGTGTACATATAGCTATACCGAATATAACATGTATAGAATATATGTGGCACATGAGATATACATAAATATATATAACTTTCAATATATTTATATGCATACATTTACTATATAGGATATCATATGTAACAGTCTCACCCTTTAAAACCATTTAAGTTTATAACTTCTGATAAGGCTCACAAGCTAAACATGGACATCACATAATTGAATATTATACCAGGCAACATAAACCTCAATTGGTGGAAGAAATTTAGCTGCAATAAATGCCTTTAGCTTCACCTTTTACTTTGGTTGAAACTCCTGGAACATCAATGTTAGAACTGATTTCACTGGGGAAAAGACATTATGCACTGGAAAAGATTTATGTCAACACACCAATTTTCTATTCTTTTTTTTTTTTCTGCCCTGAGCTCAAGTGGAAGAAAAAGAATTGTCTGTGGGAAAGTTACAGCACTTCCAAGTTTACATAATGTGCTGTGGCTGCTCTCAGGTTGGCTGCAGATCGTGGAAGCATCAATAAATTTGGTATCTCAGCAAAATAGACAAGTTCTTTATAGTGATCTTTTCATGACCATAATTTGCTGTTTTCCCACTAGAGTATTTCATAATAAAGACTTTGAATTTGTTCCCTTACAGAAGACTACATAGGTGAGGCATATTTTTTTCACTAAGTACCTACAATAAGGTCGGGAAAATTAATTCTCTTTCATGGAGACCAAAGTTCATATTGATTATATGTTCAAATAAACTATAAAGGAATATACACATAGGCAGTATTTCATAAATTCTCACTTGGGTATCCAAAGAACCTATCTGAAAATGCAAACAATATTGTAATAGCATTCTGATTGATCCCTTACTCATTCTTGGGTGTTCTTCATATCTGCCCCTCATGAAATAGTGTTATGGGGGCCCTAATTATGTTGTTTATACTTGATTATTGTAGTGAATGGGTTAATATTTTGTTCATTGAAACAAAGTATGAATGACAGGAAAACACTTAGCTTCTAATATTAGTTCTAATATCAGGGAGGTTGCTGACTTATATCTCGAAACCCGTCACAACATCTCCTGACACATTTCGAAATCGGTCACCACATCTTAGTTTGTAAAAAAATAACTGTGAGGAATTATGGACCAGGATATTGTTTATTAAGGCTTATGCCAGCAGCTACCAAAAATGTGCAATTGCTTATGCAAGCTACCAGACACTGCTTGTCCAGGATAAGGTAACAATTGCTTACACAAACTAAACCTGCTTGTCCAGGATAAGATAACCACAATTGCTTACACAAACTAAACCAGATACCGCTTGTACAAGATAACCAGATGTCCAGGAGCCACAGATAGGACAAAGGAGGAAGACTTCTTACTCCGGCCTCAAAGACCACCCAGAGGCAGAAAACAACCCCCTAACAACAACTGAAGCATACGCACAGTACCTCCACTACTTCATGAACACGGAAGTAAAAAATATATAAAAGGGGACTGTTTGAACTGATCAGCACGGCAGTTGGCAGAGCGCAGACTCTCCTGCCGTCCAGCGCTGTCTTTGCTCATATTCTACTTGCTATAATTAATAAAATTCTAATTGGATTATGATCCATTGTAGTCTCAATTTATAACAATTATGAAGTTAGAGGAAAAGAAAATAAAACCTTACCTCATAATTTACCATTTTATAGCAGTGGGTTTATTTCCTGGTTTGATAAATACCTGAACAATATCAAACATACTTTAAAAAAAAAACAAACTTGACTCATGAGTTCTCATCTTATTTTATATGGATTTTTTTGCCATGTCAAAAGTGCAGACCCATAATTATCATTATACTCTGCTAAAATATTACACATCTGGCTACATGCCTTTGGCCTTTACAGCAGAAGATGTCCCTTTCTCCAAAATAAAGCAAACACCAAACACAGAGACATCCCCATATTAAGCTTCAAAATTGCAGAATTTTGATCTACCTGCATCTCCCGAATCAAAGGCGCTACTGGCAGCCAGCAGAAAGTCACTTCACTCCTCTTAACACCAGTTTAGAAGCCTGATTGTAAAGAAACCTCCGAGTGAAGTGCTCCTCAGGCACATGCTGCAGTTGCAGGCTCAGCCATCTCCCCTTGCAAAGAGTTCTATCCCTCTCAGGAGTTAGGGGGCATTTGCTCAGAATGATCTGTTAACAACTGAGCAAACTGTTATCCCCTCTCCTGGCTGATGCAGCAGCCTCGGGTCAGCTTTCAGAACTTTGAACCACAACATTCCTATCCAAAAGGTTGTCCCACCTTAGGGGTGGCTTTCCTTACCATGACAAAGCACTAAACCAGGAACAAATTCACATCTCTAATGAACAAGAGGCCAGGCACAGAGAGCTGAAACAAAGCATCATCAAGCCCAGTTTCATTTCTCCAAACAACTCCCTAGCAAACCTCTTTAAACCCAACACAAATGGCATTGTGGCCGGGAAGATTTTATTTCCAGCCCATTCGTAACAAATCAAACCAGACTCCACAATGACCTGTGAGCAACCCAGGAAAGAGGCCCACAGTGCACAGAAAAAACCCCACAGCCACAAAGTCATAAGGACGTTATGCAATTAAAAGATTTATAAAGACACCAGGGTGTGCGAGATGTTTCAAGCAAGTTTCCTTGGGCTGCCACTCAGGACCCAGCGGTTTCAAATGAGCCAAAACCAGCCCAAAGGACAGGCAGCCTCACAAGCCCCTCTGGCCATTCCACACACAACACTGAACTCAGTTTCATTTACTTTTTCCTTCTCTAGGGCCCCGATCATTCCAATTTTTAATCAGCATTTCTAACGGACGTTGGGTAAATTGCTCCCTTTTCTTCTGGTCCCGGGGTCTGTCGTCTGACCCACCTCGGAATTTCACTCCAGCAATTCCTACAGCCCTCGGTTACCCGTAAGAGTGTCTTGCAGGGGGCTGGGGACCTGTCACCCCCCCCGAGTCCTATAGGACTCGCTTCGGCCCTTCCCTGACGAGTCCCTGGCGGGAGATCGGAGCCGCGGTCAGAAGAACCTCCGCACTCGCTTCGGAACCACGTTCCGTCTCAGTCGCACTCTCACACACACAGGCAACCGAATCCCACCCAACCCAATGCTACACGCAAAATACTTACGACTCTGTCGTCTTCACTCGGCCCCAACCCCATGGGCCGGGCCGACGGACACGGCTCCTGCCGGCCTCGCTCGGGCAGCCGAACGGAACCCGCCTCACGCTGCACGACTGGCGTCTCCTTTGGGTCTCTGCGCGCACAATTCCGGGCACAAAAACCTGCTGCAGCCGGCAAGGGAGCTCGTAAAAATCCGATTCTCAGGTTCAGGATGGCGTTAGTCCCGACCCGAGCAGGAGTCACCGAATGGCGCGGCGCCCCTCCTAGATCACCTCAGCGTTCAGTACTAGAGCCATCCCGGACGAGCCCCCAGCTGTTACAAGTGACTCGGTCCCAAACAGGATTAGAACCAAACGGAATGATTTATTAAACGAACAAAGGCGAGCAGACGGCACCGGGCTGCAGGCGCAGCGCCGGGTGCTGCGGGAGGCTCCGCTCCGCCAGGCTCCGCTCCGCCAGGCCGCACCCCGTACAGCCCCAGCCCCTGGCTTAGATCTCTTCCAGGGCCAGCACCGCCCGCAGGCCCCACTGACAGGCTGGAGCGCCCGCCAGGACACCCCCACCAGGCATCCTTTAGGGCAGCTTTAGTTTTTGTCTTGCTAACAAAGTCAGGCAGCTGGTTCTGCAGACTTGAGGCAGATTTCAGGAGCCTTCCTATTCTTCTGTTCCTCTTCATCACCTCCTCCTCAGAGACAAGTTGTTTCTCCTCAGGTATCACAATGCACACAATGTGCTAACACTGTGGTCCTTTAGGCAAAGCTTTGCACATCCTTTATCTAGTTTGTTGCTGCTTCAACATCCTTCATTCAGCACATGCAAGAATCTTAAACTGTCCCTCCCAGGCCCCTGGCCATACAAGGGTAGGTCATGATGCACCCCCAACATGATTCCATATTAACACGAATCAGATGGACATATATCACACTAGGGAAGCAATTGTACCAGCTGGAGCATCTAAACATGCTGCAGTCCAAGAGCAGAAGTTCACCTCGAGGCTGTTAAATGCAGCAGAGCTTTGAGGCTGCAGATACCTGTCGCTGGCTGCAGCGTAACACGGAGCCAGGAATCTCCAGGGAGGGAAAGTTGCCCTTAAATATTGCTTTGAAGTTTCAGTGAGTGGGGGTGGTGGCACGAAGCCTAATGCGGTCACTGGACTGCTGTCAAGTGCTGGCTCTGCCGGAGACCCCATGGCCAGGGCTGGAGACCCCATGGCCAGGGCCAGAGACCCCATGGCCAGGGCTGGAGTCCCCATGGCCAGGGTCGGAGACCCCATGGCCAGGGCCGGAGACCCCATGGCCAGGGCTGGAGACCCCATGGCCAGGGCCGACTCACCTAAAGCAGTTGGATGGCAGGTTTTCTGGCACCCCCATGGCTGCAGTCATTCAGCATTTCCAGCTCACTGTTCCATTTCAATGTGTTAGAAATGCCAATGGTCCTAAAGAAAGGACTTGAGGTAGAAACATTAGTGAAACAGTAATTTATTATACATTCCTGCAAGAGCGTGAAACGGGGAAAGTTATAGGAATGTTATAATTGAAACGGGGAAAGTTATAGAAATGTTATGTTATATAGGAATGTTAGGTTATAGGAAGGTTATAGGAATGTTTGTTATAGAATTAAATGGTTGAGGGTCTGGCCAGTAAGAATGTCACACCCTTTATTCCATGGATGGCCTGCTTAGATAGCGGGGAAACTGCCAAGAACTGGTGGCGCCTGGTGTTACCCCCTGCTTAGATAACGGGCACCTGGTGTTACCCCCTGCTTAGATAAAAGCCCAGCTTGCCTAGTACGCATGCGTCAAGAAGAAAGGTGAAAAGTTCATTTCTGAGGAAGACTTTGAGCCTTCATCTTGGGACCCCCGACGACCACCCTCAAAAGACACTGCGCCTGCGCCACTAGGAGGAGACTATGGAAATGCTCATTTTAATAGGAAGCGGGACAGGCCATGCATATGTATAGGCGGGTGGGGCGACCTTATGAATTTTGTAACAATTTGCGGTATAAATATGAGTGCGTTACTGTACTGGGCACGCACGTCTTTGGAGGAGCTATCCCCCGTGCGTCCGCCGGCGATTAAACATACCTTCTTTATAACTTTCTAAGTTGTAAAGTGTGTTTTCCGCGTGTCTCAGTTTTGGCGACCCAGATGGGACCTCCTCTGCCTGGCTGCAGGACCGCCTGAGGCGCGGACGCCCTAGCTGCAGCCCGAAACACTTTTTTCGGAGGGACTCCGCTCTCAGCTGGTCACTACAGGGGTAGACAAGGACCATCTTCTTTGCGGACAAGGTATGTGAAATAATATTTCTGGGATCGTGCACCCGTATCGTGCACCCGTATCGTGCACCCGTATCGTGCACCCGTATCATGCACCCGTATCGTGCACCTGTATTAACTGAGTGTGATCGCGATCGGGGCGGTCTATAAGTCGCGGAGAGACGTCTCGCGCACGACGGAGTCCCCTTGTCCTGGACCTGGAAGTGCTAGAGTAGTGGGGGGGTCACTGAACTGTGACTTATGGCCCATGCGTCTAGTACCTGGTAACTGGTTGACTCGAGTCATCTGTGTACTGTTTTGTCTTGTTCTATTGCACGTGCGTCCTTTTGCTATAACTGAGTGTAACTGTTTATTGTGTGAGTGACCTGAGTGAATGAATGAATGAATGAATGAGAAGTGGTCTGACTGTGAAGTTTGTAACGTAACTGTGTAACTACAGTGTGACCTCCTGAGAGTGAATAGGGGAAATTTGGATACTAAGGTGTGGCCCTCTCAGGATGTATTGCCCCTGTGAAGTTTGTAACATAACTGTGTAGCTACAGTGTGACCTCCTGAGAGTGAATAGGGGAAATTTGGATACTAAGGTGTGGCCCTCTCAGGATGTATTGCCCCTGTGAAGTTTGTACCTAATTATAGGATGGCCGCCCCTAAGGCAGTCAATATCTAATGATGTCTCTTCCCTGGCCCAGGGGATAGATAAGACAATCTTGAGATGCACTGATCTCGTCCCTTACACCAGGGACAGGATTGGGTGAACAACTGCTAGCTCCTTTAAATCATCTGGGCTGGCTGAATCAGTGCCAAAAGGCTGTGTGTATACAAGCCATGTATGAGCGTGGGAGACAGGGTGTTCCCCTTGCTGCTCCAATTGACCCCACCCGCCTTAAACCATTGATTAGGGGTCTCCCGCATGCCTTGAAAATCTATATGCAAACCCTAAAGGAAAAGATTGCACAGACAATTGACTGTAATGCTCACAACCCAAACCAGCTACAGCCTGTTTTAACGTGGGGGGAGCTATTACAAGAAATGGTGATTTATGGCAGAGAGATAGGCTGGTTAGAAGAGGGTCCAAATTTGCAGTGCCGGGTCCGCCAAGCACGGTTTTTCGAGAGAAATAATCCCCACCCTCCTCGACAAACCAATCTCCATTTCAAATCTCAGCGCAATGAGCTGTGAAAAAAAGGCGCTAGCATTAGGGATACAGCGGGCGGCGCTAGATGGGCAATCCACAGAGATTATTCGCACACTGATAAATTTATCGGAACGGCCGATCAGCAAGGCCTTAGAATCTGTGATACCACCAAAATGCAGGAGAAGGTCAAATACTACAATATGCGGATGACATCCTAATCGCTACCAAAACAAAGGAGGTATGCATTTCTTGGACTGTAAGCTTACTGAACTTTTTAGGGCTACAGGGATACCGGGTGTCACGGAAGAAGATAGCTGAAGTCACGCATGAGCTGCAAGAACAAATAGAGGACACTTGGTTGGGAAATATTTTTGGTAGAATAGGATGGGTATTTTCAGAGTGGGTTACTAACCTGCTGCAGACCTTAATTGTTATTATAATTTGCATTATTATAGTAAGTATTGCTATCAGTTGTATCAAAAGAATCATGGTAAAATCCATCTCTCACATAAGGGTTCACTTAAAAACCAAGGAATATGTAGCTCTGCTAAAGTATGCAGATGAAACCCATGCATCTGCCAATAGTAATATATAAGTGGTTGAATTGTGACTCAGATCACGGTGTGGAATGTAAGGCTGAGCTACACACACAGGTTTCAATAGTGCCTAGGCAGAGCATGCGGCCTACGGGGAGTTGTAATACACAACTCAGTCTTGGGCTGCTTTTAAGCTCTTTATCTGCAGAGACACCTCATGGGGAGCTGTGTAGATGGCTCCGACTTGAGTTGTGTGTAAACAGACTGAAGCCAGCACTTCACAGAACCTGAAAAACCTGCATGGAACCTTGCTAAGCCTTGGCTTCCTTCCACAGACATATGTCCTGAGTCCCAGTCAAACCACTACTCAAACTGTTTGACAAGCCCTAAGGGTCCGCATTTGGTTTCGATGGGCCAAGACAATGGGAATATGCAAGAGACAGGGCCGGAGGTGTCAGGCCCAGCCCTGCATCCTGTCACACATCAGCAAAATGAACCAAATGAAAGCCCTGGCATTCGAGCTCGTATTGGGAGCCGTTCCTCCAACCTTAGGAGGAGACCCTTCCCCCTTAGCCGGGCGGCTGGCTGAGATAACGTATTGGGAACCCTTACCTGAGAGACGGGATAAGTGACTATTTGATATGTTTTAAGGTTTTAAGTGTGTCGTTCTGAGTGACTAATGTATGGGTAATATTTTGTGTGCTTGAGAGCTGTGATCCTATGTTTTAGGGAAGCCACAGTGATTGTAATAAGAGTATTTTGTGGATCTTTTGTGATTGTAATCAGTGTGGTCATACTTCCAAACTGCAATAGTGAATTCCCCATTGTATCCAACAATAACCTGCAAGTGACGTACTGAATCAAACACCAAAATTGAGAATGGGTCAAACTGGACGAGGAAAGGGGCCGGGACAACATTGGCAAATTGATTTCTCGGAACTTCCAAGAAAAGGGGGGTACAGATATCTATTGGTATTAACAGAAAGAAGGCCCCAGGAAGGTGGAGAAGTGAGCCTGCTGGACCCTTGAAGATCCGACTACAGAGGCAACTCCAACGATGATAACTCATGTGACTGTGTTTGTAAGTATGTACCTGGTATACATTGGTGCCGGATTCGAAGTATGGGCCCCACATAAACAATATGAAGTTGCCGAAGGGGAGTCAGTGCTCTTGCAATGTGCTTTTACCAAACCCCAATCAGCAGGATATGAAGTATTATCTGTAAGTTGGAATAGGAATAAATAAAGATGATACTTCTTGGAGGTTTGCTGAGGTTTGGGGATAACTGACATCTTGGATATCAGTACCATGGATATGGGTAAGACACCTCATTATGATAATTATCATCATTATTGGATTTTGTATTGTGGTTGAGACCAGCATACAATGTCTCCAATGCATTATACAAAAGAGCTTTTAGAAAAAGGGCAATCTACAAGGGAATGAATGAATCGTGGCACCATGTAACCAATTGCATACTTTATGACATTGAGCGCATATCAACTAAAGTCTCATGACATTGGAGGGATATGTAGTAAAAGAATTTACTAACTTTGTAGAAAAGGGGGGAATTGAAACGGGGAATGTTATAGGAATGTTATGTTATATATGGGAATGTTAGGTTATAGGAAGGTTATAGGAATGTTTGTTATAGAATTAAATGGTTGAGGGTCTGGCCAGTAAGAATGTCACACCCTTTATTCCATGGATGGCCTGCTTAGATAGCGGGGAAACTCCCAAGGACTGGTGTTACCCCCTGCTTAGATAACGGGCGCCTGGTGTTACCCCCTGCTTAGATAAAAGCCCAGCTTGCCTAGTACGCATGCGTCAAGAAGAAAGGTGAAAAGTTCATTTCTGAGGAAGACTTTGAGCCTTCATCTTGGGACCCCCGACGACCACCCTCAAAAGACACTGCGCCTGCGCCACTAGGAGGAGACTATGGAAATGCTCATTTTAATACGAAGCGGGACAGGCCATGCATATGTATAGGCGGGTTGGGCGACCTTATGAATTTTGTAACAATTTGCGGTATAAATATGAGTGCGTTACTGTACTGGGCACGCACGTCTTTGGAGGAGCTATCCCCCGTGCGTCCGCCGGCGATTAAACATACCTTCTTTATAACTTTCTAAGTTGTAAAGTGTGTTTTCCGCGTGTCACAGGATCTCCGCCTGGTTCACACAGGCTTGCTTTTTTCTGGATCCATGGCATCTGTAATGACACAGCCAGATCTCCTTTCCCCAAATTACTACCTGTAATTTAATTTTTTACTAACACTTGACATTGACTTTTTTTCTTTTCATCTTTTCTTTTTTTTTTTTTAAACCTCCTTTTAAACCTCCTGCATATTTCACATTGGAGGTACCAAGCTGTTCTGTGGCAGACATAAACAACTCAAAACATACAGAGCTTTGTTTAATTGATCAGCTGGAGAGATGTCCTTCTCTCCCCCTTTTTGTTTGTGAAGCAAAAACACTTGAGAGTTTGATTCATACGTTCCACCATGGCCTGACCTGCAGGCCAATGTGGTGTCCCTGTAACATAGGTAATGTCCCACAATTGGAAAGAGGTTTGTATTGTTTGTGCTGTATATCCTGGGCTGTTGTCCATTTTGATTTCACGGGGTACATGGCATTGGACACGGTTACCAGATTCCCGCGTTTGTGCCGTCCAAAACCTCCCGTGTGCCTGTGCCACAAGGTTTCAGGCCAGGGGCAAGGCCGCTGGGGAATTGCTGACAGTCCAGGTGACTGTGCAACCCCTTTAGCCTCAGTAAACAAAGAAGTGGTATTGTAGCTAAAGCACCTTAGCAGACTGATGAAACAATTCATGCAACTTTTGAACATCCAAATATTTTCACACTGGCTTCCTTGGAATTTTCCCTGGAACCCCTTGCTTCTCAAATGCAGTTCACTCATCAATCAAACTTTCAACGTCTAAGTCTTTTCCCGCAATCAGTATTTCAACCAAGTAATGATACTGTGGTGAATGGGTTAATATTTTGTTCATTGAAACAAGGTATGAATGACAGGAAACCACTTAGCTTCTAATATTAGTTCTAATATCAGGGAGGTTGCTGACTTATATCTCGAAACCCATCACAACATCTGCTGACACATTTCGAAATCGGTCACCACATCTTATTTTGTAAAAATAACTGTGAGGAACTATGGACCAGAGTATTTTTTATTAAGGCTTATGCTAAGCTTAATATGAAATCACTTATGCCAGCAGCTACCAAAAATGTGCAATTGCTTATGCAAGCTACCAGACACTGCTTGTCCAGGATAAGATAACCACAATTGCTTACACAAACTAAACCAGATACCGCTTGTGCAAGATAACCGCCAGATGTCCAGGAACCACAGATAGGACAAAGGAGGAAGACTTCTTACTCCGGCCTCAAAGACCACCAAGAGGCAGAAAACGACCCCCTAACAACAACTGAAGCATGCGCAGAGTACCTCCACTACTTCATGAACACGGAAGTAAAAAATATATAAAAAGGGACTGTTTGAACTGATCAGCACGGCAGTTGGCGGAGCGCAGACTCTCCTGCCGTCCAGCACTGTCTTTGCTCATATTCTACTTGCTATAATTAATAAAATTGTAATTGGATTATGATCCATTGTAGTCTCAATTTATAACACTTTCCTTCTAGGCAGAGGCCCCATGCTTCTCCTCGCAGGGTTGCAGATGCCATCTGATAGAATTCTATGCACTGTTAGGAGCTGTTGCTATTTTGGTTTTGGTTTTGGTTTTGGTGGTGGCTGGTTTCTATTGTTGTTACAGCTCTGTACACCAATAAAGTTTAGTTTGGTTCAGTTAATCAAGAGTTTCTATATATAAATTCTTCTACAGAAAATACAATAACCCTTTTCAATTTGCAAAAGCAACATTTCCCAGCATTTTCCACAGTGCTACAAACTCTGACCAAAGCTGTGCCTACTTAGTTAGGTCACACGCTCTTGCAGGAATGTATAATAAATTACTGTTTCACTAATGTTTCTACCTCAAGTCCTTTCTTTAGGACCATTGGCATTTCTAACACATTGAAATGGAACAGTGAGTTGGAAATGCTGAATGACTGCAGCCATGGGGGTGCCAGAAAACCTGCCATCCAACTGCTTTAGGTGAGTCGGCCCTGGCCATGGGGTCTCTGGCCCTGGCCATGGGGTCTCCGGCAGAGCCAGCACTTGACAGCAGTCCAGTGACCGCATTAGGCTTCGTGCCACCACCCCCACTCACTGAAACTTCAAAGCAATATTTAAGGGCAACTTTCCCTCCCTGGAGATTCCTGGCTCCGTGTTACGCTGCAGCCAGCGACAGGTATCTGCAGCCTCAAAGCTCTGCTGCATTTAACAGCCTCGAGGTGAACTTCTGCTCTTGGACTGCAGCATGTTTAGATGCTCCAGCTGGTACAATTGCTTCCCTAGTGTGATATATGTCCATCTGATTCGTGTTAATATGGAATCATGTTGGGGGTGCATCATGACCTACCCTTGTATGGCCAGGGGCCTGGGAGGGACAGTTTAAGATTCTTGCATGTGCTGAATGAAGGATGTTGAAGCAGCAACAAACTAGATAAAGGATGTGCAAAGCTTTGCCTAAAGGACCACAGTGTTAGCACATTGTGTGCATTGTGATACCTGAGGAGAAACAACTTGTCTCTGAGGAGGAGGTGATGAAGAGGAACAGAAGAATAGGAAGGCTCCTGAAATCTGCCTCAAGTCTGCAGAACCAGCTGCCTGACTTTGTTAGCAAGACAAAAACTAAAGCTGCCCTAAAGGATGCCTGGTGGGGGTGTCCTGGCGGGCGCTCCAGCCTGTCAGTGGGGCCTGCGGGCGGTGCTGGCCCTGGAAGAGATCTAAGCCAGGGGCTGGGGCTGTACGGGGTGCGGCCTGGCGGAGCGGAGCCTGGCGGAGCGGAGCCTCCTGCAGCACCCGGCGCTGCGCCTGCAGCCCGGTGCCGTCTGCTCGCCTTTGTTCGTTTAATAAATCGTTCCGTTTGGTTCTAATCCTGTTTGGGACCGAGTCACTTGTAACAGCTGGGGGCTCGTCCGGGATGGCTCTAGTACTGAACGCTGAGGTGATCTAGGAGGGGCGCCGCGCCATTCGGTGACTCCTGCTCGGGTCGGGACTAACGCCATCCTGAACCTGAGAATCGGATTTTTACGAGCTCCCTTGCCGGCTGCAGCAGGTTTTTGTGCCCGGAATTGTGCGCGCAGAGACCCAAAGGAGACGCCAGTCGTGCAGCGTGAGGCGGGTTCCGTTCGGCTGCCCGAGCGAGGCCGGCAGGAGCCGTGTCCGTCGGCCCGGCCCATGGGGTTGGGGCCGAGTGAAGACGACAGAGTCGTAAGTATTTTGCGTGTAGCGTTGGGTTGGGTGGGATTCGGTTGCCTGTGTGTGTGAGAGTGCGACTGAGACGGAACGTGGTTCCGAAGCGAGTGCGGAGGTTCTTCTGACCGCGGCTCCGATCTCCCGCCAGGGACTCGTCAGGGAAGGGCCGAAGCGAGTCCTATAGGACTCGGGGGGGGTGACAGGTCCCCAGCCCCCTGCAAGACACTCTTACGGGTAACCGAGGGCTGTAGGAATTGCTGGAGTGAAATTCCGAGGTGGGTCAGACGACAGACCCCGGGACCAGAAGAAAAGGGAGCAATTTACCCAACGTCCGTTAGAAATGCTGATTAAAAATTGGAATGATCGGGGCCCTAGAGAAGGAAAAAGTAAATGAAACTGAGTTCAGTGTTGTGTGTGGAATGGCCAGAGGGGCTTGTGAGGCTGCCTGTCCTTTGGGCTGGTTTTGGCTCATTTGAAACCGCTGGGTCCTGAGTGGCAGCCCAAGGAAACTTGCTTGAAACATCTCGCACACCCTGGTGTCTTTATAAATCTTTTAATTGCATAACGTCCTTATGACTTTGTGGCTGTGGGGTTTTTTCTGTGCACTGTGGGCCTCTTTCCTGGGTTGCTCACAGGTCATTGTGGAGTCTGGTTTGATTTGTTACGAATGGGCTGGAAATAAAATCTTCCCGGCCACAATGCCATTTGTGTTGGGTTTAAAGAGGTTTGCTAGGGAGTTGTTTGGAGAAATGAAACTGGGCTTGATGATGCTTTGTTTCAGCTCTCTGTGCCTGGCCTCTTGTTCATTAGAGATGTGAATTTGTTCCTGGTTTAGTGCTTTGTCATGGTAAGGAAAGCCACCCCTAAGGTGGGACAACCTTTTGGATAGGAATGTTGTGGTTCAAAGTTCTGAAAGCTGACCCGAGGCTGCTGCATCAGCCAGGAGAGGGGATAACAGTTTGCTCAGTTGTTAACAGATCATTCTGAGCAAATGCCCCCTAACTCCTGAGAGGGATAGAACTCTTTGCAAGGGGAGATGGCTGAGCCTGCAACTGCAGCATGTGCCTGAGGAGCACTTCACTCGGAGGTTTCTTTACAATCAGGCTTCTAAACTGGTGTTAAGAGGAGTGAAGTGACTTTCTGCTGGCTGCCAGTAGCGCCTTTGATTCGGGAGATGCAGGTAGATCAAAATTCTGCAATTTTGAAGCTTAATATGGGGATGTCTCTGTGTTTGGTGTTTGCTTTATTTTGGAGAAAGGGACATCTTCTGCTGTAAAGGCCAAAGGCATGTAGCCAGATGTGTAATATTTTAGCAGAGTATAATGATAATTATGGGTCTGCACTTTTGACATGGCAAAAAAATCCATATAAAATAAGATGAGAACTCATGAGTCAAGTTTGTTTTTTTTTTAAAGTATGTTTGATATTGTTCAGGTATTTATCAAACCAGGAAATAAACCCACTGCTATAAAATGGTAAATTATGAGGTAAGGTTTTATTTTCTTTTCCTCTAACTTCATAATTGTTATAAATTGAGACTACAATGGATCATAATCCAATTAGAATTTTATTAATTATAGCAAGTAGAATATGAGCAAAGACAGCGCTGGACGGCAGGAGAGTCTGCGCTCTGCCAACTGCCGTGCTGATCAGTTCAAACAGTCCCCTTTTATATATTTTTTACTTCCGTGTTCATGAAGTAGTGGAGGTACTGTGCGTATGCTTCAGTTGTTGTTAGGGGGTTGTTTTCTGCCTCTGGGTGGTCTTTGAGGCCGGAGTAAGAAGTCTTCCTCCTTTGTCCTATCTGTGGCTCCTGGACATCTGGTTATCTTGTACAAGCGGTATCTGGTTTAGTTTGTGTAAGCAATTGTGGTTATCTTATCCTGGACAAGCAGGTTTAGTTTGTGTAAGCAATTGTTACCTTATCCTGGACAAGCAGTGTCTGGTAGCTTGCATAAGCAATTGCACATTTTTGGTAGCTGCTGGCATAAGCCTTAATAAACAATATCCTGGTCCATAATTCCTCACAGTTATTTTTTTACAAACTAAGATGTGGTGACCGATTTCGAAATGTGTCAGCAGATGTTGTGACGGGTTTCGAGATATAAGTCAGCAACCTCCCTGATATTAGAACTAATATTAGAAGCTAAGTGTTTTCCTGTCATTCATACTTTGTTTCAATGAACAAAATATTAACCCATTCACTACAATCCCCCCTTTTTCTTTTTCTTTATTCTTGTTCATTGAACCTTTTTTAATTCCTTTTTGGCCCATTCTAATTTCTCGTCGTCTGATTCTTCAGGTGATGATTCATATTGTGTTCTAATAAGCATTAAATGTGCTGCTTCTAAGCGTCCTTTTACAATGGTAATTAGTTTGTTAAAGATACATGGTCCAAATGTCAAACCTAATATTAGCAGGATGAGTGGTCCTGCTATAGTTGATAAAAGGGTAGTTAACCAAGGAGAATAGTTGAACCAGGACACCAATAAGTTTGATACAATGATTGATCACCAAATTTGGGAAATCCTAGTTGTGAAGGAAATATGTCCTTTAGTTTAAATTCAAAAAATGGATTACCCGGTGTGGTAGTTTTGTGGAGTGCCTTGTCACTGGAAAGGTGACGCAGGACCCACTTAAATGGTTGATGAGGATTTCCATTTGCTTGAGTTATTATTAATAACAAGATTAACGGTATACCAGGAAAAAGGGTGTCTGTTAATTTGGCTAATTTAAGTATACTTTTACCAGTCCTGGGGAAGTTCGGCCATTGCTGTTTTTGCGTCCCATTGTTCTGGTTCTTTTCTCCACAGTTTGTTCCTCCTCTGCCTCGCCCGTCGACTCGGTTGCTTCGAGCCACGGGGGGTACCATCTTCTCGGCAGCAAGGGAATTCTTCAGGAGAACAGCTGATCTGGGCTTTTTTTCCTATTTATATAGGCTTCCCACTTTGCAGCTTTAACTAATGGGGCAAAACAAGACACCGTTATTACTTCCCTTCTGCACTTTATAGCCAAGATATCAGCTACAAAGGGGACTGGCTCGTTGGAATGGTAACAATAGTATTGAGGGTTTATTCTTTTGGTAAAAATTTCCCACCACTCACGAGATTCTCGGACAATTTCTTGTGTTAGCTCTAATTGTTTTAGTTTCCACTCAGTGAGTGTTCTTTGAATTTTCCAACACTGTGTACAAACCCCTATTGGCGGGTATCCATATCCACAGTGTGCCCACCATTTATCTTGGCATACCTTGCACCTAAAACAAGCAAATGGATAACAATTACAGTTTTAATTATTACACTTAATTTTTTACGTCAAAGGTACATGTATTACTTATATCAACATATTCTCTAAATTCAATATTATGTGGTTGCATGGGTCTAACAGTTTTCCTTTTGCACACTTTGTGTTTTTCCAGATGTAATAGACAAAAAAGAAATAATTATAGCAAATATAAACGACAACATGCACTTTATACCAAAAGGTAGTGCAGCAAAATAATCAAATAAAGTCTTTATCATCGCGTTATCTTTTCAGGGTTATCTTGGTGTCACCTGGAGTACTGATTATTTTCCAGTGGGGTCTTGTCACTGGGCCTTTAATGCGACTGGCATGAGTCCATCCACGCTCAGCAGTCCGGACAGCTGTTTCTGTTGTAAGCAAAACAAGATAAGGTCCCTCCCAATGGGGTTTTAGGGTTTCTTCTTTCCACGTTTTAACCAATATCCAGTCCCCAGGTTTAAAATTGTGAATTTTTAAGTCCAACGGGGGTCGTTGCACAATCAGTCCACGTTCCCAAAGTTTGTTGCGATGTTCTGCTAATTGTGAAACATATTCATTAATCACACGATCTCGAATTAAAACATTTGTTTGTGGACTTTCAATTCTATAGGACATTCCATATACCATTTCAAACGCTGATATTCCTATATCTGCTCGGGGCCTGGTTCTGAGAATTAATAGTGCCATGGGTAGGCACTTAGTCCATGATAATCTGGTTTCTATCATTAATTTAGTCAAAATAGTTTTGATTTCTCCATTCATCCTTTCAACTTTTCCCGAACTTTGTGGATGCCATGGAGTATGGTATTCCCACTTAATACCCAAGTTTTCTGTTAGATCTCTAACAATTTTTGACACAAAATGTGTTCCTCTGTCCGAGTCGATTACATCAGGTACTCCATATCGAGGTACAATGTGTTCAAGTAATACCTTAGTAACTTGGTTAGCAGTTGCTTTGGAGGTGGGAAAAGCCTCAACATAATGTGTTAAATGATCCACCATTACTAATAAATATTTGTAACGCCCTACCCTGGGTAGTTCAGTAAAATCCACTTGTATGTGTGAGAAAGGTCTATATGCTGGGGAACGTCCTCCAAGAGGTTTTTGTCTCATGTTGTTTCGATTAACCTTTTGACAGGTCTCACAGGCTGCCGTTACTGTTTTTGCTATGTTATATACACCTATACAGGCAAACCGTTGACTGAAATGATCAACTAACGCCTGCGTTCCCCAGTGTGTTTTACTGTGTATTTTTGAAAATATTTCGAGTGCTATGCCCTTCGGCAAGACTTCTCTTCCATCTGGTAATATATACTTACCATCCTGTTCCTTAGCTCCCATTTGTTTTAGTTTTTCCTTTTCTATAGATTCAAAACTTAAATTTTTATTAACAGGTACTTGTTGCATAATTAAAATCGTATTATAATTGCCTGCCACTCGTTTTGCTTCTATATCGGCTGCATTATTTCCTCTAACTTGATAACTTGTACCTCGCTGGTGTCCCTTTATATGTACAACTGCTATTTTATTCGGCATTTTCAACGCCCCCAGAACTCGCCGAATTAATTCCGGGTGTATCAGTTCTTTTCCCTGTGAATTAATAAATCCTCTTTCCTCCCATATTTTCCCAAAGGTTTGTACTACTCCGAACGCATAGCGTGAGTCCGTATATATAGTTCCATCCTTTCCCTTCAGTGACACTAATGCTTTCCATAATGCATACAGTTCACAGGCTTGAGCCGACCAGCTGGCACTCAGGGGGCCTGATTCTATTATCTTAAATTCACCTTTTTCCAACTTAACGATGGCATATCCGGACAATCGTTTACCTTCTATTATTCGAGATGACCCATCTATAAAAACTATTTCTCCATGTTGTAATTCCTCTTCTTCTAGATCTGGTCGAATTCGTGTTTGCTGTTCAATCATTTGAAAACAATCATGTACTAGCTCAGTACTTTCCCCCGGGTATAAAAATTCTGCGGGGTTAACCGCTCCGATAGTCCTTAGGGACAGTTTTGGAGATTCTATGAGTATTCCCTCATACTTTAGTAGTCGGCTATCTGTAAGCCATTTTTCTGCTTTTTGTTGAAGCACCCCCCTTATATTATGAGGTGCATATAGGACAACTTCTCCATTAAAGGTAATACGATTTGTTTCCTCAAGTAATAAGGCAGCAGCAACAATGATTTGTAAACAACTTGGCCAACCCCTGCTCACAGGATCTAACAGCTTTGATAAGTAAGCCACCGGTTTCTTTTGTCCAGCCCATTTCTGAGTTAATACTCCAAATGCCGTTCCTTCATGTATGTTAACGAATAAATGGAATGGCCGCTTTAAATCTGGGAGGCTTAAAACTGGTGCTTGACTTAGCTCCCTTTTGAGACTGGCAAACTGCTCTTGATCCTGAGGGGTCCACTTGGGTATTTTGTCTTTAGACAGTTGTTCATATAAAAATTTAACTTTAAAGCTGTAGTTCTCTATCCATTGCCTACAATACCCAAATAGCCCTAATGCCTGCCGAATTTGCCTCTTAGTGACAGGCATAGGTAATTCTAAAATTCCTTTAATGCGCTCTGGATCCAATATTTTCTTGCCATTAAACAAATAGTGCCCCAAATATTTCACCTTTTCCTCCACAAATTGTAACTTTTCTTGTGATACCCGTAGTCCTTTTTGTGCAAGAAAGTTTAGGAGCCGAATGCTTTCTTTTCTTACATCTTCCTTATTATTCCCTGCTATTAGCAGATCATCTACATACTGTAACAGCACGTTTCCTGTTTGTACCTGGTATTCTTTTAAGAGCTCTTCCAGGGCCTGTCCAAACAGATTAGGGGACTCAGTAAACCCCTGGGGGAGCACGGTCCATCTCAATTGCTGTCTACGACCTGTCTCTATGTCCTCCCATTCAAAGGCAAAATAATCACGGCATTCTTCTGCCAGTGGACAGGCCCAAAAGGCATCCTTTAAATCAATCACACTATACCAGGAGTTATGGGGTCCTAGCTTGCTTAGCAGTGTGTATGGATTTGCTACTACAGGGAACCGGGTGATAGTTCTTTTGTTTATTTCCCTTAAATCATGTACAAGCCGATATTTTCCATTTGGCTTCCTCACAGGCAAAATGGGGGTATTAAAGGGTGACATACAAGGCTCTAAGATTCCTTGTGCTAACAATCGATCAATTTCTGGTTTTAATCCTCTCCGTCCCTCTAGGGATATGGGATATTGCCTTACCCTCACAGGTACGTGGGGTTCGGAAATTTGAATTTTAATCGGTGGGATTTCCAGTTTGCTTATTGTGTCTGGGGAGTACCAGACATCGGGGTTAATTTGTTTTTGATCGTCCACGGTCAAAGGATAAGCAGACACTGTTAGCTCTTGATTCTTTACTTTAATTTCTAATTGCAATTCAACAATTAAGTCTCGTCCTAACAGATTAAATTCTGTTTCAGGGACGAGCAAAAGTTCACCCATTCCAAATTTATTTTCAGTTTCGAATACTACATTTTTGATTTTGCTTACTATAAAGGGTTCTCCTTTTGCCCCAATTACTTGTACCTTTTCAGGGGAAACTTTACATCCCTCAGGTATTTGCCTAATAGTCGATTTCTCAGCCCCAGTGTCTACTAAAAAGGTGAACTCTTGTTTATGGGGACCTATCTTTAATTTTATCAAGGGCTCATGATGACTCCGGTCCCCTAAGATATAGAGCCCCTGACTCTCCTATTCCGTTTTCAATATTTCCTCATCCCTGATCCTTTCTCTGCAATTCTTCTTTATATGTCCCCTCTTTCCACAGTAAAAACAACATCTCTGTTCCTTCTTCACTACTACGTTCCCTTGTTTTATTCCAGCGGATCTGTGTTCACCAGTCCGCTCTTTGCGATCCTCTCTGACCGCTGCTACCATCATTCTTACTTGTCGCTTGCTACTCTCTTCTTCCCGCCTTACGTAGACTTTCTGAGCTTCCCTCAATAATTCATCCAACCCTCTATTTTGCCAGTCTTCTAACTTTTCAATTTTCTTTCTGATATCTTCCCATGATTTTGCTACAAACTGAGTTTTGAGGAGCGCTTGCCCTAAAGGGTCGTCTGGATTTACCCCAGAGTACAGCTGAAGGGCTTTCCTCAGTCGTTCCAGCCACTCAGTAGGGCTCTCATCTTTCTTTTGCATTTCATTAAATGCTTTATTGATATTCTGGCCACGGGGTACTGCTTCTTTAATCCCCTGAATTACTATAGTTCTCAGGTCCTGCATATGAGTTCTATGCATCGGATCCTGATTATTCCAATTAGGTCTTTGGAGTGGCCATTTAATATCTGCTTGGGGTCCCTGGGCATGCTGAGTATCCCACAGTCTCATTCCTGCTCGTCTAATCATATCTCTTTCCTCGGTAGTAAATAATTGACCAAGGATAGATTGCATCTCATCCCAAGTATAAAGGTTTGGTCCCAAAAATTGATCTAATCTTTCTGCCACTCCGAATGGGTCCTCAATTAAGTTTCCCATCTCGGTTCTTTTAAAATCTCGTAGGTCAGCCGAGCTTAGGGGTACAGAAATATATCCAGTCACAGGTTGAGGTCCCCCCATGGGCATTTCCCTTAGAGGGTATATCTGAGCTGCCTCTTTTTGACTTCTAGTCACGCGTCTAGGAGGAGGGGGAGACCCTTGTTCCGACTCTGGTGGGGGAGTGGGCGCTCTGGGGACCTCTGGAGGGGCTGTGGGAGCAGGAGAAGGAATGTAAGGAGGGGGGGTTAGAAGGGTTTCGTCTAACTCTTCTTTCTTTTTTTTTGTTTAATTTTTACTTCATTCAGTGGGTAAAGTCTAGTTCCCGGTTTTTCTAGCCACACTTCCGCATACTGACTCTCCTCCGGGTTAAGGGGTTTTTTATTACTAACCCAGAGGTTTAATTGCTGTCTTACCCAATCCTCTTCTGACCCATAGACTGGCCAAAAGACATTTTTAGAAATCTTCTTCCCTCCCCATATCTTAGTACAATATTCTATCATTTTTTGCTTATCTTTCCCTAGAGTTCCAGGTAAATATCTCCAATTGTCTAAGATATATGCCAGAGGGGTATTCTTAGGTACAGTGGGTACCCTTCCCATGGGAGTCGAAGGCTTGCTGCCCTTCACCCCCATCTTCTGGATTATCCACAAACATACACTCACTCGCTCCCTTTGTTCCTGGCCCAGTCCCTCGCGGGAGATGGGAAACGCAGTACTTAAGAGTCCACACTCACTTGGTTCAGTATATCGAACCTCTCACTCGTTATAATCCAGGAAACCCAATCCCGCCCGAACGGCAAACCCGCGAAAAATTTCGCAATATACTTACGCGTCCTGCGTCTTCGTCCGGACTCCCGTGCACAGAATTTTTATGGGATTTTACCGGTTCCTCCTTTGCTCATTATCCTAGAATTTAGGTTCGTCGGTAAGGTTGAGGTAGGCTGTCGGTCGCGGGGCCGCGGATTGCCGCGGGGCGCCTCCCCGAGGACAGAAGCCCACCGTTCCTTATCCGAGTCACGGCACCAGATTGTTATAAATTGAGACTACAATGGATCATAATCCAATTAGAATTTTATTAATTATAGCAAGTAGAATATGAGCAAAGACAGCGCTGGACGGCAGGAGAGTCTGCGCTCTGCCAACTGCCGTGCTGATCAGTTCAAACAGTCCCCTTTTATATATTTTTTACTTCCGTGTTCATGAAGTAGTGGAGGTACTGTGCGTATGCTTCAGTTGTTGTTAGGGGGTTGTTTTCTGCCTCTGGGTGGTCTTTGAGGCCGGAGTAAGAAGTCTTCCTCCTTTGTCCTATCTGTGGCTCCTGGACATCTGGTTATCTTGTACAAGCGGTATCTGGTTTAGTTTGTGTAAGCAATTGTGGTTATCTTATCCTGGACAAGCAGGTTTAGTTTGTGTAAGCAATTGTTACCTTATCCTGGACAAGCAGTGTCTGGTAGCTTGCATAAGCAATTGCACATTTTTGGTAGCTGCTGGCATAAGCCTTAATAAACAATATCCTGGTCCATAATTCCTCACAGTTATTTTTTTACAAACTAAGATGTGGTGACCGATTTCGAAATGTGTCAGGAGATGTTGTGACGGGTTTCGAGATATAAGTCAGCAACCTCCCTGATATTAGAACTAATATTAGAAGCTAAGTGTTTTCCTGTCATTCATACTTTGTTTCAATGAACAAAATATTAACCCATTCACTACAATAATCAAGTATAAACAACATAATTAGGGCCCCCATAACACTATTTCATGAGGGGCAGATATGAAGAACACCCAAGAATGAGTAAGGGATCAATCAGAATGCTATTACAATATTGTTTGCATTTTCAGATAGGTTCTTTGGATACCCAAGTGAGAATTTATGAAATACTGCCTATGTGTATATTCCTTTATAGTTTATTTGAACATATAATCAATATGAACTTTGGTCTCCATGAAAGAGAATTAATTTTCCCGACCTTATTGTAGGTACTTAGTGAAAAAAATATGCCTCACCTATGTAGTCTTCTGTAAGGGAACAAATTCAAAGTCTTTATTATGAAATACTCTAGTGGGAAAACAGCAAATTATGGTCATGAAAAGATCACTATAAAGAACTTGTCTATTTTGCTGAGATACCAAATTTATTGATGCTTCCACGATCTGCAGCCAACCTGAGAGCAGCCACAGCACATTATGTAAACTTGGAAGTGCTGTAACTTTCCCACAGACAATTCTTTTTCTTCCACTTGAGCTCAGGGCAGAAAAAAAAAAAAGAATAGAAAATTGGTGTGTTGACATAAATCTTTTCCAGTGCATAATGTCTTTTCCCCAGTGAAATCAGTTCTAACATTGATGTTCCAGGAGTTTCAACCAAAGTAAAAGGTGAAGCTAAAGGCATTTATTGCAGCTAAATTTCTTCCACCAATTGAGGTTTATGTTGCCTGGTATAATATTCAATTATGTGATGTCCATGTTTAGCTTGTGAGCCTTATCAGAAGTTATAAACTTAAATGGTTTTAAAGGGTGAGACTGTTACATATGATATCCTATATAGTAAATGTATGCATATAAATATATTGAAAGTTATATATATTTATGTATATCTCATGTGCCACATATATTCTATACATGTTATATTCGGTATAGCTATATGTACACTGTGGATTATATAGTATAATTGCACACTTGATATTCTATATTATTTATTATACATTCTAAATTTTATACATTATATCATAAAGTACATCTGTGAAGTTTTCTAGATTCCTCAGTCTATGCAATAAAGCACAAAATTGTTGGAAAAGGTGAACAGTGGCCTTAGTCAGGACATGATGTGAGGCAGAGCTGATTTATTGGAGCATTCAGGGTCCAGGATTTTAATTCTGGACTAGGTGTTTCCTTTGGAAGCATAGCTTCTTTCCTCTACTGTTTTTTTCTGTAGCAGGTAACACAAAGCAGTCTTCTAATTGTCATGAACATTGATAATGAGTGGTATTTACATTCATATATCAAAGGATGAGTTACTGGAAATCCCAAATACTAGTTTAATGACAATTCTGATTTCAGTCAATATGTTACTAGAAAACTGAATGGACATTTTATTTTTAAATATCTGAAAATGTTTTTCCTAAATTGCTAATAAATGCAGTATTTAAATATTTTGGTTAAACTCAATTAATACTGCAGAAGAGAGAATGGTAAAATACACAAAACTTTTATAGGACTTTGGAGTTGAAGTTCTGGTTTTAAAAGTGTTTTTAAAATGTAGAAGCTTGAATTCTGTTTACTTTCAACATTTAGACTCATAAACTTCATGTCTACTCTTGAAATGTCTAAGAATTGAATAATAAAAAAGACAAACAATAAAAAAACCCCTACTTTGCCAGATGAAATATACTTCTTGGTTTTACCCCTGTTCTCCCACAGTTAAAAAAAAAAATCCCAAAGTTAAAAAGTAATCCCAGAATTACTGACTATGAAAACAAATAAATTGTCATCATATTTGTCTTGTTATATGAATAGAAAAGGCAAGACATAAGAGAAAGGCAAGATAAAAAGCCACTATGGAAAAAAAAAGTTTATGTTGCTTATGTTATGCATCTGTTCTTTTTTCCTTGTAATCCTGTCTTCTTTTCTTAAAAAAAAAAAAAGAGTATATACTATTTTTCATGCAAATTATGGTGAAGTGAGACCTTGTGATTTGAAGAAACATAGGTCATTGCACTTATTTTGAGCTGGGTAGTTATATTATGGTGCCAAAAAAAGCTAAAAATAAGTGACATACAGATTGACCTCAAACACTGTTTCTGCTGGTTTGTAGTTAATGATATATAACTTACAGACATGGCATCAAACAGCTGGAACAGAGTCAGAAGGAAGAAGAAACAGCTTTCAAGTACTTCACTTCCATCGGAATCATAGAATGTGTGAGGTTGGAAGGGTCATTTAAAGGTCATCTAGTCCAATCCCCCTGCAGTAGGCAGGGACACCTTTAACTAGATTGGATTGCTCAGAGCTTCATCAAGCCTGACCTTGAAGTCTCCAGGGATGAGGCCTCCCCTAACTCTCTGGGAAACCTGTTTTAGTGTCTCATCACCCTCCTAATAAAGAACTTATAATGAACAACCTAAACCTACCCTGCTCTAGTTTAAAACCATTGCCCCTGTTGCTACATGCCCTTATAAACAGTTCATCCCCAGCTTTCCTGCAGGTCCCCTTCAGGTACTGGACGGCTGCTATAAGGTCTTCCCAGAGCTTTCTTTTCTCCATTGTAGAAACCCACTAGGTTGGTCAAGCAGGGCTTGTCCTTGGTGAAGCCACCCTGGCTGTCTTGAATTGCCTCCCTGTCCTCCATGTGCCTTAGCATAGCTTCTAGAAGAACCTATTCCATAATCTTCCCAGGCACAGAGGTGAGGCTGACAGGGCAATAGTTCCCGGGATTGTCCTTTGTACCCTTTTAAAAAACCTGGCTGTAATTATTCCCTTCTTCCAGTCATGAGGGACTTCAGCTGACTGCCATGACTTTTCAAGTATCATAGAGAGTGGCTTGGCAACTACATCAGCCAATTCCTTTGGGATTCTTGGGTGCATCTCATCATGTCCTATGCACTTGGGGATACTCAAGTTTCAAGGTCACGAACCTTGTCTTCACTTACAGTGTGATGGACTTTGTCCCCCAAGTTCCCATCTTGCATTCAAGAAAAGGCACTATACTTTTTTTTTTTTTTCTGAAAATACAGTGTGTGTGAGCCTTGGCAGAGGAAATCTTAATGACAGAAATATGCAGTGGTGACTCCTGCTTACAGTCTGTGCCAAAGTTAGAGGGCTGGTCTCTAAGAGATTATCAACAATTACAGGAGAATTACAGATAAGGTAATCATAGATACAGAGACACAGTAATGAAGAAAGGCCATATTCAGAAAGCTGTCTCTAGTGTCTGTAGCAATGAATATTCTTGGTTATTAGTCATAAGCACTCTATTTAGAATCTCAGAATCACAGAATGGTTTGCGTTTGAAGGGACCTCAAAGATCATCTAGTTCCAGCCCCCACTGCCATGGACAGGGACACCCTCCACTAGATCAGGTTGTCCAAAGGCCTATCCACCCTGGCCTTGAACACTGCCATGGACATCCGCAACATCCATTTGAAGAGGAACATTTATCTCATTCTGAAATAATGTCCTGGCTTTCATTAATTTTGCAAGCTATCTTAGGCCAAAATGAATCTCTAAGAGTTGCAAATTTATTCCTCAGAAGTCCAGAAGTTAATTCAGGGTCCAGTCGTAAGGACTAAGCTCAACCTCTATCTGGCTAAAACAGCGCTTCAGCTATTCCAAAGACCCCTGAGTTAACCTTTGAGTATGAGAAAGCAAACGAAGAAGATTTGAGCACTGTGTATATCATGGGAGGGATGGGGAGAAGCATATTTTTCTGATAAAAACATACTTGCCATGAAGAGGTTCCACAGAATGACAAGAATCCTTTTGTATTAAAACCATCACAAAAATAATGGTTATACTAAAGGCATCATTGACTTTTTATTCCTTGACATGTTAAAAAAAGCTCTGTAAAGAAAAACCTAGCAATATTTGACTGGTAGAGTTTGATGTTCTCTGCTCAGTTCTGTTGGTTCCTGGTTTTCTGGGACCAAAACTAATGTATGCAGTGAAACACAGATGTTTGGCTCTGCTCCACTAGTAAATCCATCTTCTGATGTACCAACACTACACCTCCTTCATGAAAGCACAGATCCTAATATTACTAATGGATTCTCTGTCCTTTGTAAATGACAAACAATGATTTTATGTGTATGTAATGTATCTAAAGTACTTCTTAACATGGTGAAACCTGAGATTTAGGCTTAACAAAGTCATTCTGCTTTGTGAGGACTGGGTGCAACTTGTTCAGAATATTTGAAATTAAAAAGAAATAATTAAAATTATGTGTCAGAATCAAGCCATATTAAAAAAAAAAAAAACCAACCTAATTCTTTACTTAATTTGATTTGCTCACTATTTTGACAAGGTTTCTGCTTCAAAATTTTTCAGAGTATCAAACTTTCCCAGAGTTCTCCAAAGTCTGATGAGCTTGCCTCTCTCATAGGAAGAGCTCAGTGATCAGGCTTAAATTTGAAAGAAAGTTATTCCACATACTGCTTCTATCTTCTGGAGATATGGTCTTGTGCCACAGATGTGCATTTTTCATTAGCTTTAATAGAATTTCTTTCTGCCCACCCAGAGAACAATTTGCTGCAACACATCAGTTAATTTCAGAGAGGATATTTTAAGCTACATGATGACATAGTTATATAGGACTAACATGAAAATGGTTTCAGACTTTTTCCTTTAAGTATAACATTTTAACTTTACATTTACACTATATAGATAAAGCCCAGAATGGGGAATTTCAGAAGGAGAGAGCTAATGTAAGATGCTGCAATACAGATCTCAAAAGATGTGTGTAAATTATTATGAATCCACAATTCAAAACAAAAAGGAGAAAAACCATTAGGTTAACCGAGATAACACAGTGGTAAGCATTTATGTATGAGTTAACTACTTGACTCATCTATAGGAATCCTACAATATTCAGTAGGTCTAATTTCACAAAGTGATTTTTCCATCTGACTCAAGCCTTGCTGCAAATTCCTTCTTTCTCATGCCCATGAATATGAAACTGGCTACCTTCACAGGGATGGAGATACTGAATCAGGCCAAAGATGAAAAGATTTTTGTGTTCCACCATGCTTGTCTTTTCCAAAACTCTGGTGAATGCTTTCCTGAACTGCAACATCAAGTCTCTGAACAAATCAGAAATCAAAAGCTAATAATTATTTCTGAAAGAAATATTAGGCTTATTCTGACTCCTTGCATCATCACATTGGCCATTCTTGTCCCCAGCAGACAGAATCTCCTATTTGAAGTAGTGTTACTGTTGAAAGTGGTGTGGCTAGTGTAGTCAGAACATGGAATTAGATTTGGCTTTTGTTTTTTTAAATCCCATACTGTATTTCTATGATATTTTTGTAAAACTGTCATTTGTTGACCCCACGTTCCCTTGTAAGTATCTAACATATTATTCCATTCAAAGGTGGATAGAGTGGTAAAAGAACTGAAACCTTATTTTGGAAGACATACTAACATATAATCTCTGGAAGGCAGGTACTTTATGACTTCTATAGCAATCTCCAGCAGTTTAATATTGCTTCAATATTGTTAGGCAATATAGGATTGGTCACGGACAGAATTGAACTTTAACATATTTAGAAACAAAAATATTTTAACTCTTCTTTCAGTGAGTCCTTCCATATTATCTTGATGAATAAACTAATTTTGTATATCGTTTCAGGATTTTACCTGTGAAAGCCTGGACAAATCTTGTGTACTTCTTTCCTACAATACAGGAAATAATACACAGATTGTCCCTAAAACTACATAAACTTCACAGAATCACAGAATCACAGGGGTTGGAAGGGATCTCGAGAGATCATCGAGTCCAACCCCCCATACCAAAGCAGGTTCTTTAGGACAGGTTGCACAGGGAGGCATCCAGATGGGTCTTGAATATCCCCAGACATGGAGATTCCACAACCCCTCTGGGCAGCCTGTCCCAGGGCTCTGTCACCCTCAACGGGAAGAAGTTCTTCTGCATATTGGTGCAGAACTTCCCACGTTCCTACTTGAGGCCATTGCCCTTGGTTCTGCCTCCACAGACAACTGAAAAGGGGCTGTCCATTTCCCCCTGTGTCCCATACTTCAGATACTTACTTAGAATTTCTAATTGACCTAATGGAAACACTCTAAAAAGAAAAAATCTTTTCTGAGAATATTACTGATTTCTTTTGGTTTTCATATAAGAAACAAAAAAATGCTGTCTTTTGGAATTATAATGCAGTAGGGATAATAAAAGAAAACTGTAGCTTAGTCTACTAATACTCAAAGTGTTACCCTCCTTATTTTATTTGGTTTGTTAGTTCAATGTGACATTAATTTAGAAGATTATGCAACTTTAATATTTTTACACATCTCTTTTTTTCAGTCACTGTTAAAGACATTGAGTCAGCATTTCTGTTTTCAGTTCTGTTATTCAAGGATCAAAATGGCAAAAAAATTGAAATAAAATACCCCAAAGTCCACAATTTTAAACAATAAATAGTGGGAAAAAAACCCAAACCCAACAGTACCAATATCTCAATAATGGATTGAGGAAGATATTGGTACAGTAGACATTTTTCCTGTCTGACAGACAAAAAATTTCATCATGATCATTTGGTGGTGGGAGGACCTATGTTCTCAAAAGTCCTAAATTAGTTAATTGCCAAATGTTTCTGACTTCCCAAGATCATAATTTTCCCATGTTTTCCCATTTCAATTCTTATTCAGCTGTTAATATTTGTCAATGGGAAGTGATGTTATGTGGTTTGAAAGAGACTTGCAGGTGCCATGAATTAAATTTGGATCATCCAGATGATTGACATTTCCCCTTTCAATGGTTTTGGTCTCTGGTAAAAGCATCCCGAGTTTAGCAACACAAGTCAGCTTTTATCCTGGAAACTAACAGCCACTGCAGTTCTTAGTAAGACATCTTGAGTACAGGGCATTACTATATGCACGTGGCTTCCAAAAGGGATCTTGCATACATCTGGCTGAGTAGAGGCTTGGTGTCTGTGACTAGGCATTCTAGACTCCAGTAGAGTTAGATCATGGTACCTTGGTACAACAAGGTGCTTTGAGTAAAAGGATAACATCACTTTATCTGACAAATAGGAAAATATTTTCATTAGGCTTTGAAATTGCTGATGTTGAATCTTATCATGGTTCTCTTTCAATTCTGTCTGTCTGAAGTTACTCTGCTCTTACACAAGTTCTTCATGTTTCCGAATTGTTTATCAAGATGAGAACCATCCCCCAGAACCATATTATGACCTTTAACATATACAGAAATTTACCATTTATCACAGGTTTTGTTTTCCCTCCCTTAGTCAATTTTTTCATGATATTGTGTCGTGAAATTCTCACAAAGGCCTCAATTAGTTTAAATGGAAAAAAAAAATAAATTGCTTCCATGAAATAGATTTTGAGCACAGAAACAGTCACAGTCCTCCTGTTAGAGATCCTCCTACTATATTGTCAGATGTTTACAGGCAGAGGGAAGCTTCAGAAATACCCCCCCTGAAAAACAAGTTGCACAGGTATGACTAAGGAGCACCCAGTAATTGTATAAAGAAGGCTTTTGTTTTTTAAAATACAGTAATTGCCCATTCACGGGTGATGATTAGTCAGGAGAGACAGGTGCTGGGGAATTAGAGGAGATGCATGACTTTTGAGGCATGACAACTGTATGGAGGGACTAAGATCTCTAATATCTTAAAAAACCACTAAGTACTAGTCAGTGTTCTTGACTTATAGAAAATACGTTTTAGGACCTTTACCAAAAAACCCCCATATATCTTTTCTTTACAATCCTGTAAAAACAAAAAATCTGTAACTGTGGGTGCATGGTGATTTTATCTTGAAGTCTTTCAACTGATGAAGAAAGAATTACAAGTACAATTAAAATAAACATTACTATCAGAAAAACTATGATATTTTAGGAAAAACTAAAATTTCCTAGAACCTCTTACAATTACAATATGATCAGCTGATACAATCCACAAAACATTTCATTTTCATCTACACTCAAATATTTTCGATAATGCCCTGTGATTTAAATGATAAAAAACACCCCCAGACAGTCTGAAGACTATCTGAGTGACAGCAGGTCAAGTCAGGTGGCCACAGTCAGAAGCAACATGGCAAAGACAGATTATGAAACAGTAAAGAAATCTTGACTCCAATATAATTTGAGTTAACTTTTTGGAGGTCTCATGGTTGTTTGTATATTTTATCTTATAAATTTGAGGCATGAAGTTCAAAGTCATTTATATAATATTGAGGCCTGAGTTGAATATTGGATATTAGCGGAATTATATGGTTAATAAAACCCTAAATACTATGTGGTCTTCTAACCAAAACATCAAATAAGGTCTTGCTCATTATTTTTTTTTCAAATTAGTGAAAACATTTCCTTCATTGCTGCCTACTGCAAGCATCACTGGGGTTTGTGTAATTTTTGTCCTTGCCATTGCTAGATTCAGGGACAAAGAAATACATTTTTTATCTGGGGATAAAAAAATGGATAAAACCCAAAAAATATTTCAAAGTAATTACTCTGAGCTAATCAGATTTGATCTGTAATCTGGAATACTGTCTACTTGTTACAGATATTCTCCTCTCATTGAGCTAACTCTACCACAGTGAAAAAGTTATGAAAACTAGGTTAACACTAAGGACAAAATGGCTTCAACCCTGAATAGCGGCTGAACTTTCAGCCATACATCAGATTGGATACTATCAGCAAAATAATTATTTAATTAAAAGAATTTGTGTAGCTTTTAACAGCAACTCAAAACCCCAAGTTTCACACTGCCTGAAATAAAGGCAACAAAATAAAGTGCCTAGTTTCTAGTAAAGAGAGTATTCTCTCACTGACACAATGCATTTCAGTAACTTTTAGGGCTTAACCTTCCCCCTATACTGTACCACAGCGTAGTGAAACACAGAGATATACAGAAATGTGGCTAGCTGAGAAAAGACAAACCCTTTTCCAGAAAACTAAGCTTTAAATAGCTTCTTACCCTAGAAGCTACAGAAATGCATGAATCAGACTAATATATGCATAACGGACTAAAATTCATGTGAATTCATTCTGCAGAGTTACATTGTGTGTACCTAAACAGTCTTTGAGACAGAAGTATCAATGTAATTTAAGGAAGTTTCCCATTTACTGTGTTTTGTTTTGCATTGTGAAGACTTCCTAGAAAGTTTAAACTGGATTTTTGTAACAGGGGTTTTTTATATTAAACTGAAGTAGAAGATGGAATCACGTAATGCACTCCAGCTGCAAACAGGCATTGGGTCTTTGGAACCAGGCTACAGGTAGTCTGAATTTAAACAAAATAAAATTTTATGTGTATTGTGTGAAGACCATACGTGTAAGTATGAATTTTAGGAACATCTTGAGAAACCTAAAAAAAGTTAGCAATACTGTCATATTAAGGTCTAATATTTGAACTAGTCTGAAGCCAAGTGTAACTACTACATTCCCAATGTCATAAAACAATTTTTTAAGTTGATAGTTCACAAAATGTCAGATCTTGAGGTTTTTTATTAACCTATGAGTAAATGTTCTCTCTTGTATCCCTGCCCAATGTCATTGAGAGCAGAGGATTCCAGTTAGGGAAGGAATATGCCAAGGTGATGGCTTAATCAAATTATAATTATTTAAAAACTGCTCAGAAGCTTGAAATTGTAGGAAACATTTCTATGGAATTACTGAACACAATTCATATAAGACAAAATGAGTGATAAATACTTCTCAATTAACTAAAAGAACAAGTCCATATCATTTGTGCAACAAATATATATGTAAATATATTTACATTTAAAGATACCAAACTGGATACATTAAAATGGTTAAAAGATTTGATTCCGTCTCAGTTCTTACCTATGTGGGTATTTGTTTTTCTTAATGGCTATGAAAGAAAATATTGGAACAGAGTTCATATATGATAAATTAGATTCTAAATAAATAAGAACTGGGTTTAAACTTCTATCTGATTTCCTGAATTCTTGAGGAAAATGAAACATTAATTGTGCATTATTGATTCAACAAGGAAGTGCAATCATTCAAAATCTATAGACCTGCATATATCCAGTGAAGTATCTTGCTCACTACCTTCAAAAGGAAATGAATGAATATAGAGTAGTTTCTAAACCTCAGACTAATTCTATGAATGAATGTCCAGAAGTTAAGCCAGTCTTCACCGGAGAGTCTAAACATCTTCCTACAAACACACAAGAGGGCATGAATGTTCATGAAGCAAACACTCAAATAAGAAAGGGATATTTAACAGTGCTTGAGATTCTTCTGAGATTCATGCATTCACTTCCAGATCTCCCTGTGTTTTCTCTGGAAGTCTCTTTATGTTGGAGAAATATGTAGTTGATAGCTAAGGGAAGGTCTTACTGCAGGCATGTCTTTCATGTCTGAGAATGAAATGAGTACAGAGACTGGAAAATATGTAATCTCTCTAGATAGTGCAAAAGAAGGGGGGGAAAAAAAGTCCTTGACTTCAAGAGCCTTAGTAAATGATCACTTGCAAAGCAAGATATGCGTACAAGATAGCTCAAAAGAAATTGGTTATTGGTAAGTAACTTTCCCTTTCTTTGTTATCAGTGCACTTTTCAACTGGGAATAACCACGACGAGATGCTGACTCTAGCTATATTGCTTTAGCATTCTTTTAGTACTGATGTAGTGTCACTTTTGAAATCATTCCAGGCTAAAATAAGCACCCAACTTCTCTGGCTTGGAAAAACTGGCTCCACCATCTTCATCTTGTACCTGAGCTGGGATTTATGTAGCTTTTGGCAAGCACAAACGAGGCTTCTCACCCAAATACCTGAACATATATTTAAGCCAATCACATGCACACATACACACATATTTGCCAAATACCATTGATTTTACTGGCTCATTGTACAACAAGATATATAAAATTTGGTTTCATACCATTTTACTTCTTTTCATGCTGTGTGTATAAAAATCCACTATTTAAAAATATTTCTCACTTCAGAATATATTCTTCATGACATTTATGCTTGTCCACCTCTCCTCAGATATAATATAAACATGATAAATTTCCCATATCCATTATTTGCAAACCTGTATAACTTGTACTGATCTTATACACTTAGCTAAAAAGTTCTGATTTAGAAAGTTGAGGTTTCTTGGGAATTGTTTTACTGCTGACCTATTGCCTAGTGAGAATCTATGCTAAGGGGTACCAGAGTGACCATCCATTTTTTGTTCATGCTGATTCAAACACTTTAATGTGCATTATTTTACTTCTAGAGCTCACTGGGGTTCAACTACCACTGTTGAACATCTAATCTACACACTTGATGATTTCATTATCACTAATTTGTACACAACTATGACCTTCAGTTTTACATCAGTATTTTCTAATGATTAATTTTTAAAATACATTTTGTAGTTTCTAGAAGATTCTGGGAAGCAGTGATCAAAAAGGGAGTGTAAATGCTCCCATAGAAAGGCTCATCTGCTACAGCCTTTCAAAACAGTATCTCCTCCAAGTCCACAGTGTACCTACTACAGGTGCTACACTTTGAAACTGGGAAAACATAGGTAAAATTCAGTGTATAATACATGATATTTTAAAATATTAAGCAAATCTATACTTCTTTAAGATTAAGATTTGAACATAAATGATGTCTGCAATACATTACGCATATTTGTGAGTTCTAAATGACATGTTAACAAGGCCTGAAGAACATATATATACTTATATGTGTTGGTGTAAACTATTTTGAGCAAGCAGAAATCTCTACATTGTTGATGATAACCAATCAAAACTGATCAATTCAGAGCAGAAACTGTGGTTCTGATGAAGGGATTGTCGTGGTTTCACTCCGGCTGAGAGCTGAGATCCACGCAGCTGCCTGCTCTTTAAAGGAAAAGAGGAGGGGGAGAGGTGTGTGGTGGGGGTGAGGAAAGGGAAGGGAGAAGGAAGGGGCAAATAACAACCCAAAACCAAGAAACCAAAAGCCCGTGGGTTGGGATAAGGAGAGTTTACTAGAATAGCAGAAAGGTACAATATTAGAAAGCTAACAGGACTTTAGAGCAAAATTATATGAAGCTGTTGATACCCAATGCAGTGTCTCACCCAACCCACAGCTCAGGCCGTGCCACCCAGAGCCGTCCCGGAACCTGATCATCCCCCCAAAACCGCACATCCTGGAGCCGCCCCGCTCCTCCTCCCATCAGCCCCCCTTTATACAGAGCAGGACGTAATTGTCATGGAATACTCTCTTTGGCCAATTTGGGGCACCTGTCCTGGCTTTGTCCCCTCCTTCCTCATTAATAGAGAAATATGAAGAGCTGAGAAAGTCCTTGACTGCTTGACCGCAACTAAAAACATCAGGGTGTTATCAGCACTGTTTTCATTTTAACTCTCAAACACAGCATTCCATCCGCTGCTACAAATGAAGTGAACTCCATCCTGACTGAAACCAGGACAGGGATTTAAAAAATGGGAAATTTTAACTACAAAACTGTAGAATTTTTATATCACAGATTGTACCAGGAAGCATTGGGACAATCCAAAGGACCTGAATTTCCCTGCATGGAAATCATAAATGTCTTAAAGAATTGGGTAAAACTTGGATAGAAAAAAGGTAAAGATAAATTAATGAAGTTTAGGTGATGTCCATGTGGACATTTAGGATGGGTGACAGGTTTCTCAGACCAAACACCTCGCTTAGTATACATGAAAGCATTCCCCAAAATCTATTCTGCATTTATTCTCATTATTCCTTTATTCAAATGCCTGAGTTGGAAACAGACACTCCACAGCTCTGTGCAGTAATCACTTGCAACCACCATCGTCAGAATTGCAAGAAAATGCATTTCTCCTTCAGTAACAGCTGTGGGAGAGATCAAGGATTATCCTCCTAGATTTAGACCATGTCCACACCAGCACTAGTGTGTTACTAGTTACACAGCCCCAGCTAGGCAAGCGTTTGTGCATCTGGAGATGGCAGACTAACGCAGAGCTCAGAGTGTCAATTTATCCTGTGTGAAATGACCGGGGGAGGGAGACATAATGAACAGCTGCATTGAGCTGAGAAGCGTAGGAGAAGGTGAATGAAAAACAGGAAGATAAGGAATAAAGTGAGAAATAAGAAAGGACAGAAAATGAAAGGACTGTATTCATATGTAGAAAATGTGTGCAAAGTCACTTTCCATTAAACACAGTAAAAATGAGAAGGGACGTCATTGTCCATCTGACTCCATTTATCTGATAATCAACACTTTTTATACTCGTAATCCTGAACTCTCATTTTAAACCCACATTAATGAGATGATCAGGCATTTTTACAACTGCCTTATGAACCTTGCCAAAGAGAACTCATTTTCTCAGATCATTTGCTGCAGTATCAGTCCATCGTCTCATCCTGACCAGACTGTCTCACCTGTTAGTATAAAATTACGCAGACATAGAAATTAAAGTGCTTTGACATTCCACTACTCTTTTTCTTTTTTTTTTTTTTTTTTTTGGCTGAGGAATCTTTGGTCAGTAACCAAATCAGCAGTTTCAAAATATTAGCATTTACCCATTTTAACACACCTAAATTTTCTTTAACCAATCACATAGTTTCATATGTACCCAGGTGTGACTTGTTATGCTCTTCAACATCTTCTCATTCTGAAAATTTTTATTTGTATCTGCAAATCAATACATTTCCTGTTACTGTCTACTTTTTAAACAAGCACAATGAGGTTCATTTTGACCTTTTAACTCAATGAGAGTTATGCCAGGAGCAGCAGTCTTGCATGACATTTTTGGGGAGGCTTGTGTTTCAGGCATACAGGGTTTGCTACTGTTAAGCCTCAGACTTCTGGTCTCCATCTCAAGTTTTAAAGCACATTACAGTAGGCTACGTGTGCCGACCCTAGCTAAAACTATGCCAGCATTTCCATAATAAAAGCTCTTATTTCCAGAGGTCCCAGCTGTACATTCAGCTGTAAAAATGTGCTAGGCTAAAATTGGATGTACAGGATTCAATGTGGAATTAATACAAATTAAAAGAACATTCCACTTGACTATTTCTGAGCTATAGCTTCTGAAAAAGTAACGGTTTGTGAGATTCCTTTTTGGCCTCTCATCTTGTAAATCAAAAAGTAATTTAACTTTTTCAAAATATTGATGTTACTACGTGATGAGACCAGTTCTGCTTCCACAGGAAGGATTCCTCTATACCTTAGACACGGGGATTTATTTTCATGTATACAAGAGGGCAGCATATGTAGTTGTTTACCAAGAATTCAAAAATGACACACTGTCATCCTGCCTACACAGTTCACTGCTACTGATGTTTTATGCTCATCAGAATCCTACTCCTGCAAAAGCAAGGATGTGTACATCAATATATAATTTTGGTTTCTTGGCAGGGAGCAGAACTCATAACGCACTCTGTCTTAAACTAGCTGTGGAAACCTTGTTGCTTTTACTTTATTCCTTGTGCTTTGTGCTGTTCTTTTACTTCATTTAGAATAAAGGTAGAAATAATACTAAATAATAGATTAAATTCTGACAGGTCTTCCTATTTCTCCCTAGTTTTATCTCTGTAATTCCATGAAGCTCTCCTAGGCCCATCCTTAACGATCCCATGTAACATGCCTTGCCTGTGTCTTCTACAACCTTGAAGCATACAGTTCTCTTCCACTCAAGCATATTGTAAGGGCTCAGAGGACGTGTCTGTGTGCTCTTTTGCAGACTGGCATGATTGATCAGTCTCAAACACAAGCTGTGTGACAGCACCCCAGTAGTACTTACCAGCTTGAGCCTACTGATTTGTGGCTGATTCAGGGAGCCTCTCACCTCTATCTACCAAGTATCTCATCATCATAACCGGATTGGCATGGAGATGGATGTTCCTTTTGCATCTTGAAAGCCTCCAGTTATGAGGACTCTGACACGTCCCTGGGAAGGTTGGTCAACTAAATCACTGTAAAAAAACGTATTTCTTGCATTGAACTAAAACATCTCTTGGTGTAACTTCCACCTCCATGTGACTGCTTGTGAAGAGAGAGCCTGCATCCTATTTTCAGTCACCTGTTAAGTACTTTCCTGAGAATGAAAGGTCCATCAAGCTAAAGTATGATATCTAAGCTCTGGATCAGCGCAGCACTGACAGGAAGGAACCTCAACTTTCACCCATGGATGAGTGATTTTCACTAGCAGATTGTCAGATTTTTCAAGTCTCAGAAATCTTAAAATCTTATTTACGTGAACATGCAAATCATGTTAAAGAAAAAGCAGTTTGGGGTGTTCTCATGTACTAATACTCTTATGTAAGATCTATACCAATATGATTGTAGAAGGAATCTGATGTGTAGCTTCTGAAATCACTTTTAGGGCAGGGCTGACACTGACATTAAAAAATTGCCTTTCAGCATAGTATTATGCATAAACAGTAGGCATGTCCTTGTGTGCACTTAGATAGAACTCTCTTTGTAATGCCAAAAAAAGTAATTGCTGTATAGTACTGAGTTCAACTCTAATTTGCATTAATTAGGAACATGAATCCTGTGTGTGAGAAAGGAAGATCCTGTTAAATTAGAGTTCTGTCTTAATACTTTCTTGTTAAGCTCTTCTTCAACTTTAAAAGATGCTCCTCTGCCACCGTGAGAGTCAGCAAATTACAACCGGTCTTGCTCTGCATCCTTGGAGAAGGCTATGAAGACATCAGTCCTTTTGAATCTGTCATCCTTTGTGATTCCTCCTCTTGTCTAATGTGTTATTCATCTTCACAATTATCTTTCATTCTCTTAAATGAGGTTTTTCCATATGATGTTTTCTCTAAATATGAACTATAATCATTGACTGGAAATTGTGCTTTTGGGAGATTTCTTTTTTCCCAACTTGTTCCTTTCCACATTTTTTAATATAGAGAAAACATGGATTTGCCTCTCTCTGAAAAGAAATCAACAGGACCTTAGGAAACATTAAAGCCAAAAAAGAGTACTAATTGCCAAAAATGAACTGCTATAAAATTGCAGTGTTGCCACATTTAGGTAAAGGATATTTGTTGCTAAAAACCAAGAACATTGCTGTAGTGGAGGGGGCCAAATGCTTGGGATGATTTATCCAAGTCTCCTTCATTATATTACATTTTAAGTTCATGTCCATGTGTAATCCTGGTTTTAGCTCCGGAAAAGCAAAGCGTCCCTGAAGCTTAATATAGAGGCTTCCTTCATAGCATATGCTAATGCCATTTGTGCATCTCTACTTTGAACAATGGTATAAGCTTGTGTATTAGGTAACTGTTACTATTTTAGTAAAGTGGCATTTATTATTATAGGTTAACGACATTAAAGAACAATGGTAAATTTATTTCATATATCCCAATTTTAATATCATATACTCAATGAGTTCTATTATTTCTATTTTGAGGTGCAATGTGTTGCTTTTGCTTCCTTTCAGCTTTGTTGTATTGATATCTTACTTGTTTATAGAAAACTGATATAGCTCGATGTCTGAGAAGGTGGAGTATCTGTACTTTGGATCTTAAAATGTTGTGAAATTTAATACATGTATAGATGAACTTGATTGTGAATACATAAGAAGGCAACTGAACTTTGGTTCCCATCTGTAGCCTACAAGGAGGCATCATCACATAAAGGAGATGCATGACTTGGCAGAGTGATGCTGTACCAGATCTCACATAAACCTGGTACAACATGTCAAGGCATTATCATACCATCCTGCTTACCTTGGTAGAGTTCTCAATCCAGTGCAAAATAAAATCAGATGATTTGCATGTTCCATTACAAATTCAGTTCTCACACTTGCACTAGCTCCAGTCCTCGTATATACAATTTTACTGAAATGTTCAGGACAGTTGAGTTCAGACAAATCCATATCCATAGAGAGGCTTCCTTTGTCCTGAACTACCATAGTCCCATGAACCTCAACAGGCTTGAAATATTTAAAGCCACTACAGTTTCCATCAATGGAAAAAAAAAGTCAAGGAAGGTCTTAAGGTGTGCTGACCCAGTCCTGTAAAATAGTGTTCCAATAGACTGGATTAGAGTCCAGTTTGGACTGTACTCTTGGAGAGAGATGGAGACAAAGAATCCTTCATTTGCTGTTATTTCAAGAAGTGAACCAGAGAGTAGACCAGTTTCATTCCTCTTTAATTGCCCAGGTATTAGGATTGACTAGCCCATCAGATAAAGAGCATTTCAAAAATGTATATTGGGGTACATTACTGCTGCACTCCCAAATCCTCTGGAAGCTACCTTGAGCTTTCAAGCAGAATAACTCAGACCACCAAAATGAGCTCTCTGTTACTCACAGTCTATAACAGACTTCACTTCCCTCATAAGCCACCTTTATTCATCTCATTGTAATACTCAAAAGCATATTAATCTATTGCCATTTTCCAAATTAATAGCATATTTTTAGTGTAAAACAATCCTAGATTGTTTCCTTTCTCTCTTTTGTGGAAAAACAAGCACAACAAAAATATCCCAGCAAACAAACAGCCCAAACCAAAACAGAACCCAAAACAAACAGACCCCTTCCCTGCTCACCCCCGCCCCAAAATAAACACTCCAAAACCTCCAGGGGTTTTCAAAATACTTTTTAAAATCTATTCTGACTCTTCAGACAGAAGTTCTTAGTTAAATTCTGAAGACCAAAACCAGCAAGAAATCTCCTAACATTATAAATCAGCCCTCTGACCTTTTCAGTTTAATGTATCAGCTTTGCTGTGACTTTCATTTCACTGCCTTATATCTGACTAAACTTTAGATCAGAGGGACATGTTACAGAGCCCTACACAGTATATACCTATAAAATAAAAATATGTTTTATTTCTATATATAAAATATTTAATTACCTGGTAGCATCTGATTGTTGGGGAGTTGGGACCTGTCATTTTATAGCTATTGGATTGTTTCCTATAGGTTTTTCTCCTGGTTTTGTTATCTGCTTGTTAACATTTAAATGTTGAGGCCCTTTCAAGCACAAACTTTTCCTCCTCCCTTACATTTTAGTCATTCCTTCCTCTCTACAGTCAGCTCTTTTTAGAGACAGATTGAGTTTTATGTTTCTGATTTGACCAGGCACCACATTAAGATCAGCACATGGCTTGGGGTTCAGGGAGAGGCATCACTTATTGAATCATCTGTATGACTGGCAGGTAAAGTCACTCACCCACAAGGCAACCTGTCTTCCCCAGAGGGTGGGTCAAAGCTTTCATTACAAAATATTGGCCATTTTCTTCCGTTACTTAAATGATCATCTCCCCTCCCACATATACTCTGAAAGATAATTTCCAGAGGTCTAGTTATTTCAACTCTGTTTAAAATTCACAGGAGAAAACAATGCCTGCCATATTTAAAGCAAATACACATCCTGAAAAGCTGCTGCAACCAGTCCAGTGGGTTTTTTCATAATTTTATTTATTTGAAATATGTTGATACATACATAAAGATGCATGAATTAATATTAATCCATATATTTTGAGTAGATTTTTCATTACAGAATATTAAAAAAAAAAAAATCATATTCTTAGTACCACACTAGTCTCATTTCCCAGTTAAGAGAACAACAACAAACTTGCCAAAGCCAGGAAAAGTTTCTAAATGAGCTAGGAATCAAATTTTGCAGTTTTACTTCTGGTAGCTGAAGCATGTCACAATTTTCTCCAAAACCAGCACTTACCAGGGCTGTTCCACAGGTCAGATATGCTATATGGTACAGTTCAATCTGAGCCCTATTAATATGGGAGTGATGGCAAAGGGGCAGGGGGGTGTTAGCCACCTCCTCCTGTCCATCACTTTAGGCAGTAGATACCTGTAGCTAATGAGAGATTGCCAAGGGCTAAGAATAGCTTTGTTGCCTTTACAGCCATAGGAATTCCCACTCTTCCCAGAAAGAGAATTATCATGACAGGAATCTGTTAATACACCAATCCCACAAGCATCCCTGAACCATGATGTTTCCCTCATAGATATTTCAGGGAAGTATAATTCAGCTTTTACCCCACTCAGGATGACTAATGGGCCAACTGCAGCTTCACTGTTACAAGGCAGGCATAGGGATTTCAAGAAGCTGCTCAGATTTATTGCAAAGATTTCAAACCATGGGGGAAAAAAACCAAAGGAGCATCATCACACAAAACTATTGCTAGTGATTGGTTCATACTTAATTTTCAAGATTGTTCAAGCATTATTTTTTAATGTATGAAAAAAAATACTATTAAAGACTTTTTAAAAATATCCATATCATTGGTATCACCATCTTCAAACTACCATGACCAGTCACATAAGCATGCTTCTGTTTCTTTAGGTGCAAAATTCTGCTGCAAAGTTGGGCTAAAAGGTTAATTTCTCCAATGCCTTAGTATTTGATTCTACATGGGATTAAGCAGGAGCGAAAAAAAAAAGGAGAATAAAATTGTTTCCCTTTTTTTTTTCTCCTATGTAAGCAGGTTTTGCAAGTAATTTAGAGAAATGTTTTTAACAAGAGAACAGGGGATCCCTGAGATAGTACTTTTTAGGTAATTGCAGTCCACATGGAAAAAAAAAATCTTTGGGAACTATTATGCTAAACTGTTATATTAGTTAAGGGCCAGGACAATTTTTTCAAACCTAGAGCCACAAATACCTGTGAAGTAGTCAATTGACAATGAGGGTGCATCTGTCATCACATAACGTACTTGAACTTTTTTTGCACTAGGGCTATATGAGAGTACATATATATCAGAAATACTAAATTTATCTCAATCCAAGATAACCAGACATTCCAGAAATGGTACATCCATTCATAGGATAGGAGCACGAGTGTCTTTTCTTAACTTCATGTGTCAGTACAGTTTTGGATGATGATTTCTGGCCTTACAGAGGCAGAGAGATATTTTTTTGCCGTGTCAGAAAGTAGAAACCCAGCTGTGCCCCAGAAGAGACACCCAGCAAACTGCACAAGCATTAGCAGGTGTCCATGCTAACAAGGAGTTAACCTGCAACCAGGACACAACAGTATAGCAAACAAGAAGCCAAAGCTGTCAACAACTTCATTGTTCTGTTCATCCACAGGCCTGTTTCAGAATCATCCAACATCTAAATATTTAGTAAAAGCTGCGAAAAATATCAACTGTCCTGTACAAAAATGTGTGGAAAGTGTGTCCTAATTAGCCAACATTTCTGTTATTTTACTCCCTTCTTGATGAAGGATTATAAAAATCAATGTTTAAGCATATTGTGACTACAGCTATAAAATTACTAGTGTAATCTTGAAGGTTAGTTCTCCAATTAACATGAAAGCTTCAAAGGAATGGAGCTGATGTGAAGACTGCCATCCCCACATTTTAGATGCTCCAAATCTGTGTTGATGATTTAGCTTTATTAATAAATTATTGTTGTTTCACTCATATATTTATGCATTTGTGATCGCCAAAATGTGGCAAAATCAGTTTCATTAAAAACTGAAGAAGGAGGTAGTGAATGGGAGGACCATAAAGAAGGATTTCCTGGCTACCAGTCACATCTCTTTAGGTTTTTCTTTTTCCTTTAATTTGAAAACTCTTTGTGCAGCATTTGAAACAATGAAATCAATATTCATATTCATTGAAATAGCTAACTAGTAAGAGATACATATTGTTTGTGTACTTTTTTTTTGCATGAGGTCAATAGGTTAATTACACAAGTAAAAACTCTAAATCTTCTAGAGACTACTGAAGTGTATAAATAAACAGAGTATTCTGCAAAGTGTATTTAACGTCCATGCAATTTATTCCTTTCCATTCGGTGGTATTGCTGAAAGAGCAGTGGGGATTTTAGTAGCAATTTTCTGTGCTTTCTGCTTGAGAAAGTCTGCAGCCTCAGTCATTTGCATTTGAAGTTGATTAGAATGAAGTTAGAGTGCTCACATTTTTTTTAACAGCTTCTGAGAGTGTTTAGCTCAGGGGCAGGGAGAAGAAAAACAAATATTCTTTACAAATATTTTGTCTTGAAAGCATTTCCCTAAAAGTACAGCTCTGTGTGTGTGGTCAAATGGAAAAGGCATACTCAGGACTACTGACAGAGGTATCTTCAGACATGCGGTAGTTAATGAATGCAGCCCTTGATAGAAGCTGTTCTGATCTGAACATCACTTAATAAGTCTACCTGTGAATTGGAAAGGGTAGAAGCTTGCTGAGAAATAGAGATGTCAACTGTATGATGAGAAACCAAGGTTAAAAACCATATTAAAACATGACTGATTTCCAGGGGATATTTGTCCATTTAAACCAAATGTATTCTCAAAGTACAGTATAACACAGGCTGTATTTTCTTATTGATAACAGCAATGGTGCTTAAAAGATGCTGGCACTGACATTCATTGTAGTTTCAGTCTGCCCTTGGAAGCACCTACACTAAACTTAGGTCTTCTGTGTTGTCAGGAGAGTGTTAGTAAGGTAATACTTCAAACTTAATTCATTTGCTGTACAGGAAGCCCATAGTTAAGCAAGTGCTCATTCAACAAATGCCATATTTCGGGTTTTTTTCTTTGAAAAGATCCCACATAGAAACACAAATGTTTTCAGGTGAAAGAACATAAACCCATGTCTAGTTCATACAAGGAATTTACAGACTTCTAGATTAACATACTATGCAGGCCAAAGTAGCAAGGGCTCTCTGCGTAGAGAAACTCAAGAAAATTTAGCTTCTCTCCAGTTAATTCCTTTAGTACTAGGCATATTCAAAGCATCTCAGCCGACAAAGATATTTTCAGTAGTAAGAAATGTAGATAATCATTGCTTTTGGAAATTAGATTTGTTATTGTAAGTGCTTTAATTCTGAAAATTTCCCCCTCCCCTTTTTTTTTATCCCGTGGGATAAAATCAGAGCTTTATCTTTTCCCTGGCATTTATTCTGACTCCTGTGTCACAAGAGTAAACACCAGTCACCGCTGGAATTGTTACTGCAGTTATCTTAGTAAATTTTACCTTATCAGAAAGACAAAAAGTGAAATTTCATGTTTTAAAAGGGCCTGAGCACTGGTAATGTGGTGCCCTGCAAGTATAGTATCTCACTTTTTTAGGCATCAAATATGGAATAACACTATTTCACAAATTACCTTCTGAGGAACACTGAATCACTCTTGGCATACTAAAGTATAACCTACCACTAAAAGAGACTTCCCTCCATTATAAATTTCTTTCATCTGTATGAATTTATCATAAAGCATTTGCATTTTCTGCATTTGATCCATTTTCAGCCATCAGACACCTATCATGACTGATTCCTGTGCAATTTCGAAGGTTTAGTGTTTATGAAAGCAAAACCTAGGTAGTCCTTTGCAATGTTTTGTGGCAATACAAGCCAGCAGAAAAGGCAACTTCTGGGTCTTCTGACAGCGTGAGCACAATGATATCAAATACCGTATTTTTTACACATGCGCTATGAACAGAACTGCAGCAGAATGACCCCTGGAAATCTGAACATACTCAACTGATGTATTGGAAGTGGTTACATTTCAAAACAAATGACACTCAAGGATTCCTAAATTTTCACTTTCCTGGTTTAAAATTAAGTTTCCTTTATTACTCAAACAAGGGACTTTTGTTAATTACTGTGATATATGCAGATTGGCACCAGCCGCGTGCGCGTGTTCCCCAGCTTCTCACAGGCATTTATGGTTCTATGGCTACTAATTGCACAGCTGTCACTCTCTTTTATGGTCTGAGCCATATTGTTTGTGTTCTTTATATCAAGTAAGCATATTGTCTTGTTCAAAGGGAAAGAGTGCAATCTTTTGTGTTAAGATACCACGTCTTCAAATCTCTGTGTTTGCATAGGGAAATTATCCAAAGCAGGACTATGGTGATTACGGCCAATACTTGGAGTCCTGCTTCTTTGCAGGTATGAAACTCCTCCATCTTGAGCAAGTCCATAGATTTCTCTAACATGAACCCTATTTGGGTCCTGGAATTCCTCAGGTGCATTTAACAAGTGACTTGTAAAACATTTTACAGATGTAAAATTGTCCTGAGTTCAATCAAAGTGGTAGATGATTGAAACTGAAACCAGGAAGATTGTGTGTACCTTTTAATTGCTTAGGAGTGAAAACTCTTCCCGTGAGAAACCAGAATTAAGGGTGTCTCTTGGTCTGAAGTTTTATTTCCTGCAACGTTAGCAGGACAGAGCTATTTCAGTTCACCTCTTGAATCTTGGAAAATGGACAGTTTGATCTGATCAAAGTTACTTAAATGACTTTTAAAAATATAGAGAGTATAAAATAAGTTTTTACTTTGAAAAATTAAAATAAGCAGCTAAAAATAGATTTTACTTTATATGTTACAACTGACCAGTTCTTCAAAAGGACATTTTTTACTTCTAAGGTGTTTGCATGTTGAAAGTTGAAATTGAATCGATATTTGGTTTTGGCTTTCTTATAAAACTGAATTCATCTTTAAATAATTAATAATACCTGTGCTATTGGAACACAGCAATTGACTTCTGAAATCCTGTATTATCATCATAACAGTGTTTTTGAACATATGCAATACCTTGAAAAATATATCATCATTTCTATTCAATAAAATAACAGTGAATTTATTAAATAAAAAGAAGGGTAGACTAAGTTTTTCTGGCAGCAGGATCAAGTCTTTTAGTCAGATCTATTAAAAAAACCAGAAGACTCCTGATTAAAGGACAAGTAATGATACTAGGCACAATTTAGCATTTGGCTAGTACCAAATAAAGCAAACTGAACTGCTGCTTCTTTGTCACTCTACTAATAAAAATAATTATTGCAATTGTTGATCTTTTAAAATGTTCTTAAAAGAGGCTTAGCATACTTAAATCTCTGCTAAAGGAACCAGAAATCAAATGAAGTTAATAATGATACCTTAAAGGCATCTAATTTTCCTCAGTGTGTACATGGCAAAGAACTGGATTGAGAGATGGATTCTGCTAAAAATATCCTTACACAGAGTGAGCACAATTCATACAGTATCAGTTCACCCACCCTTTTAAAATCCCCTCTGTAAAACCTGCAGGAAGCACAAGCAAAAGAGAATGTGAGGAAGGAAATACTAAAGCCTTGAGAAACAGCTGTATCGTGTGCTGGTGTGAGGACACCATTGGTTTGGAGGCACAGGGAATGGGCTGAACTTGCTGACAGCACTGGCACACTGAAACTGCTCTGGGCATAATCAGCGGGGCTGCTGCAGTTGGGCATGTTGGCCGGAGAGTGCTTCTCGGGCCGCGAACTGCAACCTTGCAGGTACCTCCCAGGTTCCCGGCCCAACGAAAACCCCCAGACCCAAATGGAGAGGGGCTGCTTGGGGGCCCCCTGGGGGCCCTTCAGGCCAGCTAGGTCTTTGGGTCCTGGCTCCTTCGGTTTGGGAGCTGTTGCTGCAGTTGGGCATGTTGGCCGGAGAGTGCTTCTCGGGCCGCGAACTGTAACTTGCTGGTACCTCTCAGGTATCCATGCCCAACGAAAGCCCCCAGACCCAAATTGAGAGGGGCTGCTTGGGGGCCCCCTGGGGGCCCTTCAGGCCAGCTAGGTCTTTGGGTCCTGGCTCCTTCGCTTTGGGAGCTGTTGCTGCAGTTGGGCATGTTGGCCGGAGAGTGCTTCTCGGGCCGCGAACTGTAACTTGCAGGTACCTCTCAGGTATACATGCCCAACGAAAGCCCCCAGATCCAAATGGAGAGGGGCTGCTTGGTGGCCTTCTGGGGGCCCTTCAGGCCAGCTAGGTCTTTGGGTCCTGGCTCCTTCGCTTTGGGAGCTGTTGCTGCAGTTGGGCATGTTGGCCGGAGAGTGCTTCTCGGGCCGCGAACTGCAACCTTGCTGGTATCTCCCAGGTTCTCAGCCTAAAGAAAGCCCCCAGACCCAAATTGAGAGGGGATGCTTGGGGGCCCCCTGGGGGCACTTCAGGCCAGCTAGGTCTTTGGGTCCTGGCTCCTTCGCTTTGGGAGCTGTTGCTGCAGTTGGGCATGTTGGCCGGAGAGTGCTTCTCCGGCCGCGAACTGCAAACTTTCAGGAATCTCCCAGGTTCCCGGCCCAACGAAAGCCCCCAGACCCAAATGGAGAGGGGCTGCTTGGGGGCCCCCTGGGGGCCCTTCAGGCCACCTAGGTCTTTGGGTCCTGGCTCCTTCGGTTTGGGAGCTGTTGCTGCAGTTGGGCATGTTGGCCGGAGAGTGCTTCTCGGGCCGCGAACTGTAATCTTGCAGGTACATCTCAGGTATCCATGCCCAACGAAAGCCCCCAGACCCAAATTGAGAGGGGCTGCTTGGGGGACCCCTGGGGGCCCTTCAGGCCAGCTAGGTCTTTGGGTCCTGGCTCCTTCGGTTTGGGAGCTGTTGCTGCAGTTGGGCATGTTGGCCGGAGAGTGCTTCTCGGGCCGCGAACTGCAACCTTGCAGGAATCTCCCAGGTTCCCGGCCCAACGAAAGCCCCCAGACCCAAATTGAGAGGGGCTGCTTGGGGGCCCCCTGGGGGCCCTTCAGGCCAGCTAGGTCTTTGGGTCCTGGCTCCTTCGCTTTGGGAGCTGTTGCTGCAGTTGGGCATGTTGGCCGGAGAGTGCTTCTCGGGCCGCGAACTGCAACCTTGCAGGAATCTCCCAGGTTCCCGGCCCAACGAAAGCCCCCAGACCCAAATTGAGAGGGGCTGCTTGGGGGCCCCATGGGGGCCCTTCAGGCCAGCTAGGTCTTTGGGTCCTGGCTCCTTCGCTTTGGGAGCTGTTGCTGCAGTTGAGAATATTGGCCGGAGAGTGCTTCTCGGGCCGCGAACTGTAACCTTGCAGGTACCTCTCAGATATCCATGCCCAACGAAAGCCCCCAGACCCAAATTGAGAGGGGCTGCTTGGTGGCCCCCTGGGGGCCCTTCAGGCCAGCTAGGTCTTTGGGTCCTGGCTCCTTCGCTTTGGGAGCTGTTGCTGCAGTTGGGCATGTTGGCCGGAGAGTGCTTCTCGGGCCGCGAACTGCAACCTTGCAGGTACCTCCCAGGTTCCTGGCCCAACGAAAGCCCCCAGACCCAAATGGAGAGGGGCTGCTTGGGGGCCCCCTGGGGGCCCTTCAGGCCAGCTAGGTCTTTGGGTCCTGGCTCCTTCGCTTTGGGAGCTGTTGCTGCAGTTGGGCATGTTGGCCGGAGAGTGCTTCTCGGGCCGCGAACTGCAACCTTGCAGGTACCTCCCAGGTTCCCGGCCCAACGAAAACCCCCAGACCCAAATGGAGAGGGGCTGCTTGGGGGCCCCCTGGGGGCCCTTCAGGCCAGCTAGGTCTTTGGGTCCTGGCTCCTTCGCTTTGGGAGCTGTTGCTGCAGTTGGGCATGTTGGCCGGAGAGTGCTTCTCCGGCCGCGAACTGCAACCTTGCAGGAATCTCCCAGGTTCCCGGCCCAACGAAAGCCCCCAGACCCAAATGGAGAGGGGCTGCTTGGGGGCCCCCTGGGGGCCCTTCAGGCCAGCTAGGTCTTTGGGTCCTGGCTCCTTCGCTTTGGGAGCTGTTGCTGCAGTTGGGCATGTTGGCCGGAGAGTGCTTCTCGGGCCGCGAACTGCAACCTTGCAGGAATCTCCCAGGTTCCCCGCCCAACGAAAGCCCCCAGACCCAAATGGAGAGGGGCTACTTGGGGACCCCCTGGGGGCCCTTCAGGCCAGCTAGGTCTTTGGGTCCTGGCTCCTTCGCTTTGGGAGCTGTTGCTGCAGTTGGGCATGTTGGCCGGAGAGTGCTTCTCGGGCCGCGAACTGTAACCTTGCAGGTACCTCTCAAGTATACATGCCCAACGAAAGCCCCCAGACCCAAATGGAGAGGGGCTACTTGGGGGCCCCCTGGGGGCCCTTCAGGCCAGCTAGGTCTTTGGGTCCTGGCTCATTCGGTTTGGGAGCTGTTGCTGCAGTTGGGCATGTTGGCCGGAGAGTGCTTCTCGGGCCTCGAACTGGAACCTTGCAGGAATCTCCCAGGTTCCCGGCCCAACAAAAGCCCCCAGACCCAAATGGAGAGGGGCTGCTTGGGGGCCCCCTGGGGGCCCTTCAGGCCAGCTAGGTCTTTGGGTCCTGGCTCCTTCGGTTTGGGAGCTGTTGCTGCAGTTGGGCATGTTGGCCGGAGAGTGCTTCTCGGGCCGCGAACTGCAACCTTGCAGGATTCTCCCAGGTTCCCGGCCCAACGAAAGCCCCCAGACCCAAATGGAGAGGGGCTGCTTGGGGCCCCCCTGGGGGCCCTTCAGGCCAGCTAGGTCTTTGGGTCCTGGCTCCTTCGGTTTGGGAGCTGTTGCTGCAGTTGGGCATGTTGGCCGGAGAGTGCTTCTCGGGCCGCGAACTGCAACCTTGCAGGAATCTCCCAGGTTCCCGGCCCAACGAAAGCCCCCAGACCCAAATTGAGAGGGGCTGCTTGGGGCCCCCCTGGGGGCCCTTCAGGCCAGCTAGGTCTTTGGGTCCTGGCTCCTTCGGTTTGGGAGCTGTTGCTGCAGTTGGGCATGTTGGGCGGAGAGTGCTTCTCGGGCCGCGAACTGCAACCTTGCAGGATTCTCCCAGGTTCCCGGCCCAACGAAAGCCCCCAGACCCAAATTGAGAGGTGCTGCTTGGGGGCCCCCTGGGGGCCCTTCAGGCCAGCTAGGTCTTTGGGTCCTGGCTCCTTCGCTTTGGGAGCTGTTGCTGCAGTTGGGCATGTTGGCCGGAGAGTGCTTCTCGGGCCGCGAACTGCAACCTTGCAGGATTCTCCCAGGTTCCCGGCCCAACGAAAGCCCCCAGACCCAAATTGAGAGGTGCTGCTTGGGGGCCCCCTGGGGGCCCTTCAGGCCAGCTAGGTCTTTGGGTCCTGGCTCCTTCGCTTTGGGAGCTGTTGCTGCAGTTGGGCATGTTGGCCGGAGAGTGCTTCTCGGGCCGCGAACTGTAACTTGCAGGTACCTCTCAGGTATACATGCCCAACGAAAGCCCCCAGACCCAAATGGAGAGGGGCTGCTTGGGGGCCCCCTGGGGGCCCTTCAGGCCAGCTAGGTCTTTGGGTCCTGGCTCCTTCGCTTTGGGAGCTGTTGCTGCAGTTGGACATGTTGGCCGGAGAGTGCTTCTCGGGCCGCGAACTGCAACCTTGCAGGAATCTCCCAGGTTCCCGGCCCAACGAAAGCCCCCAGACCCAAATTGAGAGGGGCTGCTTGGGGGACCCCTGGGGGCCCTTCAGGCCACCTAGGTCTTTGGGTCCTGGCTCCTTCGGTTTGGGAGCTGTTGCTGCAGTTGGGCATGTTGGGCGGAGAGTGCTTCTCGGGCCGCGAACTGTAATCTTGCAGGTACATCTCAGGTATCCATGCCCAACGAAAGCCCCCAGACCCAAATTGAGAGGGGCTGCTTGGGGGACCCCTGGGGGCCCTTCAGGCCAGCTAGGTCTTTGGGTCCTGGCTCCTTCGGTTTGGGAGCTGTTGCTGCAGTTGGGCATGTTGGCCGGAGAGTGCTTCTCGGGCCGCGAACTGCAACCTTGCAGGAATCTCCCAGGTTCCCGGCCCAACGAAAGCCCCCAGACCCAAATGGAGAGGGGCTGCTTGGGGGCCCCCTGGGGGCCCTTCAGGCCAGCTAGGTCTTTGGGTCCTGGCTCCTTCGCTTTGGGAGCTGTTGCTGCAGTTGGGCATGTTGGCCGGAGAGTGCTTCTCGGGCCGCGAACTGCAACCTTGCAGGAATCTCCCAGGTTCCCGGCCCAACGAAAGCCCCCAGACCCAAATTGAGAGGGGCTGCTTGGGGGCCCCCTGGGGGCCCTTCAGGCCAGCTAGGTCTTTGGGTCCTGGCTCCTTCGCTTTGGGAGCTGTTGCTGCAGTTGAGAATATTGGCCGGAGAGTGCTTCTCGGGCCGCGAACTGTAACCTTGCAGGTACCTCTCAGATATCCATGCCCAACAAAAGCCCCCAGACCCAAATTGAGAGGGGCTGCTTGGTGGCCCCCTGGGGGCCCTTCAGGCCAGCTAGGTCTTTGGGTCCTGGCTCCTTCGCTTTGGGAGCTGTTGCTGCAGTTGGGCATGTTGGCCGGAGAGTGCTTCTCGGGCCGCGAACTGCAACCTTGCAGGTACCTCCCAGGTTCCTGGCCCAACGAAAGCCCCCAGACCCAAATGGAGAGGGGCTGCTTGGGGGCCCCCTGGGGGCCCTTCAGGCCAGCTAGGTCTTTGGGTCCTGGCTCCTTCGCTTTGGGAGCTGTTGCTGCAGTTGGGCATGTTGGCCGGAGAGTGCTTCTCGGGCCGCGAACTGCAACCTTGCAGGTACCTCCCAGGTTCCCGGCCCAACGAAAGCCCCCAGACCCAAATGGAGAGGGGCTGCTTGGGGGCCCCCTGGGGGCCCTTCAGGCCAGCTAGGTCTTTGGGTCCTGGCTCCTTCGCTTTGGGAGCTGTTGCTGCAGTTGGGCATGTTGGCCGGAGAGTGCTTCTCCGGCCGCGAACTGCAACCTTGCAGGAATCTCCCAGGTTCCCGGCCCAACGAAAGCCCCCAGACCCAAATTGAGAGGGGCTGCTTGGGGGCCCCCTGGGGGCCCTTCAGGCCAGCTAGGTCTTTGGGTCCTGGCTCCTTCGCTTTGGGAGCTGTTGCTGCAGTTGGGCATGTTGGCCGGAGAGTGCTTCTCGGGCCGCGAACTGCAACCTTGCATGAATCTCCCAGGTTCCCCGCCCAACGAAAGCCCCCAGACCCAAATGGAGAGGGGCTGCTTGGGGACCCCCTGGGGGCCCTTCAGGCCAGCTAGGTCTTTGGGTCCTGGCTCCTTCGCTTTGGGAGCTGTTGCTGCAGTTGGGCATGTTGGCCGGAGAGTGCTTCTCGGGCCGCGAACTGTAACCTTGCAGGTACCTCTCAGGTATACATGCCCAACGAAAGCCCCCAGACCCAAATGGAGAGGGGCTGCTTGGGGGCCCCCTGGGGGCCCTTCAGGCCAGCTAGGTCTTTGGGTCCTGGCTCATTCGGTTTGGGAGCTGTTGCTGCAGTTGGGCATGTTGGCCGGAGAGTGCTTCTCGGGCCGCGAACTGGAACCTTGCAGGAATCTCCCAGGTTCCCGGCCCAACGAAAGCCCCCAGACCCAAATGGAGAGGGGCTGCTTGGGGGCCCCCTGGGGGCCCTTCAGGCCAGCTAGGTCTTTGGGTCCTGGCTCCTTCGGTTTGGGAGCTGTTGCTGCAGTTGGGCATGTTGGCCGGAGAGTGCTTCTCGGGCCGCGAACTGCAACCTTGCAGGATTCTCCCAGGTTCCCGGCCCAACGAAAGCCCCCAGACCCAAATTGAGAGGTGCTGCCTGGGGGCCCCCTGGGGGCCCTTCAGGCCAGCTAGGTCTTTGGGTCCTGGCTCCTTCGCTTTGGGAGCTGTTGCTGCAGTTGGGCATGTTGGGCGGAGAGTGCTTCTCGGGCCGCGAACTGCAACCTTGCAGGATTCTCCCAGGTTCCCGGCCCAACGAAAGCCCCCAGACCCAAATGGAGAGGTGCTGCTTGGGGGCCCCCTGGGGGCCCTTCAGGCCAGCTAGGTCTTTGGGTCCTGGCTCATTCGCTTTGGGAGCTGTTGCTGCAGTTGGGCATGTTGGGCGGAGAGTGCTTCTCGGGCCGCGAACTGTAACTTGCAGGTACCTCTCAGGTATACATGCCCAACGAAAGCCCCCAGACCCAAATGGAGAGGGGCTGCTTGGGGGCCCCCTGGGGGCCCTTCAGGCCAGCTAGGTCTTTGGGTCCTGGCTCCTTCGCTTTGGGAGCTGTTGCTGCAGTTGGACATGTTGGCCGGAGAGTGCTTCTCGGGCCGCGAACTGGAACCTTGCAGGAATCTCCCAGGTTCCCGGCCCAACGAAAGCCCCCAGACCCAAATTGAGAGGGGCTGCTTGGGGGACCCCTGGGGGCCCTTCAGGCCAGCTAGGTCTTTGGGTCCTGGCTCATTCGGTTTGGGAGCTGTTGCTGCAGTTGAGCATGTTGGCCGGAGAGTGCTTCTCGGGCCGCGAACTGCAACCTTGCATGAATCTCCCAGATTCCCCGCCCAACGAAAGCCCCCAGACCCAAATGGAGAGGGGCTGCTTGGGGACCCCCTGGGGGCACTTCAGGCCAGCTAGGTCTTTGGGTCCTGGCTCCTTCGCTTTGGGAGCTGTTGCTGCAGTTGAGCATGTTGGCCGGAGAGTGCTTCTCGGGCCGCGAACTGTAACTTGCAGGTACCTCTCAGGTATACATGCCCAACGAAAGCCCCCAGACCCAAATGGAGAGGGGCTGCTTGGGGGCCCCCTGGGGGCCCTTCAGGCCAGCTAGGTCTTTGGGTCCTGGCTCCTTCGCTTTGGGAGCTGTTGCTGCAGTTGGGCATGTTGGCCGGAGAGTGCTTCTCGGGCCGCGAACTGCAACCTTGCAGGAATCTCCCAGGTTCCCGGCCCAACGAAAGCCCCCAGACCCAAATTGAGAGGGGCTGCTTGGGGGCCCCCTGGGGGCCCTTCAGGCCAGCTAGGTCTTTGGGTCCTGGCTCCTTCGGTTTGGGAGCTGTTGCTGCAGTTGGGCATGTTGGCCGGAGAGTGCTTCTCGGGCCGCGAACTGCAACCTTGCAGGTACCTCTCAGGTATACATGCCCAACGAAAGCCCCCAGACCCAAATTGAGAGGGGCTGCTTGGGGGCCCCCTGGGGGCCCTTCAGGCCAGCTAGGTCTTTGGGTCCTGGCTCCTTCGCTTTGGGAGCTGTTGCTGCAGTTGGGCATGTTGGCCGGAGAGTGCTTCTCGGGCCGCGAACTGCAACCTTGCAGGTACCTCCCAGGTTCCCGGCCCAACGAAAGCCCCCAGACCCAAATGGAGAGGGGCTGCTTGGGGGCCCCCTGGGGGCCCTTCAGGCCAGCTAGGTCTTTGGGTCCTGGCTCCTTCGCTTTGGGAGCTGTTGCTGCAGTTGGGCATGTTGGCCGGAGAGTGCTTCTCGGGCCGCGAACTGCAACCTTGCAGGAATCTCCCAGGTTCCCGGCCCAACGAAAGCCCCCAGACCCAAATTGAGAGGGGCTGCTTGGGGGCCCCCTGGGGGCCCTTCAGGCCAGCTAGGTCTTTGGGTCCTGGCTCCTTCGCTTTGGGAGCTGTTGCTGCAGTTGGGCATGTTGGCCGGAGAGTGCTTCTCGGGCCGCGAACTGCAACCTTGCATGAATCTCCCAGGTTCCCCGCCCAACGAAAGCCCCCAGACCCAAATGGAGAGGGGCTGCTTGGGGCCCCCCTGGGGGCCCTTCAGGCCAGCTAGGTCTTTGGGTCCTGGCTCCTTCGCTTTGGGAGCTGTTGCTGCAGTTGGGCATGTTGGCCGGAGAGTGCTTCTCGGGCCGCGAACTGTAACCTTGCAGGTACCTCTCAGGTATACATGCCCAACGAAAGCCCCCAGACCCAAATTGAGAGGGGCTACTTGGGGGCCCCCTGGGGGCCCTTCAGGCCAGCTAGGTCTTTGGGTCCTGGCTCCTTCGCTTTGGGAGCTGTTGCTGCAGTTGGGCATGTTGGCCGGAGAGTGCTTCTCGGGCCTCGAACTGGAACCTTGCAGGAATCTCCCAGGTTCCTGGCCCAACAAAAGCCCCCAGACCCAAATGGAGAGGGGCTGCTTGGGGGCCCCCTGGGGGCCCTTCAGGCCAGCTAGGTCTTTGGGTCCTGGCTCCTTCGCTTTGGGAGCTGTTGCTGCAGTTGGGCATGTTGGCCGGAGAGTGCTTCTCGGGCCGCGAACTGCAACCTTGCAGGTACCTCCCAGGTTCCCGGCCCAACGAAAGCCCCCAGACCCAAATGGAGAGGGGCTGCTTGGGGCCCCCCTGGGGGCCCTTCAGGCCAGCTAGGTCTTTGGGTCCTGGCTCCTTCGCTTTGGGAGCTGTTGCTGCAGTTGGGCATGTTGGCCGGAGAGTGCTTCTCGGGCCACGAACTGCAACCTTGCAGGATTCTCCCAGGTTCCCGGCCCAACGAAAGCCCCCAGACCCAAATTGAGAGGGGCTGCTTGGGGCCCCCCTGGGGGCCCTTCAGGCCAGCTAGGTCTTTGGGTCCTGGCTCCTTCGGTTTGGGAGCTGTTGCTGCAGTTGGGCATGTTGGCCGGAGAGTGCTTCTCGGGCCGCGAACTGCAACCTTGCAGGATTCTCCCAGGTTCCCGGCCCAACGAAAGCCCCCAGACCCAAATGGAGAGGGGCTGCTTGGGGGCCCCCTGGGGGCCCTTCAGGCCAGCTAGGTCTTTGGGTCCTGGCTCCTTCGCTTTGGGAGCTGTTGCTGCAGTTGGGCATGTTGGCCGGAGAGTGCTTCTCGGGCCGCGAACTGCAACCTTGCAGGATTCTCCCAGGTTCCCGGCCCAACGAAAGCCCCCAGACCCAAATGGAGAGGGGCTGCTTGGGGCCCCCCTGGGGGCCCTTCAGGCCAGCTAGGTCTTTGGGTCCTGGCTCCTTCGCTTTGGGAGCTGTTGCTGCAGTTGGGCATGTTGGCCGGAGAGTGCTTCTCGGGCCACGAACTGCAACCTTGCAGGATTCTCCCAGGTTCCCGGCCCAACGAAAGCCCCCAGACCCAAATTGAGAGGGGCTGCTTGGGGCCCCCCTGGGGGCCCTTCAGGCCAGCTAGGTCTTTGGGTCCTGGCTCCTTCGGTTTGGGAGCTGTTGCTGCAGTTGGGCATGTTGGCCGGAGAGTGCTTCTCGGGCCGCGAACTGCAACCTTGCAGGATTCTCCCAGGTTCCCGGCCCAACGAAAGCCCCCAGACCCAAATGGAGAGGGGCTGCTTGGGGGCCCCCTGGGGGCCCTTCAGGCCAGCTAGGTCTTTGGGTCCTGGCTCCTTCGCTTTGGGAGCTGTTGCTGCAGTTGGGCATGTTGGCCGGAGAGTGCTTCTCGGGCCGCGAACTGCAACCTTGCAGGATTCTCCCAGGTTCCCGGCCCAACGAAAGCCCCCAGACCCAAATTGAGAGGTGCTGCTTGGGGGCCCCCTGGGGGCCCTTCAGGCCAGCTAGGTCTTTGGGTCCTGGCTCCTTCGCTTTGGGAGCTGTTGCTGCAGTTGGGCATGTTGGCCGGAGAGTGCTTCTCGGGCCGCGAACTGTAACTTGCAGGTACCTCTCAGGTATACATGCCCAACGAAAGCCCCCAGACCCAAATGGAGAGGGGCTGCTTGGGGGCCCCCTGGGGGCCCTTCAGGCCAGCTAGGTCTTTGGGTCCTGGCTCCTTCGCTTTGGGAGCTGTTGCTGCAGTTGTGCATGTTGGCCGGAGAGTGCTTCTCGGGCCGCGAACTGCAACCTTGCAGGAATCTCCCAGGTTCCCGGCCCAACGAAAGCCCCCAGACCCAAATTGAGAGGGGCTGCTTGGGGGACCCCTGGGGGCCCTTCAGGCCAGCTAGGTCTTTGGGTCCTGGCTCCTTCGGTTTGGGAGCTGTTGCTGCAGTTGAGCATGTTGGCCGGAGAGTGCTTCTCGGGCCGCGAACTGTAACCTTGCAGGTACCTCTCAGGTATCCATGCCCAACGAAAGCCCCCAGACCCAAATGGAGAGGGGCTGCTTGGGGGCCCCCTGGGGGCCCTTCAGGCCAGCTAGGTCTTTGGGTCCTGGCTCCTTCGGTTTGGGAGCTGTTGCTGCAGTTGGGCATGTTGGCCGGAGAGTGCTTCTCGGGCCGCGAACTGCAACCTTGCAGGATTCTCCCAGGTTCCCGGCCCAACGAAAGCCCCCAGACCCAAATTGAGAGGGGCTGCTTGGGGGCCCCCTGGGGGCCCTTCAGGCCAGCTAGGTCTTTGGGTCCTGGCTCCTTCGCTTTGGGAGCTGTTGCTGCAGTTGGGCATGTTGGCCGGAGAGTGCTTCTCGGGCCGCGAACTGCAACCTTGCAGGAATCTCCCAGGTTCCCGGCCCAACGAAAGCCCCCAGACCCAAATGGAGAGGGGCTGCTTGGGGGCCCCCTGGGGGCCCATCAGGCCACCTAGCTCTTAGGGTCCTGGCTCCTTCGGTTTGGGAGCTGTTGCTGCAGTTGAGCATGTTGGCCGGAGAGTGCTTCTCGGGCCGCGAACAGTAATCTTGTAGGTACATCTCAGGTATACATGCCCAACGAAAGCCCCCAAACCCAAATGGAGAGGGGCTGCTTGGGGGACCCCTGGGGGCCCTTCAGGCCAGCTAGGTCTTTGGGTCCTGGCTCCTTCGCTTTGGGAGCTGTTGCTGCAGTTGTGCATGTTGGCCGGAGAGTGCTTCTCGGGCCGCGAACTGCAACCTTGCAGGAATCTCCCAGGTTCCCGGCCCAACGAAAGCCCCCAGACCCAAATGGAGATGGGCTGCTTGGGGGCCCCCTGGGGGCCCTTCAGGCCAGCTAGGTCTTTGGGTCCTGGCTCCTTCGCTTTGGGAGCTGTTGCTGCAGTTGGGCATGTTGGCCGGAGAGTGCTTCTCGGGCCGCGAACTGTAACCTTGCAGGTACCTCTGAGGTATACATGCCCAACGAAAGCCCCCAGACCCAAATGGAGAGGGGCTACTTGGGGGCCCCCTGGGGGCCCTTCAGGCCCGCTAGGTCTTTGTGTCCTGGCTCATTCGGTTTGGGAGCTGTTGCTGCAGTTGGGCATGTTGGCCGGAGAGTGCTTCTCGGGCCGCGAACTGCAACCTTGCAGGAATCTCCCAGGTTCCCGGCCCAACAAAAGCCCCCAGACCCAAATGGAGAGGGGCTGCTTGGGGGCCCCCTGGGGGCCCTTCAGGCCAGCTAGGTCTTTGGGTCCTGGCTCCTTCGGTTTGGGAGCTGTTGCTGCAGTTGGGCATGTTGGCCGGAGAGTGCTTCTCGGGCCGCGAACTGCATCCTTGCAGGATTCTCCCAGGTTCCCGGCCCAACGAAAGCCCCCAGACCCAAATGGAGAGGGGCTGCTTGGGGGCCCCCTGGGGGCCCTTCAGGCCAGCTAGGTCTTTGGGTCCTGGCTCCTTCGGTTTGGGAGCTGTTGCTGCAGTTGTGCATGTTGGCCAGAGAGTGCTTCTCGGGCCGCGAACTGCATCCTTGCAGGTACCTCCCAGGTTCCCGGCCCAACGAAAGCCCCCAGACCCAAATTGAGAGGGGCTGCTTGGGGCCCCCCTGGGGGCCCTTCAGGCCAGCTAGGTCTTTGGGTCCTGGCTCCTTCGGTTTGGGAGCTGTTGCTGCAGTTGGGCATGTTGGCCGGAGAGTGCTTCTCGGGCCGCGAACTGCAACCTTGCAGGATTCTCCCAGGTTCCCGGCCCAATGAAAGCCCCCAGACCCAAATTGAGAGGGGCTGCTTGGGGGCCCCCTGGGGGCCCTTCAGGCCAGCTAGGTCTTTGGGTCCTGGCTCCTTCGGTTTGGGAGCTGTTGCTGCAGTTGGGCATGTTGGCCGGAGAGTGCTTCTCGGGCCGCGAACTGCAACCTTGCAGGTACCTCTCAGGTATACATGCCCAACGAAAGCCCCCAGACCCAAATTGAGAGGGGCTGCTTGGGGGCCCCCTGGGGGCCCTTCAGGCCAGCTAGGTCTTTGGGTCCTGGCTCCTTCGCTTTGGGAGCTGTTGCTGCAGTTGGGCATGTTGGCCGGAGAGTGCTTCTCGGGCCGCGAACTGCAACCTTGCAGGTACCTCCCAGGTTCCCGGCCCAACGAAAGCCCCCAGACCCAAATGGAGAGGGGCTGCTTGGGGGCCCCCTGGGGGCCCTTCAGGCCAGCTAGGTCTTTGGGTCCTGGCTCCTTCGCTTTGGGAGCTGTTGCTGCAGTTGGGCATGTTGGCCGGAGAGTGCTTCTCGGGCCGCGAACTGCAACCTTGCAGGAATCTCCCAGGTTCCCGGCCCAACGAAAGCCCCCAGACCCAAATTGAGAGGGGCTGCTTGGGGGCCCCCTGGGGGCCCTTCAGGCCAGCTAGGTCTTTGGGTCCTGGCTCCTTCGCTTTGGGAGCTGTTGCTGCAGTTGGGCATGTTGGCCGGAGAGTGCTTCTCGGGCCGCGAACTGCAACCTTGCATGAATCTCCCAGGTTCCCCGCCCAACGAAAGCCCCCAGACCCAAATGGAGAGGGGCTGCTTGGGGCCCCCCTGGGGGCCCTTCAGGCCAGCTAGGTCTTTGGGTCCTGGCTCCTTCGCTTTGGGAGCTGTTGCTGCAGTTGGGCATGTTGGCCGGAGAGTGCTTCTCGGGCCGCGAACTGTAACCTTGCAGGTACCTCTCAGGTATACATGCCCAACGAAAGCCCCCAGACCCAAATTGAGAGGGGCTACTTGGGGGCCCCCTGGGGGCCCTTCAGGCCAGCTAGGTCTTTGGGTCCTGGCTCCTTCGCTTTGGGAGCTGTTGCTGCAGTTGAGCATGTTGGCCGGAGAGTGCTTCTCGGGCCTCGAACTGGAACCTTGCAGGAATCTCCCAGGTTCCTGGCCCAACAAAAGCCCCCAGACCCAAATGGAGAGGGGCTGCTTGGGGGCCCCCTGGGGGCCCTTCAGGCCAGCTAGGTCTTTGGGTCCTGGCTCCTTCGGTTTGGGAGCTGTTGCTGCAGTTGGGCATGTTGGCCGGAGAGTGCTTCTCGGGCCGCGAACTGCAACCTTGCAGGTACCTCCCAGGTTCCCGGCCCAACTAAAGCCCCCAGACCCAAATGGAGAGGGGCTGCTTGGGGCCCCCCTGGGGGCCCTTCAGGCCAGCTAGGTCTTTGGGTCCTGGCTCCTTCGCTTTGGGAGCTGTTGCTGCAGTTGGGCATGTTGGCCGGAGAGTGCTTCTCGGGCCACGAACTGCAACCTTGCAGGATTCTCCCAGGTTCCCGGCCCAACGAAAGCCCCCAGACCCAAATTGAGAGGGGCTGCTTGGGGCCCCCCTGGGGGCCCTTCAGGCCAGCTAGGTCTTTGGGTCCTGGCTCCTTCGGTTTGGGAGCTGTTGCTGCAGTTGGGCATGTTGGCCGGAGAGTGCTTCTCGGGCCGCGAACTGCAACCTTGCAGGATTCTCCCAGGTTCCCGGCCCAACGAAAGCCCCCAGACCCAAATGGAGAGGGGCTGCTTGGGGGCCCCCTGGGGGCCCTTCAGGCCAGCTAGGTCTTTGGGTCCTGGCTCCTTCGCTTTGGGAGCTGTTGCTGCAGTTGGGCATGTTGGCCGGAGAGTGCTTCTCGGGCCGCGAACTGCAACCTTGCAGGATTCTCCCAGGTTCCCGGCCCAACGAAAGCCCCCAGACCCAAATTGAGAGGTGCTGCTTGGGGGCCCCCTGGGGGCCCTTCAGGCCAGCTAGGTCTTTGGGTCCTGGCTCCTTCGCTTTGGGAGCTGTTGCTGCAGTTGGGCATGTTGGCCGGAGAGTGCTTCTCCGGCCGCGAACTGCAACCTTGCAGGAATCTCCCAGGTTCCCGGCCCAACGAAAGCCCCCAGACCCAAATGGAGAGGGGCTGCTTGGGGGCCCCCTGGGGGCCCTTCAGGCCAGCTAGGTCTTTGTGTCCTGGCTCATTCGGTTTGGGAGCTGTTGCTGCAGTTGGGCATGTTGGCCGGAGAGTGCTTCTCGAGCCGCGAACTGCAACCTGGCAGGAATCTCCCAGGTTCCCGGCCCAACAAAAGCCCCCAGACCCAAATGGAGAGGGGCTGCTTGGGGGCCCCCTGGGGGCCCTTCAGGCCAGCTAGGTCTTTGGGTCCTGGCTCCTTCGCTTTGGGAGCTGTTGCTGCAGTTGGGCATGTTGGCCGGAGAGTGCTTCTCGGGCCGCGAACTGCAACCTTGCAGGAATCTCCCAGGTTCCCGGCCCAACGAAAGCCCCCAGACCCAAATGGAGAGGGGCTGCTTGGGGGCCCCCTGGGGGCCCTTCAGGCCAGCTAGGTCTTTGGGTCCTGGCTCCTTCGCTTTGGGAGCTGTTGCTGCAGTTGGGCATGTTGGCCGGAGAGTGCTTCTCGGGCCGCGAACTGCAACCTTGCAGGAATCTCCCAGGTTCCCGGCCCAACGAAAGCCCCCAGACCCAAATTGAGAGGGGCTGCTTGGGGGCCCCCTGGGGGCCCTTCAGGCCAGCTAGCTCTTTGGGTCCTGGCTCCTTCGGTTTGGGAGCTGTTGCTGCAGTTGGGCATGTTGGCCGGAGAGTGCTTCTCCGGCCGCGAACTGTAATCTTGCAGGTACATCTCAGGTATCCATGCCCAACGAAAGCCCCCAGACCCAAATGGAGAGGGGCTGCTTGGGGGCCCCCTGGGGGCCCTTCAGGCCAGCTAGGTCTTTGGGTCCTGGCTCCTTCGGTTTGGGAGCTGTTGCTGCAGTTGGGCATGTTGGCCGGAGAGTGCTTCTCGGGCCGCGAACTGCAACCTTGCAGGAATCTCCCAGGTTCCATGCCCAACGAAAGCCCCCAGACCCAAATTGAGAGGGGCTGCTTGGGGGCCCCCTGGGGGCCCTTCAGGCCAGCTAGGTCTTTGGGTCCTGGCTCCTTCGCTTTGGGAGCTGTTGCTGCAGTTGGGCATGTTGGCCGGAGAGTGCTTCTCGGGCCGCGAACTGCAACCTTGCATGAATCTCCCAGGTTCCCCGCCCAACGAAAGCCCCCAGACCCAAATGGAGAGGGGCTGCTTGGGGACCCCCTGGGGGCCCTTCAGGCCAGCTAGGTCTTTGGGTCCTGGCTCCTTCGCTTTGGGAGCTGTTGCTGCAGTTGGGCATGTTGGCCGGAGAGTGCTTCTCGGGCCGCGAACTGTAACCTTGCAGGTACCTCTCAGGTATACATGCCCAACGAAAGCCCCCAGACCCAAATTGAGAGGGGCTGCTTGGGGGCCCCCTGGGGGCCCTTCAGGCCAGCTAGGTCTTTGGGTCCTGGCTCATTCGGTTTGGGAGCTGTTGCTGCAGTTGGGCATGTTGGCCGGAGAGTGCTTCTCGGGCCTCGAACTGGAACCTTGCAGGAATCTCCCAGGTTCCATGCCCAACAAAAGCCCCCAGACCCAAATGGAGAGGGGCTGCTTGGGGGCCCCCTGGGGGCCCTTCAGGCCAGCTAGGTCTTTGGGTCCTGGCTCCTTCGGTTTGGGAGCTGTTGCTGCAGTTGGGCATGTTGGCCGGAGAGTGCTTCTCGGGCCGCGAACTGCAACCTTGCAGGAATCTCCCAGGTTCCCGGCCCAACGAAAGCCCCCAGACCCAAATTGAGAGGGGCTGCTTGGGGGCCCCCTGGGGGCCCTTCAGGCCAGCTAGGTCTTTGGGTCCTGGCTCCTTCGCTTTGGGAGCTGTTGCTGCAGTTGGGCATGTTGGCCGGAGAGTGCTTCTCGGGCCGCGAACTGCAACCTTGCAGGATTCTCCCAGGTTCCCGGCCCAACGAAAGCCCCCAGACCCAAATGGAGAGGGGCTGCTTTGGGACCCCCTGGGGGCCCTTCAGGCCAGCTAGGTCTTTGGGTCCTGGCTCCTTCGCTTTGGGAGCTGTTGCTGCAGTTGGGCATGTTGGCCGGAGAGTGCTTCTCGGGCCGCGAACTGTAACCTTGCAGGTACCTCTCAGGTATACATGCCCAACGAAAGCCCCCAGACCCAAATTGAGAGGGGCTGCTTGGGGGCCCCCTGGGGGCCCTTCAGGCCAGCTAGGTCTTTGGGTCCTGGCTCATTCGGTTTGGGAGCTGTTGCTGCAGTTGGGCATGTTGGCCGGAGAGTGCTTCTCGGGCCTCGAACTGGAACCTTGCAGGAATCTCCCAGGTTCCATGCCCAACAAAAGCCCCCAGACCCAAATGGAGAGGGGCTGCTTGGGGGCCCCCTGGGGGCCCTTCAGGCCAGCTAGGTCTTTGGGTCCTGGCTCCTTCGGTTTGGGAGCTGTTGCTGCAGTTGGGCATGTTGGCCGGAGAGTGCTTCTCGGGCCGCGAACTGCAACCTTGCAGGATTCTCCCAGGTTCCCCGCCCAACGAAAGCCCCCAGACCCAAATTGAGAGGGGCTGCTTGGGGCCCCCCTGGGGGCCCTTCAGGCCAGCTAGGTCTTTGGGTCCTGGCTCCTTCGGTTTGGGAGCTGTTGCTGCAGTTGGGCATGTTGGCCGGAGAGTGCTTCTCGGGCCACGAACTGCAACCTTGCAGGATTCTCCCAGGTTCCCGGCCCAACGAAAGCCCCCAGACCCAAATTGAGAGGGGCTGCTTGGGGCCCCCCTGGGGGCCCTTCAGGCCAGCTAGGTCTTTGGGTCCTGGCTCCTTCGCTTTGGGAGCTGTTGCTGCAGTTGGGCATGTTGGCCGGAGAGTGCTTCTCGGGCCGCGAACTGCAACCTTGCAGGATTCTCCCAGGTTCCCGGCCCAACGAAAGCCCCCAGACCCAAATTGAGAGGTGCTGCTTGGGGGCCCCCTGGGGGCCCTTCAGGCCAGCTAGGTCTTTGGGTCCTGGCTCCTTCGCTTTGGGAGCTGTTGCTGCAGTTGGGCATGTTGGGCGGAGAGTGCTTCTCGGGCCGCGAACTGCAACCTTGCAGGTACCTCCCAGGTTCCCGGCCCAACGAAAACCCCCAGACCCAAATGGAGAGGGGCTGCTTGGGGGCCCCCTGGGGGCCCTTCAGGCCAGCTAGGTCTTTGGGTCCTGGCTCCTTCGCTTTGGGAGCTGTTGCTGGATATTGGGCATGTTGGCGGGAGAGTGCTTCTCGGGCCGCGAACTGCAACCTTGCTGGTATCTCCCAGGTTCTCAGCCTAAAGAAAGCCCCCAGACCCAAATGGAGAGGGGCTGCTTGGGGGCCCCCTGGGGGCCCTTCAGGCCAGCTAGGTCTTTGGGTCATGGCGCCTTCGCTTTGGGAGCTGTTGCTGCAGTTGGGCATGTTGGCCGGAGAGTGCTACTCGGGCCGCGAACTGCAACCTTGCAGGAATCTCCCAGGTTCCCGGCCCAACGAAAGCCCCCAGACCCAAATTGAGAGGGGCTGCTTGGTGGCCCCCTGGGGGCCCTTCAGGCCAGCTAGGTCTTTGGGTCCTGGCTCCTTCGCTTTGGGAGCTGTTGCTGCAGTTGGGCATGTTGGCCGGAGAGTGCTTCTCGGGCCGCGAACTGCAACCTTGCAGGATTCTCCCAGGTTCCCGGCCCAACGAAAGCCCCCAGACCCAAATGGAGAGGGGCTGCTTGGGGCCCCCCTGGCGGCCCTTCAGGCCAGCTAGGTCTTTGTGTCCTGGCTCCTTCGGTTTGGGAGCTGTTGCTGCAGTTGGGCATGTTGGCCGGAGAGTGCTTCTCGGGCCGCCAACTGCAACCTTGCTGGTACCTCCCAGGTTCCCGGCCCAAAGAAAACCCCCAGACCCAAATGGAGAGGGGCTGCTTGGGGGCCCCCTGGGGGCCCTTCAGGCCAGCTAGGTCTTTGGGTCCTGGCTCCTTCGCTTTGGGAGCTGTTGCTGCAGTTGAGCATGTTGGCCGGAGAGTGCTTCTCGGGCCGCGAACTTTAACCTTGCAGGTACCTCTCAGGTATCCATGCCCAACGAAAGCCCCCAGACCCAAATTGAGAGGGGCTGCTTGGGGGCCCCCTGGGGGCCCTTCAGGCCACCTAGCTCTTTGGGTCCTGGCTCCTTCGGTTTGGGAGCTGTTGCTGCAGTTGGGCATGTTGGCCGGAGAGTGCTTCTCGGGCCGAGAACTGCAACCTTGCAGGTACCTCCCAGGTTCCCGGCCCAACGAAAGCCCCCAGACCCAAATGGAGAGGGGCTGCTTGGGGGCCCCCTGGGGGCCCTTCAGGCCAGCTAGGTCTTTGGGTCCTGGCTCCTTCGCTTTGGGAGCTGTTGCTGCAGTTGGGCATGTTGGGCGGAGAGTGCTTCTCGGGCCGCGAACTGCAACCTTGAAGGAATCTCCCAGGTTCCCGGCCCAACGAAAGCCCCCAGACCCAAATTGAGAGGGGCTACTTGGGGGCCCCCTGGGGGCCCTTCAGGCCAGCTAGGTCTTTGTGTCCTGGCTCATTCGGTTTGGGAGCTGTTGCTGCAGTTGGGCATGTTGGGCGGAGAGTGCTTCTCGGGCCTCGAACTGCAACCTTGCAGGAATCTCCCAGGTTCCCGGCCCAACAAAAGCCCCCAGACCCAAATTGAGAGGGGCTGCTTGGGGGCCCCCTGGGGGCCCTTCAGGCCAGCTAGGTCTTTGGGTCCTGGCTCCTTCGCTTTGGGAGCTGTTGCTGCAGTTGGGCATGGGTGCCGGAGAGTGCTTTTCCGGCCGCGAACTGCAAACTTGCAGGTACCTCCCAGGTTCCCGGCCCAACGAAAGCCCCCAGACCCAAATGGAGAGGAGCTCCTTGGGGTCCCCCTGGGGGCCCTTCAGGCCAGCTAGGTCTTTGGGTCCTGGCTCCTTCGCTTTGGGAGCTGTTGCTGCAGTTGGGCATGTTGGCCGGAGAGTGCTTCTCGGGCCGCGAACTGCAACCTTGCAGGAATCTCCCAGGTTCCATGCCCAACGAAAGCCCCCGGACCCAAATGGAGAGGGGCTGCTTGGGGGCCCCATGGGGGCCATTCAGGCCAGCTAGGTCTTTGGGTCCTGGCTCCTTCGGTTTGGGAGCTGTTGCTGCAGTTGGGCATGTTGGCCGGAGAGTGCTTCTCGGGCCGCGAAATGCAACCTGGCAGGATTCTCCCAGGTTCCCGGCCCAACGAAAGCCCCCAGACCCAAATTGAGAGGGGCTGCTTGGGGGCCCCCTGGGGGCCCTTCAGGCCAGCTAGGTCTTTGGGTCCTGGCTCCTTCGCTTTGGGAGCTGTTGCTGCAGTTGGGCATGTTGGCCGGAGAGTGCTTCTCGGGCCGCGAACTGCAAGCTTGCAGGATTCTCCCAGGTTCCCGGCCCAACGAAAGCCCCCAGACCCAAATTGAGAGGGGCTGCTTGGGGCCCCCCTGGGGGCCCTTCAGGCCAGCTAGGTCTTTGGGTCCTGGCTCCTTCGGTTTGGGAGCTGTTGCTGCAGTTGGGCATGTTGGCCGGAGAGTGCTTCTCGGGCCGCCAACTGCAACCTTGCTGGTACCTCCCAGGTTCCCGGCCCAACGAAAACCCCCAGACCCAAATGGAGAGGGGCTGCTTGGGGGCCCCTGGGGGCCCTTCAGGCCAGCTAGGTCTTTGTGTCCTGGCTCCTTCGCTTTGGGAGCTGTTGCTGCAGTTGGGCATGTTGGCCGGAGAGTGCTTCTCGGGCCGCGAACTGCAACCTTGCAGGATTCTCCCAGGTTCCCGGCCCAACGAAAGCCCCCAGACCCAAATTGAGAGGGGCTGCTTGGGGGCCCCCTGGGGGCCCTTCAGGCCAGCTAGGTCTTTGGGTCCTGGCTCCTTCGCTTTGGGAGCTGTTGCTGCAGTTGGGCATGCTGGCCGGAGAGTGCTTCTATGGCCGCGAACTCCAACCTTGCAGGTACCTCCCAGGTTCCCGGCCTAACTAAAGCCCCCAGACCCAAATGGAGAGGAGCTCCTTGGGGGCCCCCTGGGGGCCCTTCAGGCCAGCTAGGTCTTTGGGTCCTGGCTCCTTCGCTTTGGGAGCTGTTGCTGCAGTTGGGCATGTTGGCCGGAGAGTGCTTCTCGGGCCGCGAACTGCAACCTTGCAGGATTCTCCCAGGTTCCCGGCCCAACGAAAGCCCCCAGACCCAAATGGAGAGGGGCTGCTTGGGGACCCCCTGGGGGCCCTTCAGGCCAGCTAGGTCTTTGGGTCCTGGCTCCTTCGCTTTGGGAGCTGTTGCTGCAGTTGGGCATGTTGGCCGGAGAGTGCTTCTCGGGCCGCGAACTGTAACCTTGCAGGTACCTCTCAGGTATACATGCCCAACGAAAGCCCCCAGACCCAAATTGAGAGGGGCTGCTTGGGGGCCCCCTGGGGGCCCTTCAGGCCAGCTAGGTCTTTGGGTCCTGGCTCATTCGGTTTGGGAGCTGTTGCTGCAGTTGGGCATGTTGGCCGGAGAGTGCTTCTCGGGCCTCGAACTGGAACCTTGCAGGAATCTCCCAGGTTCCATGCCCAACAAAAGCCCCCAGACCCAAATGGAGAGGGGCTGCTTGGGGGCCCCCTGGGGGCCCTTCAGGCCAGCTAGGTCTTTGGGTCCTGGCTCCTTCGGTTTGGGAGCTGTTGCTGCAGTTGGGCATGTTGGCCGGAGAGTGCTTCTCGGGCCGCGAACTGCAACCTTGCAGGATTCTCCCAGGTTCCCCGCCCAACGAAAGCCCCCAGACCCAAATTGAGAGGGGCTGCTTGGGGCCCCCCTGGGGGCCCTTCAGGCCAGCTAGGTCTTTGGGTCCTGGCTCCTTCGGTTTGGGAGCTGTTGCTGCAGTTGGGCATGTTGGCCGGAGAGTGCTTCTCGGGCCACGAACTGCAACCTTGCAGGATTCTCCCAGGTTCCCGGCCCAACGAAAGCCCCCAGACCCAAATTGAGAGGGGCTGCTTGGGGCCCCCCTGGGGGCCCTTCAGGCCAGCTAGGTCTTTGGGTCCTGGCTCCTTCGCTTTGGGAGCTGTTGCTGCAGTTGGGCATGTTGGCCGGAGAGTGCTTCTCGGGCCGCGAACTGCAACCTTGCAGGATTCTCCCAGGTTCCCGGCCCAACGAAAGCCCCCAGACCCAAATTGAGAGGTGCTGCTTGGGGGCCCCCTGGGGGCCCTTCAGGCCAGCTAGGTCTTTGGGTCCTGGCTCCTTCGCTTTGGGAGCTGTTGCTGCAGTTGGGCATGTTGGCCGGAGAGTGCTTCTCGGGCCGCGAACTGCAACCTTGCAGGTACCTCCCAGGTTCCCGGCCCAACGAAAACCCCCAGACCCAAATGAAGAGGGGCTGCTTGGGGGCCCCCTGGGGGCCCTTCAGGCCAGCTAGGTCTTTGGGTCCTGGCTCCTTCGCTTTGGGAGCTGTTGCTGGATATTGGGCATGTTGGCGGGAGAGTGCTTCTCGGGCCGCGAACTGCAACCTTGCTGGTATCTCCCAGGTTCTCAGCCTAAAGAAAGCCCCCAGACCCAAATGGAGAGGGGCTGCTTGGGGGCCCCCTGGGGGCCCTTCAGGCCAGCTAGGTCTTTGGGTCATGGCGCCTTCGCTTTGGGAGCTGTTGCTGCAGTTGGGCATGTTGGCCGGAGAGTGCTACTCGGGCCGCGAACTGCAACCTTGCAGGAATCTCCCAGGTTCCCGGCCCAACGAAAGCCCCCAGACCCAAATTGAGAGGGGCTGCTTGGTGGCCCCCTGGGGGCCCTTCAGGCCAGCTAGGTCTTTGGGTCCTGGCTCCTTCGCTTTGGGAGCTGTTGCTGCAGTTGGGCATGTTGGCCGGAGAGTGCTTCTCGGGCCGCGAACTGCAACCTTGCAGGATTCTCCCAGGTTCCCGGCCCAACGAAAGCCCCCAGACCCAAATGGAGAGGGGCTGCTTGGGGCCCCCCTGGCGGCCCTTCAGGCCAGCTAGGTCTTTGTGTCCTGGCTCCTTCGGTTTGGGAGCTGTTGCTGCAGTTGGGCATGTTGGCCGGAGAGTGCTTCTCGGGCCGCCAACTGCAACCTTGCTGGTACCTCCCAGGTTCCCGGCCCAACGAAAACCCCCAGACCCAAATGGAGAGGGGCTGCTTGGGGGCCCCCTGGGGGCCCTTCAGGCCAGCTAGGTCTTTGGGTCCTGGCTCCTTCGGTTTGGGAGCTGTTGCTGCAGTTGAGCATGTTGGCCGGAGAGTGCTTCTCGGGCCGCGAACTTTAACCTTGCAGGTACCTCTCAGGTATCCATGCCCAACGAAAGCCCCCAGACCCAAATTGAGAGGGGCTGCTTGGGGGCCCCCTGGGGGCCCTTCAGGCCACCTAGCTCTTTGGGTCCTGGCTCCTTCGGTTTGGGAGCTGTTGCTGCAGTTGGGCATGTTGGCCGGAGAGTGCTTCTCGGGCCGAGAACTGCAACCTTGCAGGTACCTCCCAGGTTCCCGGCCCAACGAAAGCCCCCAGACCCAAATGGAGAGGGGCTGCTTGGGGGCCCCCTGGGGGCCCTTCAGGCCAGCTAGGTCTTTTGGTCCTGGCTCCTTCGCTTTGGGAGCTGTTGCTGCAGTTGGGCATGTTGGCCGGAGAGTGCTTCTCGGGCCGCGAACTGCAACCTTGAAGGAATCTCCCAGGTTCCATGCCCAACGAAAGCCCCCGGACCCAAATGGAGAGGGGCTGCTTGGGGGCCCCATGGGGGCCATTCAGGCCAGCTAGGTCTTTGGGTCCTGGCTCCTTCGCTTTGGGAGCTGTTGCTGCAGTTGGGCATGTTGGCCGGAGAGTGCTTCTCGGGCCGCGAAATGCAACCTGGCAGGATTCTCCCAGGTTCCCGGCCCAACGAAAGCCCCCAGACCCAAATTGAGAGGGGCTGCTTGGGGGCCCCCTGGGGGCCCTTCAGGCCAGCTAGGTCTTTGGGTCCTGGCTCCTTCGCTTTGGGAGCTGTTGCTGCAGTTGGGCATGTTGGCCGGAGAGTGCTTCTCGGGCCGCGAACTGCAAGCTTGCAGGATTCTCCCAGGTTCCCGGCCCAACGAAAGCCCCCAGACCCAAATTGAGAGGGGCTGCTTGGGGCCCCCCTGGGGGCCCTTCAGGCCAGCTAGGTCTTTGGGTCCTGGCTCCTTCGGTTTGGGAGCTGTTGCTGCAGTTGGGCATGTTGGCCGGAGAGTGCTTCTCGGGCCGCCAACTGCAACCTTGCTGGTACCTCCCAGGTTCCCGGCCCAACGAAAACCCCCAGACCCAAATGGAGAGGGGCTGCTTGGGGGCCCCTGGGGGCCCTTCAGGCCAGCTAGGTCTTTGTGTCCTGGCTCCTTCGCTTTGGGAGCTGTTGCTGCAGTTGGGCATGTTGGCCGGAGAGTGCTTCTCGGGCCGCGAACTGCAACCTTGCAGGATTCTCCCAGGTTCCCGGCCCAACGAAAGCCCCCAGACCCAAATTGAGAGGGGCTGCTTGGGGGCCCCCTGGGGGCCCTTCAGGCCAGCTAGGTCTTTGGGTCCTGGCTCCTTCGCTTTGGGAGCTGTTGCTGCAGTTGGGCATGCTGGCCGGAGAGTGCTTCTCCGGCCGCGAACTCCAACCTTGCAGGTACCTCCCAGGTTCCCGGCCCAACTAAAGCCCCCAGACCCAAATGGAGAGGAGCTCCTTGGGGGCCCCCTGGGGGCCCTTCAGGCCAGCTAGGTCTTTGGGTCCTGGCTCCTTCGGTTTGGGAGCTGTTGCTGCAGTTGGGCATGTTGGCCGGAGAGTGCTTCTCGGGCCGCGAACTGCAACCTTGCAGGAATCTCCCAGGTTCCCGGCCCAACGAAAGCCCCCAGACCCAAATGGAGAGGGGCTGCTTGGGGGCCCCCTGGGGGCCCTTCAGGCCAGCTAGGTCTTTGTGTCCTTGCTCCTTCGCTTTGGGAGCTGTTGCTGCAGTTGGGCATGTTGGCCGGAGAGTGCTTCTCGGGCCGCGAACTGCAACCTTGCAGGAATCTCCCAGGTTCCATGCCCAACGAAAGCCCCCAGACCCAAATTGAGAGGGGCTGCTTGGGGGCCCCCTGGGGGCCCTTCAGGCCAGCTAGGTCTTTGGGTCCTGGCTCCTTCGCTTTGGGAGCTGTTGCTGCAGTTGGGCATGTTGGCCGGAGAGTGCTTCTCGGGCCGCGAACTGCAACCTTGCAGGAATCTCACAGGTTCCCGGCCCAACGAAAGCCCCCAGACCCAAATTGAGAGGGGCTGCTTGGGGGCCACCTGGGGGCCCTTCAGGCCAGCTAGGTCTTTGGGTCCTGGCTCCTTCGGTTTGGGAGCTGTTGCTGCAGTTGAGAATGTTGGCCGGAGAGTGCTTCTCGGGCCGCGAACTGTAACCTTGCAGGTACCTCTCAGGTATCCATGCCCAACGAAAGCCCCCAGACCCAAATTGAGAGGGGCTGCTTGGGGCCCCCCTGGGGGCCCTTCAGGCCAGCTAGGTCTTTGGGTCCTGGCTCCTTCGCTTTGGGAGCTGTTGCTGCAGTTGGGCATGTTGGCCGGAGAGTGCTTCTCGGGCCGCGAACTGCAACCTTGCAGGTACCTCTCAGGTTCCTGGCCCAACGAAAGCCCCCAGACCCAAATGGAGAGGGGCTGCTTGGGGGCCCCCTGGGGGCCCTTCAGGCCAGCTAGGTCTTTGGGTCCTGGCTCCTTCGCTTTGGGAGCTGTTGCTGCAGTTGGGCATGTTGGCCGGAGAGTGCTACTCGGGCCGCGAACTGCAACCTTGCAGGAATCTCCCAGGTTCCCGGCCCAACGAAAGCCCCCAGACCCAAATTGAGAGGGGCTGCTTGGGGGCCCCCTGGGGGCCCTTCAGGCCAGCTAGGTCTTTGGGTCCTGGCTCCTTCGCTTTGGGAGCTGTTGCTGCAGTTGTGCATGTTGGCCGGAGAGTGCTTCTCCGGCCGCGAACTGCAACCTTGCATGAATCTCCAAGGTTCCCGGCCCAACGAAAGCCCCCAGACCCAAATGGAGAGGGGCTGCTTGGGGGCCCCCTGGGGGCCCTTCAGGCCAGCTAGGTCTTTGGGTCCTGGCTCCTTCGCTTTGGGAGCTGTTGCTGCAGTTGTGCATGTTGGCCGGAGAGTGCTTCTCGGGCCGCGAACTGCAACCTTGCATGAATCTCCAAGGTTCCCCGCCCAACGAAAGCCCCCAGACCCAAATTGAGAGGGGCTGCTTGGGGGCCCCCTGGGGGCCCTTCAGGCCAGCTAGGTCTTTGGGTCCTGGCTCCTTCGCTTTGGGAGCTGTTGCTGCAGTTGGGCATGTTGGCCGGAGAGTGCTTCTCCGACCGCGAACTGCAACCTTGAAGGAATCTCCCAGGTTCCCGGCCCAACGAAAGCCCCCAGACCCAAATGGAGAGGGGCTGCTTGGGGGCCCCCTGGGGGCCCTTCAGGCCAGCTAGGTCTTTGTGTCCTGGCTCATTCGGTTTGGGAGCTGTTGCTGCAGTTGGGCATGTTGGCCGGAGAGTGCTTCTCGGGCCTCGAACTGCAACCTTGCAGGAATCTCCCAGGTTCCCGGCCCAACAAAAGCCCCCAGACCCAAATTGAGAGGGGCTGCTTGGGGGCCCCCTGGGGGCCCTTCAGGCCAGCTAGGTCTTTGGGTCCTGGCTCCTTCGCTTTGGGAGCTGTTGCTGCAGTTGGGCATGTTGGCCGGAGAGTGCTTCTCGGGCCGCGAACTGTAACTTGCAGGTACCTCTCAGGTATACATGCCCAACGAAAGCCCCCAGACCCAAATTGAGAGGGGCTGCTTGGGGGCCCCCTGGGGGCCCTTCAGGCCAGCTAGGTCTTTGGGTCCTGGCTCCTTCGCTTTGGGAGCTGTTGCTGGATATTGGGCATGTTGGCCGGAGAGTGCTTCTCGGGCCGCGAACTGCAACCTTGCTGGTATCTCCCAGGTTCTCAGCCTAAAGAAAGCCCCCAGACCCAAATGGAGAGGGGCTGCTTGGGGGCCCCCTGGGGGCCCTTCAGGCCAGCTAGTTCTTTGGGTCCTGGCTCCTTCGGTTTGGGAGCTGTTGCTGCAGTTGGGCATGTTGGCCGGAGAGTGCTTCTCCGGCCGCGAACTGCAACCTTGCAGGATTCTCCCAGGTTCCCGGCCCAACGAAAGCCCCCAGACCCAAATGGAGAGGGGCTGCTTGGGGGCCCCCTGGGGGCCCTTCAGGCCAGCTAGGTCTTTGTGTCCTGGCTCATTCGGTTTGGGAGCTGTTGCTGCAGTTGGGCATGTTGGCCGGAGAGTGCTTCTCGGGCCTCGAACTGCAACCTTGCAGGAATCTCCCAGGTTCCCGGCCCAACAAAAGCCCCCAGACCCAAATTGAGAGGGGCTGCTTGGGGGCCCCCTGGGGGCCCTTCAGGCCAGCTAGGTCTTTGGGTCCTGGCTCCTTCGGTTTGGGAGCTGTTGCTGCAGTTGAGCATGTTGGCCGGAGAGTGCTTCTCGGGCCGCGAACTGTAACCTTGCAGGTACCTCTCAGGTATCCATGCCCAACGAAAGCCCCCAGACCCAAATTGAGAGGGGCTGCTTGGTGGCCCCCTGGGGGCCCTTCAGGCCAGCTAGGTCTTTGGGTCCTGGCTCCTTCGCTTTGGGAGCTGTTGCTGCAGTTGGGCATGTTGGCCGGAGAGTGCTTCTCGGGCCGCGAACTGCAACCTTGCAGGAATCTCCCAGGTTCCATGCCCAACGAAAGCCCCCAGACCCAAATTGAGAGGGGCTGCTTGGGGGCCCCCTGGGGGCCCTTCAGGCCAGCTAGGTCTTTGGGTCCTCGCTCCTTCGCTTTGGGAGCTGTTGCTGGATATTGGGCATGTTGGCCGGAGAGTGCTTCTCGGGCCGCGAACTGCAACCTTGCATGAATCTCCCAGGTTCCCGGCCCAACGAAAGCCCCCAGACCCAAATTGAGAGGGGCTGCTTGGGGGCCCCCTGGGGGCACTTCAGGCCAGCTAGGTCTTTGGGTCCTGGCTCCTTCGGTTTGGGAGCTGTTGCTGCAGTTGAGCATGTTGGCCGGAGAGTGCTTCTCGGGCCGCGAACTTTAACCTTGCAGGTACCTCTCAGGTATCCATGCCCAACGAAAGCCCCCAGACCCAAATTGAGAGGGGCTGCTTGGGGGCCCCCTGGGGGCCCTTCAGGCCACCTAGCTCTTTGGGTCCTGGCTCCTTCGCTTTGGGAGCTGTTGCTGCAGTTGGGCATGTTGGGCGGAGAGTGCTTCTCGGGCCTCGAACTGCAACCTTGCAGGTACCTCCCAGGTTCCCGGCCCAACGAAAGCCCCCAGACCCAAATGGAGAGGGGCTGCTTGGGGGCCCCCTGGGGGCCCTTCAGGCCAGCTAGGTCTTTGGGTCCTGGCTCCTTCGCTTTGGGAGCTGTTGCTGCAGTTGGGCATGTTGGCCGGAGAGTGCTTTTCCGGCCGCGAACTGCAACCTTGCAGGTACCTCCCAGGTTCCCGGCCCAACGAAAGCACCCAGACCCAAATGGAGAGGAGCTCCTTGGGGGCCCCCTGGGGGCCCTTCAGGCCAGCTAGGTCTTTGGGTCCTGGCTCCTTCGGTTTGGGAGCTGTTGCTGCAGTTGGGCATGTTGGCCGGAGAGTGCTTCTCGGGCCGCGAACTGCAACCTTGCAGGAATCTCCCAGGTTCCCGGCCCAACGAAAGCCCCCAGACCCAAATTGAGAGGGGCTGCTTGGGGGCCCCCTGGGGGCCCTTCAGGCCAGCTAGGTCTTTGGGTCCTGGCTCCTTCGGTTTGGGAGCTGTTGCTGCAGTTGGGCATGTTGGTCGGAGAGTGCTTCTCGGGCCGCGAAATGCAACCTGGCAGGATTCTCCCAGGTTCCCGGCCCAACGAAAGCCCCCAGACCCAAATTGAGAGGGGCTGCTTGGGGGCCCCCTGGGGGCCCTTCAGGCCAGCTAGGTCTTTGGGTCCTGGCTCCTTCGCTTTGGGAGCTGTTGCTGCAGTTGGGCATGTTGGCCGGAGAGTGCTTCTCGGGCCGCGAACTGCAACCTTGCAGGATTCTCCCAGGTTCCCGGCCCAACGAAAGCCCCCAGACCCAAATTGAGAGGGGCTGCTTGGGGCCCCCCTGGGGGCCCTTCAGGCCAGCTAGGTCTTTGGGTCCTGGCTCCTTCGGTTTGGGAGCTGTTGCTGCAGTTGGGCATGTTGGCCGGAGAGTGCTTCTCGGGCCGCCAACTGCAACCTTGCTGGTACCTCCCAGGTTCCCGGCCCAACGAAAACCCCCAGACCCAAATGGAGAGGGGCTGCTTGGGGCCCCCCTGGGGGCCCTTCAGGCCAGCTAGGTCTTTGGGTCCTGGCTCCTTCGCTTTGGGAGCTGTTGCTGCAGTTGGGCATGTTGGGCGGAGAGTGCTTCTCGGGCCGCGAACAGTAATCTTGCAGGTACCGGTCAGGTATACATGCCCAACGAAAGCCCCCAGACCCAAATGGAGAGGGGCTGCTTGGTGGCCTTCTGGGGGCCCTTCAGGCCAGCTAGGTCTTTGTGTCCTGGCTCATTCGGTTTGGGAGCTGTTGCTGCAGTTGGGCATGTTGGCCGGAGAGTGCTTCTCGGGCCTCGAACTGCAACCTTGCAGGAATCTCCCAGGTTCCCGGCCCAACAAAAGCCCCCAGACCCAAATTGAGAGGGGCTGCTTGGGGGCCCCCTGGGGGCCCTTCAGGCCAGCTAGGTCTTTGGGTCCTGGCTCCTTCGCTTTGGGAGCTGTTGCTGCAGTTGGGCATGTTGGCCGGAGAGTGCTTCTCGGGCCGCGAACTGTAACTTGCAGGTACCTCTCAGGTATACATGCCCAACGAAAGCCCCCAGACCCAAATTGAGAGGGGCTGCTTGGGGGCCCCCTGGGGGCCCTTCAGGCCAGCTAGGTCTTTGGGTCCTGGCTCCTTCGCTTTGGGAGCTGTTGCTGGATATTGGGCATGTTGGCCGGAGAGTGCTTCTCGGGCCGCGAACTGCAACCTTGCAGGAATCTCCCAGGTTCCCGGCCCAACAAAAGCCCCCAGACCCAAATGGAGAGGGGCTGCTTGGGGGCCCCCTGGGGGCCCTTCAGGCCAGCTAGTTCTTTGGGTCCTGGCTCCTTCGGTTTGGGAGCTGTTGCTGCAGTTGGGCATGTTGGCCGGAGAGTGCTTCTCCGGCCGCGAACTGCAACCTTGCAGGATTCTCCCAGGTTCCCGGCCCAACGAAAGCCCCCAGACCCAAATGGAGAGGGGCTGCTTGGGGGCCCCCTGGGGGCCCTTCAGGCCAGCTAGGTCTTTGTGTCCTGGCTCATTCGGTTTGGGAGCTGTTGCTGCAGTTGGGCATGTTGGCCGGAGAGTGCTTCTCGGGCCTCGAACTGCAACCTTGCAGGAATCTCCCAGGTTCCCGGCCCAACAAAAGCCCCCAGACCCAAATTGAGAGGGGCTGCTTGGGGGCCCCCTGGGGGCCCTTCAGGCCAGCTAGGTCTTTGGGTCCTGGCTCCTTCGGTTTGGGAGCTGTTGCTGCAGTTGAGCATGTTGGCCGGAGAGTGCTTCTCGGGCCGCGAACTGCAACCTTGCATGAATCTCCAAGGTTCCCCGCCCAACGAAAGCCCCCAGACCCAAATGGAGAGGGGCTGCTTGGGGGCCCCCTGGGGGCCCTTCAGGCCAGCTAGGTCTTTGGGTCCTGGCTCCTTCGCTTTGGGAGCTGTTGCTGCAGTTGGGCATGTTGGCCGGAGAGTGCTTCTCCGACCGCGAACTGCAACCTTGAAGGAATCTCCCAGGTTCCCGGCCCAACGAAAGCCCCCAGACCCAAATGGAGAGGGGCTGCTTGGGGGCCCCCTGGGGGCCCTTCAGGCCAGCTAGGTCTTTGTGTCCTGGCTCATTCGGTTTGGGAGCTGTTGCTGCAGTTGGGCATGTTGGCCGGAGAGTGCTTCTCGGGCCTCGAACTGCAACCTTGCAGGTACCTCCCAGGTTCCCGGCCCAACAAAAGCCCCCAGACCCAAATTGAGAGGGGCTGCTTGGGGGCCCCCTGGGGGCCCTTCAGGCCAGCTAGGTCTTTGGGTCCTGGCTCCTTCGCTTTGGGAGCTGTTGCTGCAGTTGGGCATGTTGGCCGGAGAGTGCTTCTCGGGCCGCGAACTGTAACTTGCAGGTACCTCTCAGGTATACATGCCCAACGAAAGCCCCCAGACCCAAATTGAGAGGGGCTGCTTGGGGGCCCCCTGGGGGCCCTTCAGGCCAGCTAGGTCTTTGGGTCCTGGCTCCTTCGCTTTGGGAGCTGTTGCTGCAGTTGGGCATGTTGGCCGGAGAGTGCTTCTCGGGCCGCGAACTGCAACCTTGCTGGTATCTCCCAGGTTCTCAGCCTAAAGAAAGCCCCCAGACCCAAATGGAGAGGGGCTGCTTGGGGGCCCCCTGGGGGCCCTTCAGGCCAGCTAGTTCTTTGGGTCCTGGCTCCTTCGGTTTGGGAGCTGTTGCTGCAGTTGGGCATGTTGGCCGGAGAGTGCTTCTCCGGCCGCGAACTGCAACCTTGCAGGATTCTCCCAGGTTCCCGGCCCAACGAAAGCCCCCAGACCCAAATGGAGAGGGGCTGCTTGGGGGCCCCCTGGGGGCCCTTCAGGCCAGCTAGGTCTTTGTGTCCTGGCTCATTCGGTTTGGGAGCTGTTGCTGCAGTTGGGCATGTTGGCCGGAGAGTGCTTCTCGGGCCTCGAACTGCAACCTTGCAGGAATCTCCCAGGTTCCCGGCCCAACAAAAGCCCCCAGACCCAAATTGAGAGGGGCTGCTTGGGGGCCCCCTGGGGGCCCTTCAGGCCAGCTAGGTCTTTGGGTCCTGGCTCCTTCGGTTTGGGAGCTGTTGCTGCAGTTGAGCATGTTGGCCGGAGAGTGCTTCTCGGGCCGCGAACTGTAACCTTGCAGGTACCTCTCAGGTATCCATGCCCAACGAAAGCCCCCAGACCCAAATTGAGAGGGGCTGCTTGGTGGCCCCCTGGGGGCCCTTCAGGCCAGCTAGGTCTTTGGGTCCTGGCTCCTTCGGTTTGGGAGCTGTTGCTGCAGTTGGGCATGTTGGCCGGAGAGTGCTTCTCGGGCCGCGAACTGCAACCTTGCAGGAATCTCCCAGGTTCCATGCCCAACGAAAGCCCCCAGACCCAAATTGAGAGGGGCTGCTTGGGGGCCCCCTGGGGGCCCTTCAGGCCAGCTAGGTCTTTGGGTCCTCGCTCCTTCGCTTTGGGAGCTGTTGCTGGATATTGGGCATGTTGGCCGGAGAGTGCTTCTCGGGCCGCGAACTGCAACCTTGCATGAATCTCCCAGGTTCCCGGCCCAACGAAAGCCCCCAGACCCAAATTGAGAGGGGCTGCTTGGGGGCCCCCTGGGGGCACTTCAGGCCAGCTAGGTCTTTGGGTCCTGGCTCCTTCGGTTTGGGAGCTGTTGCTGCAGTTGAGCATGTTGGCCGGAGAGTGCTTCTCGGGCCGCGAACTTTAACCTTGCAGGTACCTCTCAGGTATCCATGCCCAACGAAAGCCCCCAGACCCAAATTGAGAGGGGCTGCTTGGGGGCCCCCTGGGGGCCCTTCAGGCCACCTAGCTCTTTGGGTCCTGGCTCCTTCGCTTTGGGAGCTGTTGCTGCAGTTGGGCATGTTGGGCGGAGAGTGCTTCTCGGGCCTCGAACTGCAACCTTGCAGGTACCTCCCAGGTTCCCGGCCCAACGAAAGCCCCCAGACCCAAATGGAGAGGGGCTGCTTGGGGGCCCCCTGGGGGCCCTTCAGGCCAGCTAGGTCTTTGGGTCCTGGCTCCTTCGCTTTGGGAGCTGTTGCTGCAGTTGGGCATGTTGGCCGGAGAGTGCTTTTCCGGCCGCGAACTGCAACCTTGCAGGTACCTCCCAGGTTCCCGGCCCAACGAAAGCACCCAGACCCAAATGGAGAGGAGCTCCTTGGGGGCCCCCTGGGGGCCCTTCAGGCCAGCTAGGTCTTTGGGTCCTGGCTCCTTCGGTTTGGGAGCTGTTGCTGCAGTTGGGCATGTTGGCCGGAGAGTGCTTCTCGGGCCGCGAACTGCAACCTTGCAGGAATCTCCCAGGTTCCCGGCCCAACGAAAGCCCCCAGACCCAAATTGAGAGGGGCTGCTTGGGGGCCCCCTGGGGGCCCTTCAGGCCAGCTAGGTCTTTGGGTCCTGGCTCCTTCGGTTTGGGAGCTGTTGCTGCAGTTGGGCATGTTGGTCGGAGAGTGCTTCTCGGGCCGCGAAATGCAACCTGGCAGGATTCTCCCAGGTTCCCGGCCCAACGAAAGCCCCCAGACCCAAATTGAGAGGGGCTGCTTGGGGGCCCCCTGGGGGCCCTTCAGGCCAGCTAGGTCTTTGGGTCCTGGCTCCTTCGGTTTGGGAGCTGTTGCTGCAGTTGGGCATGTTGGCCGGAGAGTGCTTCTCGGGCCGCGAACTGCAACCTTGCAGGATTCTCCCAGGTTCCCGGCCCAACGAAAGCCCCCAGACCCAAATTGAGAGGGGCTGCTTGGGGCCCCCCTGGGGGCCCTTCAGGCCAGCTAGGTCTTTGGGTCCTGGCTCCTTCGGTTTGGGAGCTGTTGCTGCAGTTGGGCATGTTGGCCGGAGAGTGCTTCTCGGGCCGCCAACTGCAACCTTGCTGGTACCTCCCAGGTTCCCGGCCCAACGAAAACCCCCAGACCCAAATGGAGAGGGGCTGCTTGGGGCCCCCCTGGGGGCCCTTCAGGCCAGCTAGGTCTTTGGGTCCTGGCTCCTTCGCTTTGGGAGCTGTTGCTGCAGTTGGGCATGTTGGGCGGAGAGTGCTTCTCGGGCCGCGAACAGTAATCTTGCAGGTACCGGTCAGGTATACATGCCCAACGAAAGCCCCCAGACCCAAATGGAGAGGGGCTGCTTGGTGGCCTTCTGGGGGCCCTTCAGGCCAGCTAGGTCTTTGTGTCCTGGCTCATTCGGTTTGGGAGCTGTTGCTGCAGTTGGGCATGTTGGCCGGAGAGTGCTTCTCGGGCCGCCAACTGCAACCTTGCAGGAATCTCCCAGGTTCCCGGCCCAACAAAAGCCCCCAGACCCAAATTGAGAGGGGCTGCTTGGGGGCCCCCTGGGGGCCCTTCAGGCCAGCTAGGTCTTTGGGTCCTGGCTCCTTCGCTTTGGGAGCTGTTGCTGCAGTTGGGCATGTTGGCCGGAGAGTGCTTCTCGGGCCGCGAACTGTAACTTGCAGGTACCTCTCAGGTATACATGCCCAACGAAAGCCCCCAGACCCAAATTGAGAGGGGCTGCTTGGGGGCCCCCTGGGGGCCCTTCAGGCCAGCTAGGTCTTTGGGTCCTGGCTCCTTCGCTTTGGGAGCTGTTGCTGGATATTGGGCATGTTGGCCGGAGAGTGCTTCTCGGGCCGCGAACTGCAACCTTGCTGGTATCTCCCAGGTTCTCAGCCTAAAGAAAGCCCCCAGACCCAAATGGAGAGGGGCTGCTTGGGGGCCCCCTGGGGGCCCTTCAGGCCAGCTAGGTCTTTGGGTCCTGGCTCCTTCGCTTTGGGAGCTGTTGCTGCAGTTGGGCATGTTGGCCGGAGAGTGCTTCTCCGGCCGCGAACTGCAACCTTGCAGGATTCTCCCAGGTTCCCGGCCCAACGAAAGCCCCCAGACCCAAATGGAGAGGGGCTGCTTGGGGGCCCCCTGGGGGCCCTTCAGGCCAGCTAGGTCTTTGTGTCCTGGCTCATTCGGTTTGGGAGCTGTTGCTGCAGTTGGGCATGTTGGCCGGAGAGTGCTTCTCGGGCCTCGAACTGCAACCTTGCAGGAATCTCCCAGGTTCCCGGCCCAACAAAAGCCCCCAGACCCAAATGGAGAGGGGCTGCTTGGGGGCCCCCTGGGGGCCCTTCAGGCCAGCTAGGTCTTTGGGTCCTGGCTCCTTCGGTTTGGGAGCTGTTGCTGCAGTTGAGCATGTTGGCCGGAGAGTGCTTCTCGGGCCGCGAACTGCAACCTTGCAGGTACCTCTCAGGTATCCATGCCCAACGAAAGCCCCCAGACCCAAATTGAGAGGGGCTGCTTGGGGGCCCCCTGGGGGCCCTTCAGGCCAGCTAGGTCTTTGGGTCCTGGCTCCTTCGGTTTGGGAGCTGTTGCTGCAGTTGGGCATGTTGGCCGGAGAGTGCTTCTCGGGCCGCGAACTGCAACCTTGCAGGAATCTCCCAGGTTCCATGCCCAACGAAAGCCCTCAGACCCAAATTGAGAGGGGCTGCTTGGGGGCCCCCTGGGGGCCCTTCAGGCCAGCTAGGTCTTTGGGTCCTCGCTCCTTCGCTTTGGGAGCTTGTGCTGCAGTTGGGCATGTTGGGCGGAGAGTGCTTCTCGGGCCGCGAACTGCAACCTTGCATGAATCTCCCAGGTTCCCGGCCCAACGAAAGCCCCCAGACCCAAATTGAGAGGGGCTGCTTGGGGGCCCCCTGGGGGCCCTTCAGGCCAGCTAGGTCTTTGGGTCCTGGCTCCTTCGGTTTGGGAGCTGTTGCTGCAGTTGAGCATGTTGGCCGGAGAGTGCTTCTCGGGCCGCGAACTTTAACCTTGCAGGTACCTCTCAGGTATTCATGCCCAACGAAAGCCCCCAGACCCAAATTGAGAGGGGCTGCTTGGGGGCCCCCTGGGGGCCCTTCAGGCCACCTAGCTCTTTGGGTCCTGGCTCCTTCGCTTTGGGAGCTGTTGCTGCAGTTGGGCATGTTGGCCGGAGAGTGCTTCTCGGGCCTCGAACTGCAACCTTGCAGGTACCTCCCAGGTTCCCGGCCCAACGAAAGCCCCCAGACCCAAATGGAGAGGGGCTGCTTGGGGGCCCCCTGGGGGCCCTTCAGGCCAGCTAGGTCTTTGGGTCCTGGCTCCTTCGCTTTGGGAGCTGTTGCTGCAGTTGGGCATGTTGGCCGGAGAGTGCTTTTCCGGCCGCGAACTGCAACCTTGCAGGTACCTCCCAGGTTCCCGGCCCAACGAAAGCACCCAGACCCAAATGGAGAGGAGCTCCTTGGGGGCCCCCTGGGGGCCCTTCAGGCCAGCTAGGTCTTTGGGTCCTGGCTCCTTCGGTTTGGGAGCTGTTGCTGCAGTTGGGCATGTTGGCCGGAGAGTGCTTCTCGGGCCGCGAACTGCAACCTTGCAGGAATCTCCCAGGTTCCCGGCCCAACGAAAGCCCCCAGACCCAAATTGAGAGGGGCTGCTTGGGGGCCCCCTGGGGGCCCTTCAGGCCAGCTAGGTCTTTGGGTCCTGGCTCCTTCGCTTTGGGAGCTGTTGCTGCAGTTGGGCATGTTGGTCGGAGAGTGCTTCTCGGGCCGCGAAATGCAACCTGGCAGGATTCTCCCAGGTTCCCGGCCCAACGAAAGCCCCCAGACCCAAATGGAGAGGGGCTGCTTGGGGGCCCCCTGGGGGCCCTTCAGGCCAGCTAGGTCTTTGTGTCCTGGCTCATTCGGTTTGGGAGCTGTTGCTGCAGTTGGGCATGTTGGCCGGAGAGTGCTTCTCGGGCCTCGAACTGCAACCTTGCAGGAATCTCCCAGGTTCCCGGCCCAACAAAAGCCCCCAGACCCAAATGGAGAGGGGCTGCTTGGGGGCCCCCTGGGGGCCCTTCAGGCCAGCTAGGTCTTTGGGTCCTGGCTCCTTCGGTTTGGGAGCTGTTGCTGCAGTTGAGCATGTTGGCCGGAGAGTGCTTCTCGGGCCGCGAACTGCAACCTTGCAGGTACCTCTCAGGTATCCATGCCCAACGAAAGCCCCCAGACCCAAATTGAGAGGGGCTGCTTGGGGGCCCCCTGGGGGCCCTTCAGGCCAGCTAGGTCTTTGGGTCCTGGCTCCTTCGGTTTGGGAGCTGTTGCTGCAGTTGGGCATGTTGGCCGGAGAGTGCTTCTCGGGCCGCGAACTGCAACCTTGCAGGAATCTCCCAGGTTCCATGCCCAACGAAAGCCCTCAGACCCAAATTGAGAGGGGCTGCTTGGGGGCCCCCTGGGGGCCCTTCAGGCCAGCTAGGTCTTTGGGTCCTCGCTCCTTCGCTTTGGGAGCTTGTGCTGCAGTTGGGCATGTTGGGCGGAGAGTGCTTCTCGGGCCGCGAACTGCAACCTTGCATGAATCTCCCAGGTTCCCGGCCCAACGAAAGCCCCCAGACCCAAATTGAGAGGGGCTGCTTGGGGGCCCCCTGGGGGCCCTTCAGGCCAGCTAGGTCTTTGGGTCCTGGCTCCTTCGGTTTGGGAGCTGTTGCTGCAGTTGAGCATGTTGGCCGGAGAGTGCTTCTCGGGCCGCGAACTTTAACCTTGCAGGTACCTCTCAGGTATTCATGCCCAACGAAAGCCCCCAGACCCAAATTGAGAGGGGCTGCTTGGGGGCCCCCTGGGGGCCCTTCAGGCCACCTAGCTCTTTGGGTCCTGGCTCCTTCGCTTTGGGAGCTGTTGCTGCAGTTGGGCATGTTGGCCGGAGAGTGCTTCTCGGGCCTCGAACTGCAACCTTGCAGGTACCTCCCAGGTTCCCGGCCCAACGAAAGCCCCCAGACCCAAATGGAGAGGGGCTGCTTGGGGGCCCCCTGGGGGCCCTTCAGGCCAGCTAGGTCTTTGGGTCCTGGCTCCTTCGCTTTGGGAGCTGTTGCTGCAGTTGGGCATGTTGGCCGGAGAGTGCTTTTCCGGCCGCGAACTGCAACCTTGCAGGTACCTCCCAGGTTCCCGGCCCAACGAAAGCACCCAGACCCAAATGGAGAGGAGCTCCTTGGGGGCCCCCTGGGGGCCCTTCAGGCCAGCTAGGTCTTTGGGTCCTGGCTCCTTCGGTTTGGGAGCTGTTGCTGCAGTTGGGCATGTTGGCCGGAGAGTGCTTCTCGGGCCGCGAACTGCAACCTTGCAGGAATCTCCCAGGTTCCCGGCCCAACGAAAGCCCCCAGACCCAAATTGAGAGGGGCTGCTTGGGGGCCCCCTGGGGGCCCTTCAGGCCAGCTAGGTCTTTGGGTCCTGGCTCCTTCGCTTTGGGAGCTGTTGCTGCAGTTGGGCATGTTGGTCGGAGAGTGCTTCTCGGGCCGCGAAATGCAACCTGGCAGGATTCTCCCAGGTTCCCGGCCCAACGAAAGCCCCCAGACCCAAATTGAGAGGGGCTGCTTGGGGGCCCCCTGGGGGCCCTTCAGGCCAGCTAGGTCTTTGGGTCCTGGCTCCTTCGGTTTGGGAGCTGTTGCTGCAGTTGGGCATGTTGGCCGGAGAGTGCTTCTCGGGCCGCGAACTGCAACCTTGCAGGATTCTCCCAGGTTCCCGGCCCAACGAAAGCCCCCAGACCCAAATTGAGAGGGGCTGCTTGGGGCCCCCCTGGGGGCCCTTCAGGCCAGCTAGGTCTTTGGGTCCTGGCTCCTTCGGTTTGGGAGCTGTTGCTGCAGTTGGGCATGTTGGCCGGAGAGTGCTTCTCGGGCCGCCAACTGCAACCTTGCTGGTACCTCCCAGGTTCCCGGCCCAACGAAAACCCCCAGACCCAAATGGAGAGGGGCTGCTTGGGGCCCCCCTGGGGGCCCTTCAGGCCAGCTAGGTCTTTGGGTCCTGGCTCCTTCGGTTTGGGAGCTGTTGCTGCAGTTGGGCATGTTGGGCGGAGAGTGCTTCTCGGGCCGCGAACAGTAACTTGCAGGTACATCTCAGGTATCCATGCCCAACGAAAGCCCCCAGACCCAAATGGAGAGGGGCTGCTTGGGGGCCCCCTGGGGGCCCTTCAGGCCAGCTAGGTCTTTGGGTCCTGGCTCCTTCGCTTTGGGAGCTGTTGCTGCAGTTGAGCATGTTGGCCGGAGAGTGCTTCTCGGGCCTCGAACTGCAACCTTGCAGGAATCTCCCAGGTTCCATGCCCAACGAAAGCCCCCAGACCCAAATGGAGAGGGGCTGCTTGGGGGCCCCCTGGGGGCCCTTCAGGCCAGCTAGGTCTTTGGGTCCTGGCTCCTTCGCTTTGGGAGCTGTTGCTGCAGTTGGGCATGTTGGCCGGAGAGTGCTTCTCGGGCCGCGAACTGCAACCTTGCAGGATTCTCCCAGGTTCCCGGCCCAACGAAAGCCCCCAGACCCAAATTGAGAGGGGCTGCTTGGGGGCCCCCTGGCGGCCCTTCAGGCCAGCTAGGTCTTTGGGTCCTGGCTCCTTCGGTTTGGGAGCTGTTGCTGCAGTTGAGAATGTTGGCCGGAGAGTGCTTCTCGGGCCGCGAACTGTAACCTTGCAGGTACCTCTCAGGTATCCATGCCCAACGAAAGCCCCCAGACCCAAATGGAGAGGAGCTCCTTGGGGGCCCCCTGGGGGCCCTTCAGGCCAGCTAGGTCTTTGGGTCCTGGCTCCTTCGCTTTGGGAGCTGTCGCTGCAGTTGGGCATGTTGGCCGGAGAGTGCTTCTCGGGCCGCGAACTGCAACCTTGCAGGAATCTCCCAGGTTCCTGGCCCGACGAAAGCCCCCAGACCCAAATGGAGAGGGGCTGCTTGGGGGCCCCCTGGGGGCCCTTCAGGCCAGCTAGGTCTTTGGGTCCTGGCTCCTTCGCTTTGGGAGCTGTTGCTGCAGTTGGGCATGTTGGCCGGAGAGTGCTTCTCGGGCCGCGAACTGCAACCTTGAAGGAATCTCCCAGGTTCCCGGCCCAACGAAAGCCCCCAGACCCCAATGGAGAGGGGCTGCTTGGGGGCCCCCTGGGGGCCCTTCAGGCCAGCTAGGTCTTTGTGTCCTGGCTCATTCGGTTTGGGAGCTGTTGCTGCAGTTGGGCATGTTGGCCGGAGAGTGCTTCTCGGGCCTCGAACTGCAACCTTGCAGGAATCTCCCAGGTTCCCGGCCCAACAAAAGCCCCCAGACCCAAATGGAGAGGGGCTGCTTGGGGGCCCCCTGGGGGCCCTTCAGGCCAGCTAGGTCTTTGGGTCCTGGCTCCTTCGCTTTGGGAGCTGTTGCTGCAGTTGGGCATGTTGGCCGGAGAGTGCTTTTCCGGCCGCGAACTGCAACCTTGCAGGTACCTCCCAGGTTCCCGGCCCAACGAAAGCCCCCAGACCCAAATGGAGAGGAGCTCCTTGGGGGCCCCCTGGGGGCCCTTCAGGCCAGCTAGGTCTTTGGGTCCTGGCTCCTTCGCTTTGGGAGCTGTTGCTGCAGTTGGGCATGTTGGCCGGAGAGTGCTTCTCGGGCCGCGAACTGCAACCTTGCAGGAATCTCCCAGGTTCCATGCCCAACGAAAGCCCCCAGACCCAAATGGAGAGGGGCTGCTTGGGGGCCCCCTGGGGGCCCTTCAGGCCAGCTAGGTCTTTGGGTCCTGGCTCCTTCGGTTTGGGAGCTGTTGCTGCAGTTGGGCATGTTGGCCGGAGAGTGCTTCTCGGGCCGCGAAATGCAACCTGGCAGGATTCTCCCAGGTTCCCGGCCCAACGAAAGCCCCCAGACCCAAATGGAGAGGGGCTGCTTGGGGGCCCCCTGGGGGCCCTTCAGGCCACCTAGCTCTTTGTGTCCTGGCTCCTTTGGTTTGGGAGCTGTTGCTGCAGTTGGGCATGTTGGCCGGAGAGTGCTTCTCGGGCCGAGAACTGCAACCTTGCAGGTACCTCTCAGGTATCCATGCCCAACGAAAGCCCCCAGACCCAAATTGAGAGGGGCTCCTTGGGGGCCCCCTGGGGGCCCTTCAGGCCACCTAGCTCTTTGGGTCCTGGCTCCTTCGGTTTGGGAGCTGTTGCTGCAGTTGGGCATGTTGGCCGGAGAGTGCTTCTCGGGCCGAGAACTGCAACCTTGCAGGTACCTCCCAGGTTCCCGGCCCAACGAAAGCCCCCAGACCCAAATTGAGAGGGGCTGCTTGGGGGCCCCCTGGGGGCCCTTCAGGCCACCTAGCTCTTTGGGTCCTGGCTCCTTCGCTTTGGGAGCTGTTGCTGCAGTTGGGCATGTTGGCCGGAGAGTGCTTCTCGGGCCGAGAACTGCAACCTTGCAGGTACCTCTCAGGTATCCATGCCCAACGAAAGCCCCCAGACCCAAATGGAGAGGGGCTGCTTGGGGGCCCCCTGGGGGCCCTTCAGGCCAGCTAGGTCTTTGGGTCCTGGCTCCTTCGGTTTGGGAGCTGTTGCTGCAGTTGGGCATGTTGGCCGGAGAGTGCTTCTCGGGCCGAGAACTGCAACCTTGAAGGAATCTCCCAGGTTCCCGGCCCAACGAAAGCCCCCAGACCCCAATGGAGAGGGGCTGCTTGGGGGCCCCCTGGGGGCCCTTCAGGCCAGCTAGGTCTTTGTGTCCTGGCTCATTCGGTTTGGGAGCTGTTGCTGCAGTTGGGCATGTTGGCCGGAGAGTGCTTCTCGGGCCTCGAACTGGAACCTTGCAGGAATCTCCCAGGTTCCCGGCCCAACAAAAGCCCCCAGACCCAAATGGAGAGGGGCTGCTTGGGGGCCCCCTGGGGGCCCTTCAGGCCAGCTAGGTCTTTGGGTCCTGGCTCCTTCGCTTTGGGAGCTGTTGCTGCAGTTGGGCATGTTGGCCGGAGAGTGCTTTTCCGGCCGCGAACTGCAACCTTGCAGGTACCTCCCAGGTTCCCGGCCCAACGAAAGCCCCCAGACCCAAATGGAGAGGAGCTCCTTGGGGGCCCCCTGGCGGCCCTTCAGGCCAGCTAGGTCTTTGGGTCCTGGCTCCTTCGCTTTGGGAGCTGTTGCTGCAGTTGGGCATGTTGGCCGGAGAGTGCTTCTCGGGCCGCGAACTGCAACCTTGCAGGAATCTCCCAGGTTCCATGCCCAACGAAAGCCCCCAGACCCAAATGGAGAGGGGCTGCTTGGGGGCCCCCTGGGGGCCCTTCAGGCCAGCTAGGTCTTTGGGTCCTGGCTCCTTCGGTTTGGGAGCTGTTGCTGCAGTTGGGCATGTTGGCCGGAGAGTGCTTCTCGGGCCGCGAAATGCAACCTGGCAGGATTCTCCCAGGTTCCCGGCCCAACGAAAGCCCCCAGACCCAAATTGAGAGGGGCTGCTTGGGGGCCCCCTGGGGGCCCTTCAGGCCAGCTAGGTCTTTGGGTCCTGGCTCCTTCGCTTTGGGAGCTGTTGCTGCAGTTGGGCATGTTGGCCGGAGAGTGCTTCTCGGGCCGAGAACTGCAACCTTGCAGGTACCTCTCAGGTATCCATGCCCAACGAAAGCCCCCAGACCCAAATGGAGAGGGGCTGCTTGGGGGCCCCCTGGGGGCCCTTCAGGCCAGCTAGGTCTTTGGGTCCTGGCTCATTCGGTTTGGGAGCTGTTGCTGCAGTTGGGCATGTTGGCCGGAGAGTGCTTCTCGGGCCGAGAACTGCAACCTTGCAGGTACCTCCCAGGTTCCATGCCCAACGAAAGCCCCCAGACCCAAATGGAGAGGGGCTGCTTGGGGGCCCCCTGGGGGCCCTTCAGGCCAGCTAGGTCTTTGGGTCCTGGCTCCTTCGCTTTGGGAGCTGTTGCTGCAGTTGGGCATGTTGGGCGGAGAGTGCTTCTCGGGCCGCGAACTGCAACCTTGAAGGAATCTCCCAGGTTCCCGGCCCAACGAAAGCCCCCAGACCCCAATGGAGAGGGGCTGCTTGGGGGCCCCCTGGGGGCCCTTCAGGCCAGCTAGGTCTTTGTGTCCTGGCTCATTCGGTTTGGGAGCTGTTGCTGCAGTTGGGCATGTTGGCCGGAGAGTGCTTCTCGGGCCTCGAACTGGAACCTTGCAGGAATCTCCCAGGTTCCCGGCCCAACAAAAGCCCCCAGACCCAAATGGAGAGGGGCTGCTTGGGGGCCCCCTGGGGGCCCTTCAGGCCAGCTAGGTCTTTGGGTCCTGGCTCCTTCGCTTTGGGAGCTGTTGCTGCAGTTGGGCATGTTGGCCGGAGACTGCTTTTCCGGCCGCGAACTGCAACCTTGCAGGTACCTCCCAGGTTCCCGGCCCAACGAAAGCCCCCAGACCCAAATTGAGAGGAGCTCCTTGGGGGCCCCCTGGGGGCCCTTCAGGCCAGCTAGGTCTTTGGGTCCTGGCTCCTTCGCTTTGGGAGCTGTTGCTGCAGTTGGGCATGTTGGCCGGAGAGTGCTTCTCGGGCCGCGAACTGCAACCTTGCAGGAATCTCCCAGGTTCCATGCCCAACGAAAGCCCCCAGACCCAAATGGAGAGGGGCTGCTTGGGGGCCCCCTGGGGGCCCTTCAGGCCAGCTAGGTCTTTGGGTCCTGGCTCCTTCGGTTTGGGAGCTGTTGCTGCAGTTGGGCATGTTGGCCGGAGAGTGCTTCTCGGGCCGCGAAATGCAACCTGGCAGGATTCTCCCAGGTTCCCGGCCCAACGAAAGCCCCCAGACCCAAATTGAGAGGGGCTGCTTGGGGGCCCCCTGGGGGCCCTTCAGGCCAGCTAGGTCTTTGGGTCCTGGCTCCTTCGGTTTGGGAGCTGTTGCTGCAGTTGGGCATGTTGGCCGGAGAGTGCTTCTCGGGCCGCGAACTGCAACCTTGCAGGATTCTCCCAGGTTCCCGGCCCAACGAAAGCCCCCAGACCCAAATTGAGAGGGGCTGCTTGGGGCCCCCCTGGGGGCCCTTCAGGCCAGCTAGGTCTTTGGGTCCTGGCTCCTTCGGTTTGGGAGCTGTTGCTGCAGTTGAGAATGTTGGCCGGAGAGTGCTTCTCGGGCCGCCAACTGCAACCTTGCTGGTACCTCCCAGGTTCCCGGCCCAACGAAAACCCCCAGACCCAAATGGAGAGGGGCTGCTTGGGGGCCCCCTGGGGGCCCTTCAGGCCAGCTAGGTCTTTGGGTCCTGGCTCCTTCGGTTTGGGAGCTGTTGCTGCAGTTGGGCATGTTGGCCGGAGAGTGCTTCTCGGGCCGCGAACTGTAACTTGCAGGTACCGGTCAGGTATACATGCCCAACGAAAGCCCCCAGACCCAAATGGAGAGGGGCTGCTTGGGGGCCCCCTGGGGGCCCTTCAGGCCAGCTAGGTCTTTGGGTCCTGGCTCCTTCGCTTTGGGAGCTGTTGCTGCAGTTGGGCATGTTGGCCGGAGAGTGCTTCTCGGGCCTCGAACTGGAACCTTGCAGGAATCTCCCAGGTTCCCGGCCCAACAAAAGCCCCCAGACCCAAATGGAGAGGGGCTGCTTGGGGGCCCCCTGGGGGCCCTTCAGGCCAGCTAGGTCTTTGGGTCCTGGCTCCTTCGCTTTAGGAGCTGTTGCTGCAGTTGGGCATGTTGGCCGGAGACTGCTTTTCCGGCCGCGAACTGCAACCTTGCAGGTACCTCCCAGGTTCCCGGCCCAACGAAAGCCCCCAGACCCAAATTGAGAGGAGCTCCTTGGGGGCCCCCTGGGGGCCCTTCAGGCCAGCTAGGTCTTTGGGTCCTGGCTCCTTCGCTTTGGGAGCTGTTGCTGCAGTTGGGCATGTTGGCCGGAGAGTGCTTCTCGGGCCGCGAACTGCAACCTTGCAGGAATCTCCCAGGTTCCATGCCCAACGAAAGCCCCCAGACCCAAATGGAGAGGGGCTGCTTGGGGGCCCCCTGGGGGCCCTTCAGGCCAGCTAGGTCTTTGGGTCCTGGCTCCTTCGGTTTGGGAGCTGTTGCTGCAGTTGAGCATGTTGGCCGGAGAGTGCTTCTCGGGCCGCGAAATGCAACCTGGCAGGATTCTCCCAGGTTCCCGGCCCAACGAAAGCCCCCAGACCCAAATTGAGAGGGGCTGCTTGGGGGCCCCCTGGGGGCCCTTCAGGCCAGCTAGGTCTTTGGGTCCTGGCTCCTTCGGTTTGGGAGCTGTTGCTGCAGTTGGGCATGTTGGCCGGAGAGTGCTTCTCGGGCCGCGAACTGCAACCTTGCAGGATTCTCCCAGGTTCCCGGCCCAACGAAAGCCCCCAGACCCAAATTGAGAGGGGCTGCTTGGGGCCCCCCTGGGGGCCCTTCAGGCCAGCTAGGTCTTTGGGTCCTGGCTCCTTCGGTTTGGGAGCTGTTGCTGCAGTTGGGCATGTTGGCCGGAGAGTGCTTCTCAGGCCGCCAACTGCAACCTTGCTGGTACCTCCCAGGTTCCCGGCCCAACGAAAACCCCCAGACCCAAATGGAGAGGGGCTGCTTGGGGGCCCCCTGGGGGCCCTTCAGGCCAGCTAGGTCTTTGGGTCCTGGCTCCTTCGCTTTGGGAGCTGTTGCTGCAGTTGGGCATGTTGGGCGGAGAGTGCTTCTCGGGCCGCGAACTGTAACTTGCAGGTACCGGTCAGGTATACATGCCCAACGAAAGCCCCCAGACCCAAATGGAGAGGGGCTGCTTGGGGGCCCCCTGGGGGCCCTTCAGGCCAGCTAGGTCTTTGGGTCCTGGCTCCTTCGGTTTGGGAGCTGTTGCTGCAGTTGTGCATGTTGGCCGGAGAGTGCTTCTCGGGCCTCGAACTGCAACCTTGCAGGAATCTCCCAGGTTCCATGCCCAACGAAAGCCCCCAGACCCAAATGGAGAGGGGCTGCTTGGGGGCCCCCTGGGGGCCCTTCAGGCCAGCTAGGTCTTTGGGTCCTGGCTCCTTCGCTTTGGGAGCTGTTGCTGCAGTTGGGCATGTTGGCCGGAGAGTGCTTCTCGGGCCGCGAACTGCAACCTTGAAGGAATCTCCCAGGTTCCCGGCCCAACGAAAGCCCCCAGACCCAAATTGAGAGGGGCTGCTTGGGGGCCCCCTGGGGGCCCTTCAGGCCAGCTAGGTCTTTGTGTCCTGGCTCATTCGGTTTGGGAGCTGTTGCTGCAGTTGGGCATGTTGGCCGGAGAGTGCTTCTCGGGCCGCGAACTGCAACCTTGCAGGAATCTCCCAGGTTCCCGGCCCAACAAAAGCCCCCAGACCCAAATGGAGAGGGGCTGCTTGGGGGCCCCCTGGGGGCCCTTCAGGCCAGCTAGGTCTTTGGGTCCTGGCTCCTTCGCTTTGGGAGCTGTTGCTGCAGTTGGGCATGTTGGCCGGAGAGTGCTTCTCGGGCCGCGAACTGCAACCTTGCAGGATTCTCCCAGGTTCCCGGCCCAACGAAAGCCCCCAGACCCAAATTGAGAGGGGCTGCTTGGGGGCCCCCTGGGGGCCCTTCAGGCCAGCTAGGTCTTTGGGTCCTGGCTCCTTCGGTTTGGGAGCTGTTGCTGCAGTTGGGCATGTTGGCCGGAGAGTGCTTCTCGGGCCGCGAACTGCAACCTTGCAGGATTCTCCCAGGTTCCCGGCCCAACGAAAGCCCCCAGACCCAAATTGAGAGGGGCTGCTTGGGGGCCCCCTGGGGGCCCTTCAGGCCAGCTAGGTCTTTGGGTCCTGGCTCCTTCGGTTTGGGAGCTGTTGCTGCAGTTGGGCATGTTGTCCGGAGAGTGCTTCTCGGGCCGCGAACTGCAACCTTGCAGGTACCTCCCAGGTTCCCGGCCCAACGAAAACCCCCAGACCCAAATGGAGAGGGGCTGCTTGGGGGCCCCCTGGGGGCCCTTCAGGCCAGCTAGTTCTTTGGGTCCTGGCTCCTTCGCTTTGGGAGCTGTTGCTGCAGTTGGGCATGTTGGCCGGAGAGTGCTTCTCCGGCCGCGAACTGCAACCTTGCAGGAATCTCCCAGGTTCCCGGCCCAACGAAAGCCCCCAGACCCAAATGGAGAGGGGCTGCTTGGGGGCCCCTGGGGGCCCTTCAGGCCAGCTAGGTCTTTGGGTCCTGCCTCCTTCGGTTTGGGAGCTGTTGCTGCAGTTGGGCATGTTGGGCGGAGAGTGCTTCTCGGGCCGCGAACTGCAACCTTGAAGGAATCTCCCAGGTTCCCCGCCCAACGAAAGCCCCCAGACCCAAATGGAGAGGGGCTGCTTGGGGACCCCCTGGGGGCACTTCAGGCCAGCTAGGTCTTTGGGTCCTGGCTCCTTCGCTTTGGGAGCTGTTGCTGCAGTTGGGCATGTTGGCCGGAGAGTGCTTCTCCGGCCGCGAACTGTAACCTTGCAGGTACCTCTCAGGTATACATGCCCAACGAAAGCCCCCAGACCCAAATTGAGAGGGGCTACTTGGGGGCCCCCTGGGGGCCCTTCAGGCCAGCTAGGTCTTTGTGTCCTGGCTCATTCGGTTTGGGAGCTGTTGCTGCAGTTGGGCATGTTGGCCGGAGAGTGCTTCTCAGGCCTCGAACTGCAACCTTGCAGGAATCTCCCAGGTTCCCGTCCCAACAAAAGCCCCCAGACTCAAATGGAGAGGGGCTGCTTGGGGGCCCCCTGGGGGCCCTTCAGGCCAGCTAGGTCTTTGGGTCCTGGCTCCTTCGCTTTGGGAGCTGTTGCTGCAGTTGGGCATGTTGGCCGGAGAGTGCTTCTCGGGCCGCGAACTGCAACCTTGCAGGAATCTCCCAGGTTCCCGGCCCAACGAAAGCCCCCAGACCCAAATGGAGAGGGGCTGCTTGGGGGCCCCCTGGGGGCCCTTCAGGCCAGCTAGGTCTTTGGGTCCTGGCTCCTTCGCTTTGGGAGCTGTTGCTGCAGTTGGGCATGTTGGGCGGAGAGTGCTTCTCGGGCCGCGAACTGTAACTTGCAGGTACCGGTCAGGTATACATGCCCAACGAAAGCCCCCAGACCCAAATGGAGAGGGGCTGCTTGGGGGCCCCCTGGGGGCCCTTCAGGCCAGCTAGGTCTTTGGGTCCTGGCTCCTTCGCTTTGGGAGCTGTTGCTGCAGTTGAGCATGTTGGCCGGAGAGTGCTTCTCGGGCCGCGAACTGTAATCTTGCAGGTACATCTCAGGTATCCATGCCCAACGAAAGCCCCCAGACCCAAATTGAGAGGGGCTGCTTGGGGGCCCCCTGGGGGCCCTTCAGGCCAGCTAGGTCTTTGGGTCCTGGCTCCTTCGGTTTGGGAGCTGTTGCTGCAGTTGTGCATGTTGGCCGGAGAGTGCTTCTCGGGCCTCGAACTGCAACCTTGCAGGAATCTCCCAGGTTCCATGCCCAACGAAAGCCCCCAGACCCAAATGGAGAGGGGCTGCTTGGGGGCCCCCTGGGGGCCCTTCAGGCCAGCTAGGTCTTTGGGTCCTGGCTCCTTCGCTTTGGGAGCTGTTGCTGCAGTTGGGCATGTTGGGCGGAGAGTGCTTCTCGGGCCGCGAACTGCAACCTTGCAGGATTCTCCCAGGTTCCCGGCCCAACGAAAGCCCCCAGACCCAAATTGAGAGGGGCTGCTTGGGGGCCCCCTGGGGGCCCTTCAGGCCAGCTAGGTCTTTGGGTCCTGGCTCCTTCGGTTTGGGAGCTGTTGCTGCAGTTGAGAATGTTGGCCGGAGAGTGCTTCTCGGGCCGCGAACTGCAACCTTGCAGGTACCTCTCAGGTATCCATGCCCAACGAAAGCCCCCAGACCCAAATGGAGAGGGGCTGCTTGGGGGCCCCCTGGGGGCCCTTCAGGCCAGCTAGGTCTTTGGGTCCTGGCTCCTTCGGTTTGGGAGCTGTTGCTGCAGTTGGGCATGTTGGCCGGAGAGTGCTTCTCGGGCCGCGAACTGCAACCTTGCAGGAATCTCCAAGGTTCCTGGCCCGACGAAAGCCCCCAGACCCAAATGGAGAGGGGCTGCTTGGGGGCCCCCTGGGGGCCCTTCAGGCCAGCTAGGTCTTTGGGTCCTGGCTCCTTCGCTTTGGGAGCTGTTGCTGCAGTTGGGCATGTTGGGCGGAGAGTGCTTCTCGGGCCGCGAACTGCAACCTTGAAGGAATCTCCCAGGTTCCCGGCCCAACGAAAGCCCCCAGACCCAAATTGAGAGGGGCTGCTTGGGGGCCCCCTGGGGGCCCTTCAGGCCAGCTAGGTCTTTGTGTCCTGGCTCATTCGGTTTGGGAGCTGTTGCTGCAGTTGGGCATGTTGGCCGGAGAGTGCTTCTCGGGCCGCGAACTGCAACCTTGCAGGAATCTCCCAGGTTCCCGGCCCAACAAAAGCCCCCAAACCCAAATGGAGAGGGGCTGCTTGGGGGCCCCCTGGGGGCCCTTCAGGCCAGCTAGGTCTTTGGGTCCTGGCTCCTTCGCTTTGGGAGCTGTTGCTGCAGTTGGGCATGTTGGCCGGAGAGTGCTTCTCGGGCCGCGAACTGCAACCTTGCAGGATTCTCCCAGGTTCCCGGCCCAACGAAAGCCCCCAGACCCAAATTGAGAGGGGCTGCTTGGGGGCCCCCTGGGGGCCCTTCAGGCCAGCTAGGTCTTTGGGTCCTGGCTCCTTCGGTTTGGGAGCTGTTGCTGCAGTTGGGCATGTTGGCCGGAGAGTGCTTCTCGGGCCGCGAACTGCAACCTTGCAGGATTCTCCCAGGTTCCCGGCCCAACGAAAGCCCCCAGACCCAAATGGAGAGGGGCTGCTTGGGGGCCCCCTGGGGGCCCTTCAGGCCAGCTAGGTCTTTGGGTCCTGGCTCCTTCGGTTTGGGAGCTGTTGCTGCAGTTGGGCATGTTGGCCGGAGAGTGCTTCTCGGGCCGCGAACTGCAACCTTGCAGGTACCTCCCAGGTTCCCGGCCCAACGAAAACCCCCAGACCCAAATGGAGAGGGGCTGCTTGGGGGCCCCCTGGGGGCCCTTCAGGCCAGCTAGTTCTTTGGGTCCTGGCTCCTTCGCTTTGGGAGCTGTTGCTGCAGTTGGGCATGTTGGCCGGAGAGTGCTTCTCCGGCCGCGAACTGCAACCTTGCAGGAATCTCCCAGGTTCCCGGCCCAACGAAAGCCCCCAGACCCAAATGGAGAGGGGCTGCTTGGGGCCCCCTGGGGGCCCTTCAGGCCAGCTAGGTCTTTGGGTCCTGCCTCCTTCGGTTTGGGAGCTGTTGCTGCAGTTGGGCATGTTGGGCGGAGAGTGCTTCTCGGGCCGCGAACTGCAACCTTGAAGGAATCTCCCAGGTTCCCCGCCCAACGAAAGCCCCCAGACCCAAATGGAGAGGGGCTGCTTGGGGACCCCCTGGGGGCACTTCAGGCCAGCTAGGTCTTTGGGTCCTGGCTCCTTCGCTTTGGGAGCTGTTGCTGCAGTTGGGCATGTTGGCCGGAGAGTGCTTCTCCGGCCGCGAACTGTAACCTTGCAGGTACCTCTCAGGTATACATGCCCAACGAAAGCCCCCAGACCCAAATTGAGAGGGGCTACTTGGGGGCCCCCTGGGGGCCCTTCAGGCCAGCTAGGTCTTTGTGTCCTGGCTCATTCGGTTTGGGAGCTGTTGCTGCAGTTGGGCATGTTGGCCGGAGAGTGCTTCTCAGGCCTCGAACTGCAACCTTGCAGGAATCTCCCAGGTTCCCGGCCCAACAAAAGCCCCCAGACTCAAATGGAGAGGGGCTGCTTGGGGGCCCCCTGGGGGCCCTTCAGGCCAGCTAGGTCTTTGGGTCCTGGCTCCTTCGCTTTGGGAGCTGTTGCTGCAGTTGGGCATGTTGGCCGGAGAGTGCTTCTCGGGCCGCGAACTGCAACCTTGCAGGATTCTCCCAGGTTCCCGGCCCAACGAAAGCCCCCAGACCCAAATGGAGAGGGGCTGCTTGGGGGCCCCCTGGGGGCCCTTCAGGCCAGCTAGGTCTTTGGGTCCTGGCTCCTTCGCTTTGGGAGCTGTTGCTGCAGTTGGGCATGTTGGGCGGAGAGTGCTTCTCGGGCCGCGAACTGTAACTTGCAGGTACCGGTCAGGTATACATGCCCAACGAAAGCCCCCAGACCCAAATGGAGAGGGGCTGCTTGGGGGCCCCCTGGGGGCCCTTCAGGCCAGCTAGGTCTTTGGGTCCTGGCTCCTTCGCTTTGGGAGCTGTTGCTGCAGTTGGGCATGTTGGCCGGAGAGTGCTTCTCGGGCCGCGAACTGTAATCTTGCAGGTACATCTCAGGTATCCATGCCCAACGAAAGCCCCCAGACCCAAATTGAGAGGGGCTGCTTGGGGGCCCCCTGGGGGCCCTTCAGGCCAGCTAGGTCTTTGGGTCCTGGCTCCTTCGGTTTGGGAGCTGTTGCTGCAGTTGTGCATGTTGGCCGGAGAGTGCTTCTCGGGCCTCGAACTGCAACCTTGCAGGAATCTCCCAGGTTCCATGCCCAACGAAAGCCCCCAGACCCAAATGGAGAGGGGCTGCTTGGGGGCCCCCTGGGGGCCCTTCAGGCCAGCTAGGTCTTTGGGTCCTGGCTCCTTCGCTTTGGGAGCTGTTGCTGCAGTTGGGCATGTTGGCCGGAGAGTGCTTCTCGGGCCGCGAACTGCAACCTTGCAGGAATCTCCCAGGTTCCCGGCCCAACGAAAGCCCCCAGACCCAAATTGAGAGGGGCTGCTTGGGGGCCCCCTGGGGGCCCTTCAGGCCAGCTAGGTCTTTGGGTCCTGGCTCCTTCGGTTTGGGAGCTGTTGCTGCAGTTGAGAATGTTGGCCGGAGAGTGCTTCTCGGGCCGCGAACTGTAACCTTGCAGGTACCTCTCAGGTATCCATGCCCAACGAAAGCCCCCAGACCCAAATGGAGAGGGGCTGCTTGGGGGCCCCCTGGGGGCCCTTCAGGCCAGCTAGGTCTTTGGGTCCTGGCTCCTTCGCTTTGGGAGCTGTTGCTGCAGTTGGGCATGTTGGCCGGAGAGTGCTTCTCGGGCCGCGAACTGCAACCTTGCAGGAATCTCCCAGGTTCCATGCCCAACGAAAGCCCCCAGACCCAAATGGAGAGGGGCTGCTTGGGGGCCCCCTGGGGGCCCTTCAGGCCAGCTAGGTCTTTGGGTCCTGGCTCCTTCGCTTTGGGAGCTGTTGCTGCAGTTGGGCATGTTGGCCGGAGAGTGCTTCTCGGGCCGCGAACTGCAACCTTGAAGGAATCTCCCAGGTTCCCGGCCCAACGAAAGCCCCCAGACCCAAATTGAGAGGGGCTGCTTGGGGGCCCCCTGGGGGCCCTTCAGGCCAGCTAGGTCTTTGGGTCCTGGCTCATTCGGTTTGGGAGCTGTTGCTGCAGTTGGGCATGTTGGCCGGAGAGTGCTTCTCGGGCCGCGAACTGCAACCTTGCAGGAATCTCCCAGGTTCCTGGCCCGACGAAAGCCCCCAGACCCAAATGGAGAGGGGCTGCTTGGGGGCCCCCTGGGGGCCCTTCAGGCCAGCTAGGTCTTTGGGTCCTGGCTCCTTCGCTTTGGGAGCTGTTGCTGCAGTTGGGCATGTTGGCCGGAGAGTGCTTCTCGGGCCGCGAACTGCAACCTTGAAGGAATCTCCCAGGTTCCCGGCCCAACGAAAGCCCCCAGACCCAAATGGAGAGGGGCTGCTTGGGGGCCCCCTGGGGGCCCTTCAGGCCAGCTAGGTCTTTGGGTCCTGGCTCCTTCGGTTTGGGAGCTGTTGCTGCAGTTGGGCATGTTGGCCGGAGAGTGCTTCTCGGGCCGCGAACTGCAACCTTGCAGGATTCTCCCAGGTTCCCGGCCCAACGAAAGCCCCCAGACCCAAATGGAGAGGGGCTGCTTGGGGGCCCCCTGGGGGCCCTTCAGGCCAGCTAGGTCTTTGGGTCCTGGCTCCTTCGGTTTGGGAGCTGTTGCTGCAGTTGGGCATGTTGGCCGGAGAGTGCTTCTCGGGCCGCGAACTGCAACCTTGCAGGTACCTCCCAGGTTCCCGGCCCAACGAAAACCCCCAGACCCAAATGGAGAGGGGCTGCTTGGGGGCCCCCTGGGGGCCCTTCAGGCCAGCTAGTTCTTTGGGTCCTGGCTCCTTCGCTTTGGGAGCTGTTGCTGCAGTTGGGCATGTTGGCCGGAGAGTGCTTCTCCGGCCGCGAACTGCAACCTTGCAGGATTCTCCCAGGTTCCCGGCCCAACGAAAGCCCCCAGACCCAAATGGAGAGGGGCTGCTTGGGGGCCCCCTGGGGGCCCTTCAGGCCAGCTAGGTCTTTGGGTCCTGGCTCCTTCGCTTTGGGAGCTGTTGCTGCAGTTGGGCATGTTGGGCGGAGAGTGCTTCTCGGGCCGCGAACTGCAACCTTGCTGGTATCTCCCAGGTTCTCAGCCTAAATAAAGCCCCCAGACCCAAATGGAGAGGGGCTGCTTGGGGGCCCCTTGGGGGCCCTTCAGGCCAGCTAGGTCTTTGGGTCCTGGCTCCTTCGCTTTGGGAGCTGTTGCTGCAGTTGGGCATGTTGGCCGGAGAGTGCTTCTCGGGCCGCGAACTGCAACCTTGAAGGAATCTCCCAGGTTCCCGGCCCAACGAAAGCCCCCAGACCCAAATGGAGAGGGGCTGCTTGGGGGCCCCCTGGGGGCCCTTCAGGCCAGCTAGGTCTTTGGGTCCTGGCTCCTTCGCTTTGGGAGCTGTTGCTGCAGTTGAGCATGTTGGCCGGAGAGTGCTTCTCGGGCCGCGAACTGTAATCTTGCAGGTACATCTCAGGTATCCATGCCCGACGAAAGCCCCCAGACCCAAATTGATAGGGGCTGCTTGGGGGCCCCCTGGGGGCCCTTCAGGCCAGCTAGGTCTTTGGGTCCTGGCTCCTTCGCTTTGGGAGCTGTTGCTGCAGTTGGGCATGTTGGCCGGAGAGTGCTTCTCGGGCCGCGAACTGCAACCTTGCAGGATTCTCCCAGGTTCCCGGCCCAACGAAAGCCCCCAGACCCAAATTGAGAGGGGCTGCTTGGGCGCCCCCTGGCGGCCCTTCAGGCCAGCTAGGTCTTTGGGTCCTGGCTCCTTCGGTTTGGGAGCTGTTGCTGCAGTTGAGAATGTTGGCCGGAGAGTGCTTCTCGGGCCGCGAACTTTAACCTTGCAGGTACCTCTCAGGTATCCATGCCCAACGAAAGCCCCCAGACCCAAATGGAGAGGGGCTGCTTGGGGGCCCCCTGGGGGCCCTTCAGGCCAGCTAGGTCTTTGGGTCCTGGCTCCTTCGCTTTGGGAGCTGTTGCTGCAGTTGGGCATGTTGGCCGGAGAGTGCTTCTCCGGCCGCGAACTGCAACCTTGCAGGAATCTCCCAGGTTCCCGGCCCGACGAAAGCCCCCAGACCCAAATGGAGAGGGGCTGCTTGGGGGCCCCCTGGGGGCCCTTCAGGCCAGCTAGGTCTTTGGGTCCTGGCTCCTTCGCTTTGGGAGCTGTTGCTGCAGTTGGGCATGTTGGCCGGAGAGTGCTTCTCGGGCCGCGAACTGCAACCTTGAAGGAATCTCCCAGGTTCCCGGCCCAACGAAAGCCCCCAGACCCAAATTGAGAGGGGCTGCTTGGGGGCCCCCTGGGGGCCCTTCAGGCCAGCTAGGTCTTTGTGTCCTGGCTCATTCGGTTTGGGAGCTGTTGCTGCAGTTGGGCATGTTGGCCGGAGAGTGCTTCTCGGGCCGCGAACTGCAACCTTGCAGGAATCTCCCAGGTTCCCGGCCCAATGAAAGCCCCCAGACCCAAATGGAGAGGGGCTGCTTGGGGGCCCCCTGGGGGCCCTTCAGGCCAGCTAGGTCTTTGGGTCCTGGCTCCTTCGGTTTGGGAGCTGTTGCTGACGTTGGGCATGTTGGCCGGAGAGTGCTTCTCGGGCCGCGAACTGCAACCTTGCAGGATTCTCCCAGGTTCCCGGCCCAATGAAAGCCCCCAGACCCAAATGGAGAGGGGCTGCTTGGGGGCCCCCTGGGGGCCCTTCAGGCCAGCTAGGTCTTTGGGTCCTGGCTCCTTCGCTTTGGGAGCTGTTGCTGCAGTTGGGCATGTTGGCCGGAGAGTGCTTCTCGGGCCGCGAACTGCAACCTTGCAGGATTCTCCCAGGTTCCCGGCCCAACGAAAGCCCCCAGACCCAAATGGAGAGGGGCTGCTTGGGGGCCCCCTGGGGGCCCTTCAGGCCAGCTAGGTCTTTGGGTCCTGGCTCCTTCGGTTTGGGAGCTGTTGCTGCAGTTGGGCATGTTGGCCGGAGAGTGCTTCTCGGGCCGCGAACTGCAACCTTGCAGGTACCTCCCAGGTTCCCGGCCCAACGAAAACCCCCAGACCCAAATGGAGAGGGGCTGCTTGGGGGCCCCCTGGGGGCCCTTCAGGCCAGCTAGTTCTTTGGGTCCTGGCTCCTTCGCTTTGGGAGCTGTTGCTGCAGTTGGGCATGTTGGCCGGAGAGTGCTTCTCGGGCCGCGAACTGCAACCTTGCAGGAATCTCCCAGGTTCCCGGCCCAACGAAAGCCCCCAGACCCAAATGGAGAGGGGCTGCTTGGGGGCCCCCTGGGGGCCCTTCAGGCCACCTAGCTCTTTGGGTCCTGGCTCATTCGGTTTGGGAGCTGTTGCTGCAGTTGGGCATGTTGGGCGGAGAGTGCTTCTCGGGCTGCGAACTGCAACCTTGAAGGAATCTCCCAGGTTCCCCGCCCAACGAAAGCCCCCAGACCCAAATGGAGAGGGGCTGCTTGGGGGCCCCCTGGGGGCCCTTCAGGCCAGCTAGGTCTTTGGGTCCTGGCTCCTTCGGTTTGGGAGCTGTTGCTGCAGTTGGGCATGTTGGCCGGAGAGTGCTTCTCCGGCCGCGAACTGTAACCTTGCAGGTACCTCTCAAGTATACATGCCCAACGAAAGCCCCCAGACCCAAATTGAGAGGGGCTACTTGGGGGCCCCCTGGGGGCCCTTCAGGCCAGCTAGGTCTTTGGGTCCTGGCTCCTTCGGTTTGGGAGCTGTTGCTGCAGTTGGGCATGTTGGGCGGAGAGTGCTTCTCGGGCCGCGAACTGCAACCTTGCAGGAATCTCCCAGGTTCCCGGCCCAACGAAAGCCCCCAGACCCAAATTGAGAGGGGCTGCTTGGGGGCCCCCTGGGGGCCCTTCAGGCCAGCTAGGTCTTTGGGTCCTGGCTCCTTCGCTTTGGGAGCTGTTGCTGCAGTTGGGCATGTTGGCCGGAGAGTGCTTCTCGGGCCGCGAACTGTAACTTGCAGGTACCTCTCAGGTATACATGCCCAACGAAAGCCCCCAGACCCAAATTGAGAGGGGCTGCTTGGTGGCCTTCTGGGGGCCCTTCAGGCCAGCTAGGTCTTTGGGTCCTGGCTCCTTCGGTTTGGGAGCTGTTGCTGGATATTGGGCATGTTGGCCGGAGAGTGCTTCTCGGGCCGCGAACTGCAACCTTGCTGGTATCTCCCAGGTTCTCAGCCTAAATAAAGCCCCCAGACCCAAATGGAGAGGGGCTGCTTGGGGGCCCCCCGGGGGCACTTCAGGCCAGCTAGGTCTTTGTGTCCTGGCTCCTTCGCTTTGGGAGCTGTTGCTGCATTTGGGCATGTTGGCCGGAGAGTGCTTCTCCGGCCGCGAACTGCAACCTTGCAGGAATCACCCAGGTTCCCGGCCCAACGAAAGCCCCCAGACCCAAATTGAGAGGGGCTGCTTGGGGGCCCCCTGGGGGCCCTTCAGGCCAGCTAGGTCTTTGTGTCCTGGCTCATTCGGTTTGGGAGCTGTTGCTGACGTTGGTCATGTTGGCCGGAGAGTGCTTCTCGGGCCTCGAACTGCAACCTTGCAGGAATCTCCCAGGTTCCCGGCCCAACAAAAGCCCCCAGACCCAAATGGAGAGGGGCTGCTTGGGGGCCCCCTGGGGGCCCTTCAGGCCAGCTAGGTCTTTGGGTCCTGGCTCCTTCGCTTTGGGAGCTGTTGCTGCAGTTGGGCATGTTGGCCGGAGAGTGCTTCTCGGGCCGCGAACTGCAACCTTGCAGGAATCTCCCAGGTTCCCCGCCCAACGAAAGCCCCCAGACCCAAATGGAGAGGGGCTGCTTGGGGGCCCCCTGGGGGCCCTTCAGGCCAGCTAGGTCTTTGGGTCCTGGCTCCTTCGCTTTGGGAGCTGTTGCTGCAGTTGGGCATGTTGGCCGGAGAGTGCTTCTCGGGCCGCGAACTGTAACCTTGCAGGTACCTCTCAGGTATACATGCCCAACGAAAGCCCCCAGACCCAAATTGAGAGGGGCTGCTTGGTGGCCCCCTGGGGGCCCTTCAGGCCAGCTAGGTCTTTGTGTCCTTGCTCCTTCGCTTTGGGAGCTGTTGCTGCAGTTGGGCATGTTGGCCGGAGAGTGCTTCTCGGGCCGCGAACTGCAACCTTGCAGGATTCTCCCAGGTTCCCGGCCCAACGAAAGCCCCCAGACCCAAATGGAGAGGGGCTGCTTGGGGGCCCCCTGGGGGCCCTTCAGGCCAGCTAGGTCTTTGGGTCCTGGCTCCTTCGGTTTGGGAGCTGTTGCTGCAGTTGGGCATGTTGGCCGGAGAGTGCTTCTCGGGCCGCTAACTGCAACCTTGCAGGATTCTCCCATGTTCCCGGCCCAACGAAAGCCCCCAGACCCAAATTGAGAGGGGCTGCTTGGGGCCCCCTGGGGGCCCTTCAGGCCAGCTAGGTCTTTGGGTCCTGGCTCCTTCGCTTTGGGAGCTGTTGCTGCAGTTGGGCATGTTGGCTGGAGAGTGCTTCTCGGGCCGCGAACTGCAACCTTGCAGGAATCTCCCAGGTTCCCGGCCCAACGAAAGCCCCCAGACCCAAATTGAGAGGGGCTTCTTGGGGCCCCCATGGGGGCCCTTCAGGCCAGCTAGGTCTTTGGGTCCTGGCTCCTTCGGTTTGGGAGCTGTTGCTGCAGTTGGGCATGTTGGCCGGAGAGTGCTTCTCCGGCCGCGAACTGCAACCTTGCAGGAATCTCCCAGGTTCCCGGCCCAACGAAAGCCCCCAGACCCAAATTGAGAGGGGCTGCTTGGGGGCCCCCTGGGGGCCCTTCAGGCCAGCTAGGTCTTTGGGTCCTGGCTCCTTCGGTTTGGGAGCTGTTGCTGCAGTTGAGCATGTTGGCCGGAGAGTGCTTCTCGGGCCGCGAACTGTAACCTTGCAGGTACCTCTCAGGTATCCATGCCCAACGAAAGCCCCCAGACCCAAATTGAGAGGGGCTGCTTGGGGGCCCCCTGGGGGCCCTTCAGGCCACCTAGCTCTTTGGGTCCTGGCTCCTTCGGTTTGGGAGCTGTTGCTGCAGTTGGGCATGTTGGCCGGAGAGTGCTTCTCAGGCCGAGAACTGCAACCTTGCAGGTACCTCCCAGGTACCCGGCCCAACGAAAGCCCCCAGACCCAAATGGAGAGGGGCTGCTTTGGGGCCCCCTGGGGGCACTTCAGGCCAGCTAGGTCTTTGTGTCCTGGCTCCTTCGCTTTGGGAGCTGTTGCTGCAGTTGGGCATGTTGGCCGGAGAGTGCTTCTCGGGCCGCGAAATGCAACCTTGCAGGAATCTCCCAGGTTCCCGGCCCAACGAAAGCCCCCAGACCCAAATTGAGAGGGGCTGCTTGGGGGCCCCCTGGGGGCCCTTCAGGCCAGCTAGGTCTTTGGGTCCTGGCTCCTTCGGTTTGGGAGCTGTTGCTGCAGTTGGGCATGTTGGCCGGAGAGTGCTTCTCGGGCCGCGAACTGTAACCTTGCAGGAATCTCCCAGGTTCCCGGCCCAACGAAAGCCCCCAGACCCAAATTGAGAGGGGCTGCTTGGGGGCGCCCTGGGGGCCCTTCAGGCCAGCTAGGTCTTTGGGTCCTGGCTCCTTCGCTTTGGGAGCTGTTGCTGCAGTTGGGCATGTTGGCCGGAGAGTGCTTCTCCGGCCGCGAACTGCAACCTTGCAGGAATCTCCCAGGTTCCATGCCCAACGAAAGCCCCCAGACCCAAATTGAGAGGGGCTGCTTGGGGCCCCCTGGGGGCCCTTCAGGCCAGCTAGGTCTTTGGGTCCTGGCTCCTTCGGTTTGGGAGCTGTTGCTGCAGTTGGGCATGTTGGCCGGAGAGTGCTTCTCGGGCCGCGAACTTCAACCTTGCAGGAATCTCACAGGTTCCCGGCCCAACGAAAGCCCCCAGACCCAAATTGAGAGGGGCTGCTTGGGGGCCCCCTGGGGGCCCTTCAGGCCAGCTAGGTCTTTGGGTCCTGGCTCCTTCGGTTTGGGAGCTGTTGCTGCAGTTGAGAATGTTGGCCGGAGAGTGCTTCTCGGGCCGCGAACTGTAACCTTGCAGGTACCTCTCAGGTATCCATGCCCAACGAAAGCCCCCAGACCCAAATTGAGAGGGGCTGCTTGGTGGCCCCCTGGGGGCCCTTCAGGCCAGCTAGGTCTTTGGGTCCTGGCTCCTTCGCTTTGGGAGCTGTTGCTGCAGTTGGGCATGTTGGCCGGAGAGTGCTTCTCGGGCCGCGAACTGTAACCTTGCAGGTACCTCTCAGGTATACATGCCCAACGAAAGCCCCCAGACCCAAATTGAGAGGGGCTACTTAGGGGCCCCCTGGGGGCCCTTCAGGCCAGCTATGTCTTTGTGTCCTGGCTCATTCGGTTTGGGAGCTGTTGCTGCAGTTGGGCATGTTGGCCGGAGAGTGCTTCTCGGGCCGCGAACTGCAACCTTGCAGGAATCTCCCAGGTTCCCGGCCCAACAAAAGCCCCCAGACTCAAATGGAGAGGGGCTGCTTGGGGGCCCCCTGGGGGCCCTTCAGGCCAGCTAGGTCTTTGGGTCCTGGCTCCTTCGCTTTGGGAGCTGTTGCTGCAGTTGGGCATGTTGGCCGGAGAGTGCTTCTCGGGCCGCGAACTGCAACCTTGCAGGATTCTCCCAGGTTCCCGGCCCAACGAAAGCCCCCAGACCCAAATTGAGAGGGGCTGCTTGGGGGCCCCCTGGGGGCCCTTCAGGCCAGCTAGGTCTTTGGGTCCTGGCTCCTTCGGTTTGGGAGCTGTTGCTGCAGTTGGGCATGTTGGCCGGAGAGTGCTTCTCGGGCCGCGAACTGCAACCTTGCAGGATTCTCCCAGGTTCCCGGCCCAACGAAAGCCCCCAGACCCAAATTGAGAGGGGCTGCTTGGGGCCCCCTGGGGGCCCTTCAGGCCAGCTAGGTCTTTGGGTCCTGGCTCCTTCGGTTTGGGAGCTGTTGCTGCAGTTGGGCATGTTGGCCGGAGAGTGCTTCTCGGGCCGCGAAATACAACCTTTCAGTTACCTCCCAGGTTCCCGGCCCAACGAAAGCCCCCAGACCCAAATTGAGAGGGGCTGCTTGGTGGCCCCCTGGGGGCCCTTCAGGCCAGCTAGGTCTTTGGGTCCTGGCTCCTTCGCTTTGGGAGCTGTTGCTGCAGTTGGGCATGTTGGCCGGAGAGTGCTTCTCGGGCCGCGAACTGCAACCTTGCAGGAATCTCCCAGGTTCCCGGCCCAACGAAAGCCCCCAGACCCAAATGGAGAGGGGCTGCTTGGGGGCCCCCTGGGGGCCCTTCAGGCCAGCTAGGTCTTTGGGTCCTGGCTCCTTCGGTTTGGTAGCTGTTGCTGCAGTTGAGCATGTTGGCCGGAGAGTGCTTCTCGGGCCGCGAACTGTAATCTTGCAGGTACATCTCAGGTATCCATGCCCAACGAAAGCCCCCAGACCCAAATGGAGAGGGGCTGCTTGGGGGCCCCCTGGGGGCCCTTCAGGCCACCTAGCTCTTTGGGTCCTGGCTCCTTCGGTTTTGGAGCTGTTGCTGCAGTTGGGCATGTTGGTCGGAGAGTGCTTCTCGGGCCGCGAACTGCAACCTTGAAGGAATCTCCCAGGTTCCCCGCCCAACGAAAGCCCCCAGACCCAAATGGAGAGGGGCTGCTTGGGGCCCCCCTGGGGGCACTTCAGGCCAGCTAGGTCTTTGGGTCCTGGCTCCTTCGCTTTGGGAGCTGTTGCTGCAGTTGAGCATGTTGTCCGGAGAGTGCTTCTCGGGCCGCGAACTGTAACCTTGCAGGTACCTCTCAGGTATCCATGCCCAACGAAAGCCCCCAGACCCAAATTGAGAGGGGCTGCTTGGGGGCCCCCTGGGGGCCCTTCAGGCCACCTAGCTCTTTGGGTCCTGGCTCCTTCGGTTTGGGAGCTGTTGCTGCAGTTGGGCATGTTGGCCGGAGAGTGCTTCTCAGGCCGAGAACTGCAACCTTGCAGGTACCTCCCAGGTACCCGGCCCAACGAAAGCCCCCAGACCCAAATGGAGAGGGGCTGCTTGGGGGCCCCCTGGGGGCACTTCAGGCCAGCTAGGTCTTTGTGTCCTGGCTCCTTCGCTTTGGGAGCTGTTGCTGCAGTTGGGCATGTTGGCCGGAGAGTGCTTCTCGGGCCGCGAACTGCAACCTTGCAGGAATCTCCCAGGTTCCCGGCCCAACGAAAGCCCCCAGACCCAAATTGAGAGGGGCTGCTTGGGGGCCCCCTGGGGGCCCTTCAGGCCAGCTAGGTCTTTGGGTCCTGGCTCCTTCGGTTTGGGAGCTGTTGCTGCAGTTGGGCATGTTGGCCGGAGAGTGCTTCTCGGGCCGCGAACTGTAACCTTGCAGGAATCTCCCAGGTTCCCGGCCCAACGAAAGCCCCCAGACCCAAATTGAGAGGGGCTGCTTGGGGGCGCCCTGGGGGCCCTTCAGGCCAGCTAGGTCTTTGGGTCCTGGCTCCTTCGCTTTGGGAGCTGTTGCTCTAGTTGGGCATGTTGGCCGGAGAGTGCTTCTCCGGCCGCGAACTGCAACCTTGCAGGAATCTCCCAGGTTCCATGCCCAACGAAAGCCCCCAGACCCAAATTGAGAGGGGCTGCTTGGGGCCCCCTGGGGGCCCTTCAGGCCAGCTAGGTCTTTGGGTCCTGGCTCCTTCGGTTTGGGAGCTGTTGCTGCAGTTGGGCATGTTGGCCGGAGAGTGCTTCTCGGGCCGCGAACTTCAACCTTGCAGGAATCTCACAGGTTCCCGGCCCAACGAAAGCCCCCAGACCCAAATTGAGAGGGGCTGCTTGGGGGCCCCCTGGGGGCCCTTCAGGCCAGCTAGGTCTTTGGGTCCTGGCTCCTTCGGTTTGGGAGCTGTTGCTGCAGTTGAGCATGTTGTCCGGAGAGTGCTTCTCGGGCCGCGAACTGTAACCTTGCAGGTACCTCTCAGGTATCCATGCCCAACGAAAGCCCCCAGACCCAAATTGAGAGGGGCTGCTTGGTGGCCCCCTGGGGGCCCTTCAGGCCAGCTAGGTCTTTGGGTCCTGGCTCCTTCGCTTTGGGAGCTGTTGCTGCAGTTGGGCATGTTGGCCGGAGAGTGCTTCTCGGGCCGCGAACTGCAACCTTGCAGGTACCTCCCAGGTTCCCCGCCCAACGAAAGCCCCCAGACCCAAATGGAGAGGGGCTGCTTGGGGGCCCCCTGGGGGCCCTTCAGGCCAGCTAGGTCTTTGGGTCCTGGCTCCTTCGGTTTGGGAGCTGTTGCTGCAGTTGGGCATGTTGGGCGGAGAGTGCTTCTCGGGCCGCGAACTGCAACCTTGAAGGAATCTCCCAGGTTCCCGGCCCAACGAAAGCCCCCAGACCCAAATTGAGAGGGGCTGCTTGGGGGCCCCCTGGGGGCCCTTCAGGCCAGCTAGGTCTTTGGGTCCTGGCTCCTTCGCTTTGGGAGCTGTTGCTGCAGTTGGGCATGTTGGCCGGAGAGTGCTTCTCGGGCCTCGAACTGGAACCTTGCAGGAATCTCCCAGGTTCCCGGCCCAACAAAAGCCCCCAGACCCAAATTGAGAGGGGCTGCTTGGGGGCCCCCTGGGGGCCCTTCAGGCCAGCTAGGTCTTTGGGTCCTGGCTCCTTCGGTTTGGGAGCTGTTGGGCATGTTGGCCGGAGAGTGCTTCTCGGGCCGCGAACTGCAACCTTGCAGGATTCTCCCAGGTTCCCGGCCCAACGAAAGCCCCCAGACCCAAATGGAGAGGGGCTGCTTGGGGGCCCCCTGGGGGCCCTTCAGGCCAGCTAGGTCTTTGGGTCCTGGCTCCTTCGCTTTGGGAGCTGTTGCTGCAGTTGGGCATGTTGGGCGGAGAGTGCTTCTCGGGCCGCGAACTGTAACCTTGCAGGTACCTCTCAGGTATACATGCCCAACGAAAGCCCCCAGACCCAAATTGAGAGGGGCTACTTAGGGGCCCCCTGGGGGCCCTTCAGGCCAGCTATGTCTTTGTGTCCTGGCTCATTCGGTTTGGGAGCTGTTGCTGCAGTTGGGCATGTTGGCCGGAGAGTGCTTCTCGGGCCGCGAACTGCAACCTTGCAGGAATCTCCCAGGTTCCCGGCCCAACAAAAGCCCCCAGACTCAAATGGAGAGGGGCTGCTTGGGGGCCCCCTGGGGGCCCTTCAGGCCAGCTAGGTCTTTGGGTCCTGGCTCCTTCGCTTTGGGAGCTGTTGCTGCAGTTGGGCATGTTGGCCGGAGAGTGCTTCTCGGGCCGCGAACTGCAACCTTGCAGGATTCTCCCAGGTTCCCGGCCCAACGAAAGCCCCCAGACCCAAATTGAGAGGGGCTGCTTGGGGGCCCCCTGGGGGCCCTTCAGGCCAGCTAGGTCTTTGGGTCCTGGCTCCTTCGGTTTGGGAGCTGTTGCTGCAGTTGGGCATGTTGGCCGGAGAGTGCTTCTCGGGCCGCGAACTGCAACCTTGCAGGATTCTCCCAGGTTCCCGGCCCAACGAAAGCCCCCAGACCCAAATTGAGAGGGGCTGCTTGGGGCCCCCTGGGGGCCCTTCAGGCCAGCTAGGTCTTTGGGTCCTGGCTCCTTCGGTTTGGGAGCTGTTGCTGCAGTTGGGCATGTTGGCCGGAGAGTGCTTCTCGGGCCGCGAAATACAACCTTTCAGGTACCTCCCAGGTTCCCGGCCCAACGAAAGCCCCCAGACCCAAATTGAGAGGGGCTGCTTGGTGGCCCCCTGGGGGCCCTTCAGGCCAGCTAGGTCTTTGGGTCCTGGCTCCTTCGCTTTGGGAGCTGTTGCTGCAGTTGGGCATGTTGGCCGGAGAGTGCTTCTCGGGCCGCGAACTGCAACCTTGCAGGAATCTCCCAGGTTCCCGGCCCAACGAAAGCCCCCAGACCCAAATGGAGAGGGGCTGCTTGGGGGCCCCCTGGGGGCCCTTCAGGCCACCTAGCTCTTTGGGTCCTGGCTCCTTCGGTTTGGGAGCTGTTGCTGCAGTTGAGCATGTTGGCCGGAGAGTGCTTCTCGGGCCGCGAACTGTAATCTTGCAGGTACATCTCAGGTATCCATGCCCAACGAAAGCCCCCAGACCCAAATGGAGAGGGGCTGCTTGGGGGCCCCCTGGGGGCCCTTCAGGCCACCTAGCTCTTTGGGTCCTGGCTCCTTCGGTTTTGGAGCTGTTGCTGCAGTTGGGCATGTTGGTCGGAGAGTGCTTCTCGGGCCGCGAACTGCAACCTTGAAGGAATCTCCCAGGTTCCCGGCCCAACGAAAGCCCCCAGACCCAAATGGAGAGGGGCTGCTTGGGGCCCCCCTGGGGGCACTTCAGGCCAGCTAGGTCTTTGGGTCCTGGCTCCTTCGCTTTGGGAGCTGTTGCTGCAGTTGGGCATGTTGGGCGGAGAGTGCTTCTCGGGCCGCGAACTGTAACTTGCAGGTACCTCTCAGGTATACATGCCCAACGAAAGCCCCCAGACCCAAATGGAGAGGGGCTGCTTGGGGGCCTTCTGGGGGCCCTTCAGGCCAGCTAGGTCTTTGGGTCCTGGCTCCTTCGGTTTGGGAGCTGTTGCTGGATATTGGGCATGTTGGCCGGAGAGTGCTTCTCGGGCCGCGAACTGCAACCTTGCTGGTATCTCCCAGGTTCTCAGCCTAAATAAAGCCCCCAGACCCAAATGGAGAGGGGCTGCTTGGGGGCCCCCCGGGGGCCCTTCAGGCCAGCTAGGTCTTTGGGTCCTGGCTCCTTCGCTTTGGGAGCTGTTGCTGCATTTGGGCATGTTGGCCGGAGAGTGCTTCTCCGGCCGCGAACTGCAACCTTGCAGGAATCACCCAGGTTCCCGGCCCAACGAAAGCCCCCAGACCCAAATTGAGAGGGGCTGCTTGGGGGCCCCCTGGGGGCCCTTCAGGCCAGCTAGGTCTTTGGGTCCTGGCTCATTCGGTTTGGGAGCTGTTGCTGACGTTGGGCATGTTGGCCGGAGAGTGCTTCTCGGGCCTCGAACTGCAACCTTGCAGGAATCTCCCAGGTTCCCGGCCCAACGAAAGCCCCCAGACCCAAATGGAGAGGGGCTGCTTGGGGGCCCCCTGGGGGCCCTTCAGGCCAGCTAGGTCTTTGGGTCCTGGCTCCTTCGCTTTGGGAGCTGTTGCTGCAGTTGGGCATGTTGGCCGGAGAGTGCTTCTCGGGCCGCGAACTGCAACCTTGCAGGAATCTCCCAGGTTCCCGGCCCAACGAAAGCCCCCAGACCCAAATGGAGAGGGGCTGCTTGGGGGCCCCCTGGGGGCCCTTCAGGCCAGCTAGGTCTTTGGGTCCTGGCTCCTTCGGTTTGGGAGCTGTTGCTGCAGTTGGGCATGTTGGCCGGAGAGTGCTTCTCGGGCCGCGAACTGTAACCTTGCAGGTACCTCTCAGGTATACATGCCCAACGAAAGCCACCAGACTCAAATTGAGAGGGGCTGCTTGGTGGCCCCCTGGGGGCCCTTCAGGCCAGCTAGGTCTTTGTGTCCTTGCTCCTTCGCTTTGGGAGCTGTTGCTGCAGTTGGGCATGTTGGCCGGAGAGTGCTTCTCGGGCCGCGAACTGCAACCTTGCAGGATTCTCCCAGGTTCCCGGCCCAACGAAAGCCCCCAGACCCAAATGGAGAGGGGCTGCTTGGGGGCCCCCTGGGGGCCCTTCAGGCCAGCTAGGTCTTTGGGTCCTGGCTCCTTCGCTTTGGGAGCTGTTGCTGCAGTTGGGCATGTTGGCCGGAGAGTGCTTCTCGGGCCGCTAACTGCAACCTTGCAGGATTCTCCCAGGTTCCCGGCCCAACGAAAGCCCCCAGACCCAAATTGAGAGGGGCTGCTTGGGGCCCCCTGGGGGCCCTTCAGGCCAGCTAGGTCTTTGGGTCCTGGCTCCTTCGGTTTGGGAGCTGTTGCTGCAGTTGGGCATGTTGACTGGAGAGTGCTTCTCGGGCCGCGAACTGCAACCTTGCAGGAATCTCCCAGGTTCCCGGCCCAACGAAAGCCCCCAGACCCAAATGGAGAGGGGCTGCTTGGGGCCCCCATGGGGGCCCTTCAGGCCAGCTAGGTCTTTGGGTCCTGGCTCCTTCGGTTTGGGAGCTGTTGCTGCAGTTGGGCATGTTGGGCGGAGAGTGCTTCTCGGGCCGCGAACTGCAACCTTGCAGGAATCTCCCAGGTTCCCGGCCCAACGAAAGCCCCCAGACCCAAATTGAGAGGGGCTGCTTGGGGGCCCCCTGGGGGCCCTTCAGGCCAGCTAGGTCTTTGGGTCCTGGCTCCTTCGGTTTGGGAGCTGTTGCTGCAGTTGAGCATGTTGGGCGGAGAGTGCTTCTCGGGCCGCGAACTGTAACCTTGCAGGTACCTCTCAGGTATCCATGCCCAACGAAAGCCCCCAGACCCAAATGGAGAGGGGCTGCTTGGGGGCCCCCTGGGGGCCCTTCAGGCCAGCTAGGTCTTTGGGTCCTGGCTCCTTCGGTTTGGGAGCTGTTGCTGCAGTTGGGCATGTTGGCCGGAGAGTGCTTCTCGGGCCGAGAACTGCAACCTTGCAGGTACCTCCCAGGTACCCGGCCCAACGAAAGCCCCCAGACCCAAATGGAGAGGAGCTGCTTGGGGGCCCCCTGGGGGCCCTTCAGGCCAGCTAGGTCTTTGGGTCCTGGCTCCTTCACTTTGGGAGCTGTTGCTGCAGTTGGGCATGTTGGGCGGAGAGTGCTTCTCGGGCCGCGAACTGCAACCTTGAAGGAATCTCCCAGGTTCCCGGCCCAACGAAAGCCCCCAGACCCAAATTGAGAGGGGCTGCTTGGGGGCCCCCTGGGGGCCCTTCAGGCCAGCTAGGTCTTTGGGTCCTGGCTCATTCGCTTTGGGAGCTGTTGCTGCAGTTGGGCATGTTGGCTGGAGAGTGCTTCTCGGGCCTCGAACTGCAACCTTGCAGGAATCTCCCAGGTTCCCGGCCCAACGAAAGCCCCCAGACCCAAATGGAGAGGGGCTGCTTGGGGGCCCCCTGGGGGCCCTTCAGGCCAGCTAGGTCTTTGGGTCCTGGCTCCTTCGCTTTGGGAGCTGTTGCTGCAGTTGGGCATGTTGGGCGGAGAGTGCTTCTCGGGCCGCGAAATGTAACTTGCAGGTACCTCTCAGGTATACATGCCCAACGAAAGCCCCCAGACCCAAATTGAGAGGGGCTGCTTGGTGGCCTTCTGGGGGCCCTTCAGGCCAGCTAGGTCTTTGGGTCCTGGCTCCTTCGCTTTGGGAGCAGTCGCTCCACGTTTGGCATGTAGGCCGGAGAGTGCTTCTCGGGCCGCGAACTGCAACCTTGATGGTATCTCCCAGGTTCTCAGCCTAAAGAAAGCCCCCAGACCCAAATGGAGAGGGGCTGCTTGGGGGCCCCCTGGGGGCACTTCAGGCCAGCTAGGTCTTTGGGTCCTGGCTCCTTCGCTTTGGGAGCTGTTGCTGACGTTGGGCATGTTGGCCGGAGAGTGCTTCTCGGGCCGCGAACTGTAACCTTGCAGGAATCTCCCAGGTTCCAGGCCCAACGAAAGCCCCCAGACCCAAATTGAGAGGGGCTGCTTGGGGGCGCCCTGGGGGCCCTTCAGGCCAGCTAGGTCTTTGGGTCCTGGCTCCTTCGGTTTGGGAGCTGTTGCTGCAGTTGGGCATGTTGGCCAGAGAGTGCTTCTCCGGCCGCGAACTGCAACCTTGCAGGAATCTCCCAGGTTCCATGCCCAACGAAAGCCCCCAGACCCAAATTGAGAGGGGCTGCTTGGGGCCCCCTGGGGGCCCTTCAGGCCAGCTAGGTCTTTGGGTCCTGGCTCCTTCGCTTTGGGAGCTGTTGCTGCAGTTGGGCATGTTGGCCGGAGAGTGCTTCTCGGGCCGCGAACTGCAACCTTGCAGGAATCTCACAGGTTCCCGGCCCAACGAAAGCCCCCAGACCCAAATGGAGAGGGGCTGCTTGGGGGCCCCCTGGGGGCCCTTCAGGCCAGCTAGGTCTTTGGGTCCTGGCTCCTTCGGTTTGGGAGCTGTTGCTGCAGTTGAGAATGTTGGCCGGAGAGTGCTTCTCGGGCCGCGAACTGTAACCTTGCAGGTACCTCTCAGGTATCCATGCCCAACGAAAGCCCCCAGACCCAAATTGAGAGGGGCTGCTTGGGGGCCCCCTGGGGGCCCTTCAGGCCAGCTAGGTCTTTGGGTCCTGGCTCCTTCGCTTTGGGAGCTGTTGCTGCAGTTGGGCATGTTGGCCGGAGAGTGCTTCTCGGGCCGCGAACTGCAACCTTGCAGGTACCTCCCAGGTTCCCCGCCCAACGAAAGCCCCCAGACCCAAATGGAGAGGGGCTGCTTGGGGGCCCCCTGGGGGCCCTTCAGGCCAGCTAGGTCTTTGGGTCCTGGCTCCTTCGCTTTGGGAGCTGTTGCTGCAGTTGGGCATGTTGGGCGGAGAGTGCTTCTCGGGCCGCGAACTGCAACCTTGAAGGAATCTCCCAGGTTCCCGGCCCAACGAAAGCCCCCAGACCCAAATTGAGAGGGGCTGCTTGGGGGCCCCCTGGGGGCCCTTCAGGCCAGCTAGGTCTTTGTGTCCTTGCTCCTTCGCTTTGGGAGCTGTTGCTGCAGTTGGGCATGTTGGCCGGAGAGTGCTTCTCGGGCCTCGAACTGCAACCTTGCAGGAATCTCCCAGGTTCCCGGCCCAACGAAAGCCCCCAGACCCAAATGGAGAGGGGCTGCTTGGGGGCCCCCTGGGGGCCCTTCAGGCCAGCTAGGTCTTTGGGTCCTGGCTCCTTCGGTTTGGGAGCTGTTGGGCATGTTGGCCGGAGAGTGCTTCTCGGGCCGCGAACTGCAACCTTGCAGGATTCTCCCAGGTTCCGGGCCCAACGAAAGCCCCCAGACCCAAATGGAGAGGGGCTGCTTGGGGGCCCCCTGGGGGCCCTTCAGGCCAGCTAGGTCTTTGGGTCCTGGCTCCTTCGCTTTGGGAGCTGTTGCTGCAGTTGGGCATGTTGGCCGGAGAGTGCTTCTCGGGCCGCGAAATACAACCTTTCAGGTACCTCCCAGGTTCCCGGCCCAACGAAAGCCCCCAGACCCAAATTGAGAGGGGCTGCTTGGTGGCCCCCTGGGGGCCCTTCAGGCCAGCTAGGTCTTTGGGTCCTGGCTCCTTCGCTTTGGGAGCTGTTGCTGCAGTTGGGCATGTTGGCCGGAGAGTGCTTCTCGGGCCGCGAACTGCAACCTTGCAGGAATCTCCCAGGTTCCCGGCCCAACGAAAGCCCCCAGACCCAAATGGAGAGGGGCTGCTTGGGGGCCCCCTGGGGGCCCTTCAGGCCACCTAGCTCTTTGGGTCCTGGCTCCTTCGGTTTGGGAGCTGTTGCTGCAGTTGAGCATGTTGGCCGGAGAGTGCTTCTCGGGCCGCGAACTGTAATCTTGCAGGTACATCTCAGGTATCCATGCCCAACGAAAGCCCCCAGACCCAAATGGAGAGGGGCTGCTTGGGGGCCCCCTGGGGGCCCTTCAGGCCACCTAGCTCTTTGGGTCCTGGCTCCTTCGGTTTTGGAGCTGTTGCTGCAGTTGGGCATGTTGGTCGGAGAGTGCTTCTCGGGCCGCGAACTGCGACCTTGAAGGAATCTCCCAGGTTCCCCGCCCAACGAAAGCCCCCAGACCCAAATGGAGAGGGGCTGCTTGGGGCCCCCCTGGGGGCACTTCAGGCCAGCTAGGTCTTTGGGTCCTGGCTCCTTCGCTTTGGGAGCTGTTGCTGCAGTTGGGCATGTTGGGCGGAGAGTGCTTCTCGGGCCGCGAACTGTAACTTGCAGGTACCTCTCAGGTATACATGCCCAACGAAAGCCCCCAGACCCAAATGGAGAGGGGCTGCTTGGGGGCCTTCTGGGGGCCCTTCAGGCCAGCTAGGTCTTTGGGTCCTGGCTCCTTCGGTTTGGGAGCTGTTGCTGGATATTGGGCATGTTGGCCGGAGAGTGCTTCTCGGGCCGCGAACTGCAACCTTGCTGGTATCTCCCAGGTTCTCAGCCTAAATAAAGCCCCCAGACCCAAATGGAGAGGGGCTGCTTGGGGGCCCCCCGGGGGCCCTTCAGGCCAGCTAGGTCTTTGGGTCCTGGCTCCTTCGCTTTGGGAGCTGTTGCTGCATTTGGGCATGTTGGCCGGAGAGTGCTTCTCCGGCCGCGAACTGCAACCTTGCAGGAATCACCCAGGTTCCCGGCCCAACGAAAGCCCCCAGACCCAAATTGAGAGGGGCTGCTTGGGGGCCCCCTGGGGGCCCTTCAGGCCAGCTAGGTCTTTGGGTCCTGGCTCATTCGGTTTGGGAGCTGTTGCTGACGTTGGGCATGTTGGCCGGAGAGTGCTTCTCGGGCCTCGAACTGCAACCTTGCAGGAATCTCCCAGGTTCCCGGCCCAACGAAAGCCCCCAGACCCAAATGGAGAGGGGCTGCTTGGGGGCCCCCTGGGGGCCCTTCAGGCCAGCTAGGTCTTTGGGTCCTGGCTCCTTCGCTTTGGGAGCTGTTGCTGCAGTTGGGCATGTTGGCCGGAGAGTGCTTCTCGGGCCGCGAACTGCAACCTTGCAGGAATCTCCCAGGTTCCCGGCCCAACGAAAGCCCCCAGACCCAAATGGAGAGGGGCTGCTTGGGGGCCCCCTGGGGGCCCTTCAGGCCAGCTAGGTCTTTGGGTCCTGGCTCCTTCGCTTTGGGAGCTGTTGCTGCAGTTGGGCATGTTGGCCGGAGAGTGCTTCTCGGGCCGCGAACTGTAACCTTGCAGGTACCTCTCAGGTATACATGCCCAACGAAAGCCACCAGACTCAAATTGAGAGGGGCTGCTTGGTGGCCCCCTGGGGGCCCTTCAGGCCAGCTAGGTCTTTGTGTCCTTGCTCCTTCGCTTTGGGAGCTGTTGCTGCAGTTGGGCATGTTGGCCGGAGAGTGCTTCTCGGGCCGCGAACTGCAACCTTGCAGGATTCTCCCAGGTTCCCGGCCCAACGAAAGCCCCCAGACCCAAATGGAGAGGGGCTGCTTGGGGGCCCCCTGGGGGCCCTTCAGGCCAGCTAGGTCTTTGGGTCCTGGCTCCTTCGCTTTGGGAGCTGTTGCTGCAGTTGGGCATGTTGGCCGGAGAGTGCTTCTCGGGCCGCTAACTGCAACCTTGCAGGATTCTCCCAGGTTCCCGGCCCAACGAAAGCCCCCAGACCCAAATTGAGAGGGGCTGCTTGGGGCCCCCTGGGGGCCCTTCAGGCCAGCTAGGTCTTTGGGTCCTGGCTCCTTCGGTTTGGGATCTGTTGCTGCAGTTGGGCATGTTGACTGGAGAGTGCTTCTCGGGCCGCGAACTGCAACCTTGCAGGAATCTCCCAGGTTCCCGGCCCAACGAAAGCCCCCAGACCCAAATGGAGAGGGGCTGCTTGGGGCCCCCATGGGGGCCCTTCAGGCCAGCTAGGTCTTTGGGTCCTGGCTCCTTCGGTTTGGGAGCTGTTGCTGCAGTTGGGCATGTTGGGCGGAGAGTGCTTCTCGGGCCGCGAACTGCAACCTTGCAGGAATCTCCCAGGTTCCCGGCCCAACGAAAGCCCCCAGACCCAAATTGAGAGGGGCTGCTTGGGGGCCCCCTGGGGGCCCTTCAGGCCAGCTAGGTCTTTGGGTCCTGGCTCCTTCGGTTTGGGAGCTGTTGCTGCAGTTGAGCATGTTGTCCGGAGAGTGCTTCTCGGGCCGCGAACTGTAACCTTGCAGGTACCTCTCAGGTATCCATGCCCAACGAAAGCCCCCAGACCCAAATGGAGAGGGGCTGCTTGGGGGCCCCCTGGGGGCCCTTCAGGCCAGCTAGGTCTTTGGGTCCTGGCTCCTTCGGTTTGGGAGCTGTTGCTGCAGTTGGGCATGTTGGCCGGAGAGTGCTTCTCGGGCCGAGAACTGCAACCTTGCAGGTACCTCCCAGGTACCCGGCCCAACGAAAGCCCCCAGACCCAAATGGAGAGGAGCTGCTTGGGGGCCCCCTGGGGGCCCTTCAGGCCAGCTAGGTCTTTGGGTCCTGGCTCCTTCACTTTGGGAGCTGTTGCTGCAGTTGGGCATGTTGGGCGGAGAGTGCTTCTCGGGCCGCGAACTGCAACCTTGAAGGAATCTCCCAGGTTCCCGGCCCAACGAAAGCCCCCAGACCCAAATGGAGAGGGGCTGCTTGGGGGCCCCCTGGGGGCCCTTCAGGCCAGCTAGGTCTTTGGGTCCTGGCTCCTTCGCTTTGGGAGCTGTTGCTGCAGTTGGGCATGTTGGGCGGAGAGTGCTTCTCGGGCCGCGAACTGTAACTTGCAGGTACCTCTCAGGTATACATGCCCAACGAAAGCCCCCAGACCCAAATTGAGAGGGGCTGCTTGGTGGCCTTCTGGGGGCCCTTCAGGCCAGCTAGGTCTTTGGGTCCTGGCTCCTTCGCTTTGGGAGCAGTCGCTCCACGTTTGGCATGTAGGCCGGAGAGTGCTTCTCGGGCCGCGAACTGCAACCTTGATGGTATCTCCCAGGTTCTCAGCCTAAAGAAAGCCCCCAGACCCAAATGGAGAGGGGCTGCTTGGGGGCCCCCTGGGGGCACTTCAGGCCAGCTAGGTCTTTGGGTCCTGGCTCCTTCGCTTTGGGAGCTGTTGCTGCAGTTGGGCATGTTGGCCGGAGAGTGCTTCTCGGGCCGCGAACTGTAACCTTGCAGGAATCTCCCAGGTTCCAGGCCCAACGAAAGCCCCCAGACCCAAATTGAGAGGGGCTGCTTGGGGGCGCCCTGGGGGCCCTTCAGGCCAGCTAGGTCTTTGGGTCCTGGCTCCTTCGGTTTGGGAGCTGTTGCTGCAGTTGGGCATGTTGGCCAGAGAGTGCTTCTCCGGCCGCGAACTGCAACCTTGCAGGAATCTCCCAGGTTCCCGGCCCAACGAAAGCCCCCAGACCCAAATTGAGAGGGGCTGCTTGGGGCCCCCTGGGGGCCCTTCAGGCCAGCTAGGTCTTTGGGTCCTGGCTCCTTCGCTTTGGGAGCTGTTGCTGCAGTTGGGCATGTTGGCCGGAGAGTGCTTCTCGGGCCGCGAACTTCAACCTTGCAGGAATCTCACAGGTTCCCGGCCCAACGAAAGCCCCCAGACCCAAATTGAGAGGGGCTGCTTGGGGGCCCCCTGGGGGCCCTTCAGGCCAGCTAGGTCTTTGGGTCCTGGCTCCTTCGGTTTGGGAGCTGTTGCTGCAGTTGAGAATGTTGGCCGGAGAGTGCTTCTCGGGCCGCGAACTGTAACCTTGCAGGTACCTCTCAGGTATCCATGCCCAACGAAAGCCCCCAGACCCAAATTGAGAGGGGCTGCTTGGGGGCCCCCTGGGGGCCCTTCAGGCCAGCTAGGTCTTTGGGTCCTGGCTCCTTCGCTTTGGGAGCTGTTGCTGCAGTTGGGCATGTTGGCCGGAGAGTGCTTCTCGGGCCGCGAACTGCAACCTTGCAGGTACCTCCCAGGTTCCCCGCCCAACGAAAGCCCCCAGACCCAAATGGAGAGGGGCTGCTTGGGGGCCCCCTGGGGGCCCTTCAGGCCAGCTAGGTCTTTGGGTCCTGGCTCCTTCGCTTTGGGAGCTGTTGCTGCAGTTGGGCATGTTGGGCGGAGAGTGCTTCTCGGGCCGCGAACTGCAACCTTGAAGGAATCTCCCAGGTTCCCGGCCCAACGAAAGCCCCCAGACCCAAATTGAGAGGGGCTGCTTGGGGGCCCCCTGGGGGCCCTTCAGGCCAGCTAGGTCTTTGTGTCCTTGCTCCTTCGCTTTGGGAGCTGTTGCTGCAGTTGGGCATGTTGGCCGGAGAGTGCTTCTCGGGCCTCGAACTGCAACCTTGCAGGAATCTCCCAGGTTCCCGGCCCAACGAAAGCCCCCAGACCCAAATGGAGAGGGGCTGCTTGGGGGCCCCCTGGGGGCCCTTCAGGCCAGCTAGGTCTTTGGGTCCTGGCTCCTTCGGTTTGGGAGCTGTTGGGCATGTTGGCCGGAGAGTGCTTCTCGGGCCGCGAACTGCAACCTTGCAGGATTCTCCCAGGTTCCCGGCCCAACGAAAGCCCCCAGACCCAAATTGAGAGGGGCTGCTTGGGGGCCCCCTGGGGGCCCTTCAGGCCAGCTAGGTCTTTGGGTCCTGGCTCCTTCGGTTTGGGAGCTGTTGCTGCAGTTGAGCATGTTGTCCGGAGAGTGCTTCTCGGGCCGCGAACTGTAACCTTGCAGGTACCTCTCAGGTATACATGCCCAACGAAAGCCCCCAGACCCAAATGGAGAGGGGCTGCTTGGGGGCCCCCTGGGGGCACTTCAGGCCAGCTAGGTCTTTGGGTCCTGGCTCCTTCGCTTTGGGAGCTGTTGCTGCAGTTGGGCATGTTGGCCGGAGAGTGCTTCTCGGGCCGCGAACTGCAACCTTGCAGGAATCTCCCAGGTTCCATGCCCAACAAAAGCCCCCAGACCCAAATGGAGAGGGGCTGCTTGGGGGCCCCCTGGGGGCCCTTCAGGCCAGCTAGGTCTTTGGGTCCTGGCTCCTTCGCTTTGGGAGCTGTTGCTGCAGTTGGGCATGTTGGCCGGAGAGTGCTTCTCGGGCCGCGAACTGCAACCTTGCAGGATTCTCCCAGGTTCCCGGCCCAACGAAAGCCCCCAGACCCAAATGGAGAGGGGCTGCTTGGGGGCCCCCTGGGGGCCCTTCAGGCCAGCTAGGTCTTTGTGTCCTGGCTCCTTCGGTTTGGGAGCTGTTGCTGCAGTTGGGCATGTTGGCCGGAGAGTGCTTCTCGGGCCGCGAACTGTAACCTTGCAGGTACCTCCCAGGTTCCCGGCCCAACGAAAACCCCCAGACCCAAATGGAGAGGGGCTGCTTGGGGGCCCCCTGGGGGCCCTTCAGGCCAGCTAGGTCTTTGGGTCCTGGCTCCTTCGCTTTGGGAGCTGTTGCTGCAGTTGGGCATGTTGGCCGGAGAGTGCTTCTCGGGCCGCGAACTGTAACTTGCAGGTACCTCTCAGGTATACATGCCCAACGAAAGCCCCCAGACCCAAATGGAGAGGGGCTGCTTGGGGGCCCCCTGGGGGCCCTTCAGGCCAGCTAGGTCTTTGTGTCCTGGCTCATTCGGTTTGGGAGCTGTTGCTGCAGTTGGGCATGTTGGCCGGAGAGTGCTTCTCGGGCCGCGAACTGCAACCTTGCAGGAATCTCACAGGTTCCCGGCCCAACAAAAGCCCCCAGACCCAAATGGAGAGGGGCTGCTTGGGGGCCCCCTGGGGGCCCTTCAGGCCAGCTAGGTCTTTGGGTCCTGGCTCCTTCGCTTTGGGAGCTGTTGCTGCAGTTGGGCATGTTGGCCGGAGAGTGCTTCTCCGGCCGCGAACTGCAACCTTGCAGGTACATCCCAGGTTCCCGGCCCAACTAAAGCCCCAAGACCCAAATGGAGAGGAGCTCCTTGGGGGCCCCCTGGGGGCCCTTCAGGCCAGCTAGGTCTTTGGGTCCTGGCTCCTTCGCTTTGGGAGCTGTTGCTGCAGTTGGGCATGTTGGCCGGAGAGTGCTTCTCGGGCCGCGAACTGCAACCTTGCAGGAATCTCCCAGGTTCCCGGCCCAACGAAAGCCCCCAGACCCAAATGGAGAGGGGCTGCTTGGGGGGCCCCTGGGGGCCCTTCAGGCCAGCTAGGTCTTTGGGTCCTGGCTCCTTCGCTTTGGGAGCTGTTGCTGCAGTTGGACATGTTGGCCGGAGAGTGCTTCTCAGGGCCGCGAACTGCAACCTTGCAGGAATCTCCCAGGTTCCATGCCCAACGAAAGCCCCCAGACCCAAATTGAGAGGGGCTGCTTGGGGGCCCCCTGGGGGCCCTTCAGGCCAGCTAGGTCTTTGTGTCCTGGCTCATTCGGTTTGGGAGCTGTTGCTGCAGTTGGGCATGTTGGCCGGAGAGTGCTTCTCGGGCCTCGAACTGCAACCTTGCAGGAATCTCCCAGGTTCCCGGACCAACAAAAGCCCCCAGACTCAAATGGAGAGGGGCTGCTTGGGGGCCCCCTGGGGGCCCTTCAGGCCAGCTAGGTCTTTGGGTCCTGGCTCCTTCGGTTTGGGAGCTGTTGCTGCAGTTGGGCATGTTGGTCGGAGAGTGCTTCTCGGGCCGCGAACTGCAACCTTGCAGGATTCTCCCAGGTTCCCGGCCCAACGAAAGCCCCCAGACCCAAATTGAGAGGGGCTGCTTGGGGGCCCCCTGGGGGCCCTTCAGGCCAGCTAGGTCTTTGGGTCCTGGCTCCTTCGGTTTGGGAGCTGTTGCTGCAGTTGGGCATGTTGGCCGGAGAGTGCTTCTCGGGCCGCGAACTGCAACCTTGCAGGATTCTCCCAGGTTCCCGGCCCAACGAAAGCCCCCAGACCCAAATTGAGAGGGGCTGCTTGGGGCCCCCCTGGGGGCCCTTCAGGCCAGCTAGGTCTTTGGGTCCTGGCTCCTTCGCTTTGGGAGCTGTTGCTGCAGTTGGGCATGTTGGCCGTAGAGTGCTTCTCGGGCCGCGAAATGCAACCTTGCAGGTACCTCCCAGGTTCCCGGCCCAACGAAAGCCCCCAGACCCAAATTGAGAGGTGCTGCTTGGGGGCCCCCTGGGGGCCCTTCAGGCCAGCTAGGTCTTTGGGTCCTGGCTCCTTCGCTTTGGGAGCTGTTGCTGCAGTTGGGCATGTTGGCCGGAGAGTGCTTCTCGGGCCGCGAACTGCAACCTTGCAGGAATCTCCCAGGTTCCCGGCCCAACGAAAGCCCCCAGACCCAAATGGAGAGGGGCTGCTTGGGGGCCCCCTGGGGGCCCTTCAGGCCACCTAGCTCTTTGGGTCCTGGCTCCTTCGGTTTGGGAGCTGTTGCTGCAGTTGGGCATGTTGGCCGGAGAGTGCTTCTCGGGCCGCGAACTGTAATCTTGCAGGTACATCTCAGGTATCCATGCCCAACGAAAGCCCCCAGACCCAAATGGAGAGGGGCTGCTTGGGGGCCCCCTGGGGGCCCTTCAGGCCAGCTAGGTCTTTGGGTCCTGGCTCCTTCGGTTTTGGAGCTGTTGCTGCAGTTGGGCATGTTGGCCGGAGAGTGCTTCTCGGGCCGCGAACTACAACCTTGCAGGATTCTCCCAGATTCCATCCCCAACGAAAGCCCCCAGACCCAAATGGAGAGGGGCTGCTTGGGGGCCCCCTGGGGGCCCTTCAGGCCAGCTAGGTCTTTGGGTCCTGGCTCCTTCGCTTTGGGAGCTGTTGCTGCAGTTGGGCATGTTGGCCGGAGAGTGCTTCTCGGGCCGCGAACTGCAACCTTGCATGAATCTCCCAGGTTCCCCGCCCAACGAAAGCCCCCAGACCCAAATGGAGAGGGGCTGCTTGGGGACCCCCTGGGGGCACTTCAGGCCAGCTAGGTCTTTGGGTCCCGGCTCCTTCGCTTTGGGAGCTGTTGCTGCAGTTGGGCATGTTGGCCGGAGAGTGCTTCTCGGGCCGCGAACTGTAACCTTGCAGGTACCTCTCAGGTATACATGCCCAACGAAAGCCCCCAGACCCAAATTGAGAGGGGCTGCATGGGGCCCCCTGGGGGCCCTTCAGGCCAGCTAGGTCTTTGGGTCCTGGCTCCTTCGGTTTGGGAGCTGTTGCTGCAGTTGGGCATGTTGGCCGGAGAGTGCTTCTTGGGCCGCGAACTGCAACCTTGCAGGAATCTCCCAGGTTCCATGCCCAACGAAAGCCCCCAGACCCAAATTGAGAGGGGCTGCTTGGGGGCCCCCTGGGGGCCCTTCAAGCCAGCTAGGTCTTTGGGTCCTCGCTCCTTCGTTTTGGGAGCTGTTGCTGCAGTTGGGCATGTTGGCCGGAGAGTGCTTCTCGGGCCGCGAACTGCAACCTTGCAGGAATCTCCCAGGTTCCCGGCCCAACAAAAGCCCCCAGACCCAAATTGAGAGGGGCTGCTTGGGGGCCCCCTGGGGGCCCTTCAGGCCAGCTAGGTCTTTGGGTCCTGGCTCCTTCGGTTTGGGAGCTGTTGCTGCAGTTGAGCATGTTGTCCGGAGAGTGCTTCTCGGGCCGCGAACTGTAACCTTGCAGGTACCTCTCAGGTATACATGCCCAACGAAATCCCCCAGACCCAAATGGAGAGGGGCTGCTTGGGGGCCCCCTGGGGGCCCTTCAGGCCAGCTAGGTCTTTGTGTCCTGGCTCCTTCGCTTTGGGAGCTGTTGCTGCAGTTGGGCATGTTGGCCGGAGAGTGCTTCTCGGGCCTCGAACTGCAACCTTGCAGGTACCTCCCAGGTTCCCGCCCCAACGAAAGCCCCCAGACCCAAATGGAGAGGGGCTGCTTGGGGGCCCCCTGGGGGCACTTCAGGCCAGCTAGGTCTTTGGGTCCTGGCTCCTTCGCTTTGGGAGCTGTTGCTGCAGTTGTGCATGTTGGGCGGAAAGTGCTTCTCGGGCCGCGAACTGCAACCTTGAAGGAATCTCCCAGGTTCCCGGCCCAACGAAAGCCCCCAGACCCAAATGGAGAGGGGCTGCTTGGGGGCCCCCTGGGGGCCCTTCAGGCCAGCTAGGTCTTTGTGTCCTGGCTCATTCGGTTTGGGAGCTGTTGCTGCAGTTGGGCATGTTGGCCGGAGAGTGCTTCTCGGGCCGCGAACTGCAACCTTGCAGGAATCTCCCAGGTTCCCGGCCCAACAAAAGCCCCCAAACCCAAATGGAGAGGGGCTGCTTGGGGGCCCCCTGGGGGCCCTTCAGGCCAGCTAGGTCTTTGGGTCCTGGCTCCTTCGCTTTGGGAGCTGTTGCTGCAGTTGGGCATGTTGGCCGGAGAGTGCTTCTCGGGCCGCGAACTGCAACCTTGAAGGAATCTCCCAGGTTCCCGGCCCAACGAAAGCCCCCAGACCCAAATTGAGAGGGGCTGCTTGGGGGCCCCCTGGGGGCCCTTCAGGCCAGCTAGGTCTTTGGGTCCTGGCTCCTTCGCTTTGGGAGCTGTTGCTGCAGTTGGGCATGTTGGCCGGAGAGTGCTTCTCGGGCCGCGAACTGCAACCTTGCAGGATTCTCCCAGGTTCCGGGCCCAACGAAAGCCCCCAGACCCAAATGGAGAGGGGCTGCTTGGGGGCCCCCTGGGGGCCCTTCAGGCCAGCTAGGTCTTTGGGTCCTGGCTCCTTCGGTTTGGGAGCTGTTGCTGCAGTTGGGCATGTTGGCCGGAGAGTGCTTCTCGGGCCGCGAACTGCAACCTTGCAGGTACCTCCCAGGTTCCCGGCCCAACGAAAACCCCCAGACCCAAATGGAGAGGGGATGCTTGGGGGCCCCCTGGGGGCCCTTCAGGCCAGCTAGTTCTTTGGGTCCTGGCTCCTTCGCTTTGGGAGCTGTTGCTGCAGTTGGGCATGTTGGCCGGAGAGTGCTTCTCCGGCCGCGAACTGCAACCTTGCAGGAATCTCCCAGGTTCCCGGCCCAACGAAAGCCCCCAGACCCAAATGGAGAGGGGCTGCTTGGGGCCCCCTGGGGGCCCTTCAGGCCAGCTAGGTCTTTGGGTCCTGCCTCCTTCGGTTTGGGAGCTGTTGCTGCAGTTGGGCATGTTGGGCGGAGAGTGCTTCTCGGGCCGCGAACTGCAACCTTGAAGGAATCTCCCAGGTTCCCCGCCCAACGAAAGCCCCCAGACCCAAATGGAGAGGGGCTGCTTGGGGACCCCCTGGGGGCACTTCAGGCCAGCTAGGTCTTTGGGTCCTGGCTCCTTCGCTTTGGGAGCTGTTGCTGCAGTTGTGCATGTTGGACGGAGAGTGCTTCTCGGGCCTCGAACTGCAACCTTGCAGGATTCTCCCAGGTTCCCGGCCCAACGAAAGCCCCCAGACCCAAATTGAGAGGGGCTGCTTGGGGGCCCCCTGGGGGCCCTTCAGGCCAGCTAGGTCTTTGGGTCCTGGCTCCTTCGCTTTGGGAGCTGTTGCTGCAGTTGGGCATGTTGGCCGGAGAGTGCTTCTCGGGCCGCGAACTGCAACCTTGCAGGATTCTCCCAGGTTCCGGGCCCAACGAAAGCCCCCAGACCCAAATGGAGAGGGGCTGCTTGGGGGCCCCCTGGGGGCCCTTCAGGCCAGCTAGGTCTTTGGGTCCTGGCTCCTTCGGTTTGGGAGCTGTTGCTGCAGTTGGGCATGTTGGCCGGAGAGTGCTTCTCGGGCCGCGAACTGCAACCTTGCAGGTACCTCCCAGGTTCCCGGCCCAACGAAAACCCCCAGACCCAAATGGAGAGGGGCTGCTTGGGGGCCCCCTGGGGGCCCTTCAGGCCAGCTAGTTCTTTGGGTCCTGGCTCCTTCGCTTTGGGAGCTGTTGCTGCAGTTGGGCATGTTGGCCGGAGAGTGCTTCTCCGGCCGCGAACTGCAACCTTGCAGGAATCTCCCAGGTTCCCGGCCCAACGAAAGCCCCCAGACCCAAATGGAGAGGGGCTGCTTGGGGCCCCCTGGGGGCCCTTCAGGCCAGCTAGGTCTTTGGGTCCTGCCTCCTTCGGTTTGGGAGCTGTTGCTGCAGTTGGGCATGTTGGGCGGAGAGTGCTTCTCGGGCCGCGAACTGCAACCTTGAAGGAATCTCCCAGGTTCCCCGCCCAACGAAAGCCCCCAGACCCAAATGGAGAGGGGCTGCTTGGGGACCCCCTGGGGGCACTTCAGGCCAGCTAGGTCTTTGGGTCCTGGCTCCTTCGCTTTGGGAGCTGTTGCTGCAGTTGGGCATGTTGGCCGGAGAGTGCTTCTCCGGCCGCGAACTGTAACCTTGCAGGTACCTCTCAGGTATACATGCCCAACGAAAGCCCCCAGACCCAAATTGAGAGGGGCTACTTGGGGGCCCCCTGGGGGCCCTTCAGGCCAGCTTGGTCTTTGTGTCCTGGCTCATTCGGTTTGGGAGCTGTTGCTGCAGTTGGGCATGTTGGCCGGAGAGTGCTTCTCAGGCCTCGAACTGCAACCTTGCAGGAATCTCCCAGGTTCCCGGCCCAACAAAAGCCCCCAGACTCAAATGGAGAGGGGCTGCTTGGGGGCCCCCTGGGGGCCCTTCAGGCCAGCTAGGTCTTTGGGTCCTGGCTCCTTCGCTTTGGGAGCTGTTGCTGCAGTTGGGCATGTTGGCCGGAGAGTGCTTCTCGGGCCGCGAACTGCAACCTTGCAGGATTCTCCCAGGTTCCCGGCCCAACGAAAGCCCCCAGACCCAAATGGAGAGGGGCTGCTTGGGGGCCCCCTGGGGGCCCTTCAGGCCAGCTAGGTCTTTGGGTCCTGGCTCCTTCGGTTTGGGAGCTGTTGCTGCAGTTGTGCATGTTGGACGGAGAGTGCTTCTCGGGCCTCGAACTGCAACCTTGCAGGATTCTCCCAGGTTCCCGGCCCAACGAAAGCCCCCAGACCCAAATTGAGAGGGGCTGCTTGGGGGCCCCCTGGGGGCCCTTCAGGCCAGCTAGGTCTTTGGGTCCTGGCTCCTTCGGTTTGGGAGCTGTTGCTGCAGTTGAGAATGTTGGCCGGAGAGTGCTTCTCGGGCCGCGAACTGTAACCTTGCAGGTACCTCTCAGGTATCCATGCCCAACGAAAGCCCCCAGACCCAAATGGAGAGGGGCTGCTTGGGGGCCCCCTGGGGGCCCTTCAGGCCAGCTAGGTCTTTGGGTCCTGGCTCCTTCGCTTTGGGAGCTGTTGCTGCAGTTGGGCATGTTGGCCGGAGAGTGCTTCTCGGGCCGCGAACTGCAACCTTGCAGGAATCTCCCAGGTTCCTGGCCCGACGAAAGCCCCCAGACCCAAATGGAGAGGGGCTGCTTGGGGGCCCCCTGGGGGCCCTTCAGGCCAGCTAGGTCTTTGGGTCCTGGCTCCTTCGCTTTGGGAGCTGTTGCTGCAGTTGGGCATGTTGGGCGGAGAGTGCTTCTCGGGCCGCGAACTGCAACCTTGAAGGAATCTCCCAGGTTCCCGGCCCAACGAAAGCCCCCAGACCCAAATTGAGAGGGGCTGCTTGGGGGCCCCCTGGGGGCCCTTCAGGCCAGCTAGGTCTTTGTGTCCTGGCTCATTCGGTTTGGGAGCTGTTGCTGACGTTGGGCATGTTGGCCGGAGAGTGCTTCTCGGGCCGCGAACTGCAACCTTCCAGGAATCTCCCAGGTTCCCGGCCCAACAAAAGCCCCCAGACCCAAATGGAGAGGGGCTGCTTGGGGCCCCCTGGGGGCCCTTCAGGCCAGCTAGGTCTTTGGGTCCTGCCTCCTTCGGTTTGGGAGCTGTTGCTGCAGTTGGGCATGTTGGGCGGAGAGTGCTTCTCGGGCCGCGAACTGCAACCTTGAAGGAATCTCCCAGGTTCCCCGCCCAACGAAAGCCCCCAGACCCAAATGGAGAGGGGCTGCTTGGGGACCCCCTGGGGGCACTTCAGGCCAGCTAGGTCTTTGGGTCCTGGCTCCTTCGCTTTGGGAGCTGTTGCTGCAGTTGGGCATGTTGGCCGGAGAGTGCTTCTCCGGACGCGAACTGTAACCTTGCAGGTACCTCTCAGGTATACATGCCCAACGAAAGCCCCCAGACCCAAATTGAGAGGGGCTACTTGGGGGCCCCCTGGGGGCCCTTCAGGCCAGCTAGGTCTTTGTGTCCTGGCTCATTCGGTTTGGGAGCTGTTGCTGCAGTTGGGCATGTTGGCCGGAGAGTGCTTCTCAGGCCTCGAACTGCAACCTTGCAGGAATCTCCCAGGTTCCCGGCCCAACAAAAGCCCCCAGACTCAAATGGAGAGGGGCTGCTTGGGGGCCCCCTGGGGGCCCTTCAGGCCAGCTAGGTCTTTGGGTCCTGGCTCCTTCGCTTTGGGAGCTGTTGCTGCAGTTGGGCATGTTGGCCGGAGAGTGCTTCTCGGGCCGCGAACTGCAACCTTGCAGGATTCTCCCAGGTTCCCGGCCCAACGAAAACCCCCAGACCCAAATGGAGAGGGGCTGCTTGGGGGCCCCCTGGGGGCCCTTCAGGCCAGCTAGGTCTTTGGGTCCTGGCTCCTTCGCTTTGGGAGCTGTTGCTGCAGTTGGGCATGTTGGGCGGAGAGTGCTTCTCGGGCCGCGAACTGTAACTTGCAGGTACCGGTCAGGTATACATGCCCAACGAAAGCCCCCAGACCCAAATGGAGAGGGGCTGCTTGGGGGCCCCCTGGGGGCCCTTCAGGCCAGCTAGGTCTTTGGGTCCTGGCTCCTTCGCTTTGGGAGCTGTTGCTGCAGTTGAGCATGTTGGCCGGAGAGTGCTTCTCGGGCCGCGAACTGTAATCTTGCAGGTACATCTCAGGTATCCATGCCCAACGAAAGCCCCCAGACCCAAATTGAGAGGGGCTGCTTGGGGGCCCCCTGGGGGCCCTTCAGGCCAGCTAGGTCTTTGGGTCCTGGCTCCTTCGGTTTGGGAGCTGTTGCTGCAGTTGTGCATGTTGGCCGGAGAGTGCTTCTCGGGCCTCGAACTGCAACCTTGCAGGAATCTCCCAGGTTCCTGGCCCGACGAAAGCCCCCAGACCCAAATGGAGAGGGGCTGCTTGGGGGCCCCCTGGGGGCCCTTCAGGCCAGCTAGGTCTTTGTGTCCTGGCTCATTCGGTTTGGGAGCTGTTGCTGCAGTTGGGCATGTTGGCCGGAGAGTGCTTCTCGGGCCGCGAACTGCAACCTTGCAGGAATCTCCCAGGTTCCCGGCCCAACAAAAGCCCCCAAACCCAAATGGAGAGGGGCTGCTTGGGGGCCCCCTGGGGGCCCTTCAGGCCAGCTAGGTCTTTGGGTCCTGGCTCCTTCGCTTTGGGAGCTGTTGCTGCAGTTGGGCATGTTGGCCGGAGAGTGCTTCTCGGGCCGCGAACTGTAACCTTGCAGGTACCTCTCAGGTATCCATGCCCAACGAAAGCCCCCAGACCCAAATGGAGAGGGGCTGCTTGGGGGCCCCCTGGGGGCCCTTCAGGCCAGCTAGGTCTTTGGGTCCTGGCTCCTTCGCTTTGGGAGCTGTTGCTGCAGTTGGGCATGTTGGCCGGAGAGTGCTTCTCGGGCCGCGAACTGCAACCTTGCAGGAATCTCCCAGGTTCCATGCCCAACGAAAGCCCCCAGACCCAAATGGAGAGGGGCTGCTTGGGGGCCCCCTGGGGGCCCTTCAGGCCAGCTAGGTCTTTGGGTCCTGGCTCCTTCGCTTTGGGAGCTGTTGCTGCAGTTGGGCATGTTGGGCGGAGAGTGCTTCTCGGGCCGCGAACTGCAACCTTGAAGGAATCTCCCAGGTTCCCGGCCCAACGAAAGCCCCCAGACCCAAATGGAGAGGGGCTGCTTGGGGGCCCCCTGGGGGCCCTTCAGGCCAGCTAGGTCTTTGTGTCCTGGCTCATTCGGTTTGGGAGCTGTTGCTGCAGTTGGGCATGTTGGCCGGAGAGTGCTTCTCGGGCCGCGAACTGCAACCTTGCAGGAATCTCCCAGGTTCCCGGCCCAACAAAAGCCCCCAAACCCAAATTGAGAGGGGCTGCTTGGGGGCCCCCTGGGGGCCCTTCAGGCCAGCTAGGTCTTTGGGTCCTGGCTCCTTCGCTTTGGGAGCTGTTGCTGCAGTTGGGCATGTTGGCCGGAGAGTGCTTCTCGGGCCGCGAACTGCAACCTTGCAGGATTCTCCCAGGTTCCCGGCCCAACGAAAGCCCCCAGACCCAAATTGAGAGGGGCTGCTTGGGGGCCCCCTGGGGGCCCTTCAGGCCAGCTAGGTCTTTGGGTCCTGGCTCCTTCGGTTTGGGAGCTGTTGCTGCAGTTGGGCATGTTGGCCGGAGAGTGCTTCTCGGGCCGCGAACTGCAACCTTGCAGGATTCTCCCAGGTTCCCGGCCCAACGAAAGCCCCCAGACCCAAATGGAGAGGGGCTGCTTGGGGGCCCCCTGGGGGCCCTTCAGGCCAGCTAGGTCTTTGGGTCCTGGCTCCTTCGGTTTGGGAGCTGTTGCTGCAGTTGGGCATGTTGGCCGGAGAGTGCTTCTCGGGCCGTGAACTGCAACCTTGCAGGTACCTCCCAGGTTCCCGGCCCAACGAAAACCCCCAGACCCAAATGGAGAGGGGCTGCTTGGGGGCCCCCTGGGGGCCCTTCAGGCCAGCTAGTTCTTTGGGTCCTGGCTCCTTCGCTTTGGGAGCTGTTGCTGCAGTTGGGCATGTTGGCCGGAGAGTGCTTCTCCGGCCGCGAACTGCAACCTTGCAGGAATCTCCCAGGTTCCCGGCCCAACGAAAGCCCCCAGACCCAAATGGAGAGGGGCTGCTTGGGGCCCCCTGGGGGCCCTTCAGGCCAGCTAGGTCTTTGGGTCCTGCCTCCTTCGGTTTGGGAGCTGTTGCTGCAGTTGGGCATGTTGGGCGGAGAGTGCTTCTCGGGCCGCGAACTGCAACCTTGAAGGAATCTCCCAGGTTCCCCGCCCAACGAAAGCCCCCAGACCCAAATGGAGAGGGGCTGCTTGGGGACCCCCTGGGGGCACTTCAGGCCAGCTAGGTCTTTGGGTCCTGGCTCCTTCGCTTTGGGAGCTGTTGCTGCAGTTGGGCATGTTGGCCGGAGAGTGCTTCTCCGGCCGCGAACTGTAACCTTGCAGGTACCTCTCAGGTATACATGCCCAACGAAAGCCCCCAGACCCAAATTGAGAGGGGCTACTTGGGGGCCCCCTGGGGGCCCTTCAGGCCAGCTAGGTCTTTGTGTCCTGGCTCATTCGGTTTGGGAGCTGTTGCTGCAGTTGGGCATGTTGGCCGGAGAGTGCTTCTCGGGCCGCGAACTGCAACCTTGCAGGATTCTCCCAGGTTCCCGGCCCAACAAAAGCCCCCAGACCCAAATGGAGAGGGGCTGCTTGGGGGCCCCCTGGGGGCCCTTCAGGCCAGCTAGGTCTTTGGGTCCTGGCTCCTTCGCTTTGGGAGCTGTTGCTGCAGTTGGGCATGTTGGGCGGAGAGTGCTTCTCGGGCCGCGAACTGTAACTTGCAGGTACCTCTCAGGTATACATGCCCAACGAAAGCCCCCAGACCCAAATGGAGAGGGGCTGCTTGGGGGCCCCCTGGGGGCCCTTCAGGCCAGCTAGGTCTTTGGGTCCTGGCTCCTTCGGTTTGGGAGCTGTTGCTGGATATTGGGCATGTTGGCCGGAGAGTGCTTCTCGGGCCGCGAACTGCAACCTTGCTGGTATCTCCCAGGTTCTCAGCCTAAATAAAGCCCCCAGACCCAAATGGAGAGGGGCTGCTTGGGGGCCCCTTGGGGGCCCTTCAGGCCAGCTAGGTCTTTGGGTCCTGGCTCCTTCGCTTTGGGAGCTGTTGCTGCAGTTGTGCATGTTGGCCGGAGAGTGCTTCTCGGACCGCGAACTGCAACCTTGCTGGTATCTCCCAGGTTCTCAGCCTAAAGATAGCCCCCAGACCCAAATGGAGAGGGGCTGCTTGGGGGCCCCTTGGGGGCCCTTCAGGCCAGCTAGGTCTTTGGGTCCTGGCTCCTTCGCTTTGGGAGCTGTTGCTGCAGTTGTGCATGTTGGCCGGAGAGTGCTTCTCGGACCGCGAACTGCAACCTTGCTGGTATCTCCCAGGTTCTCAGCCTAAAGATAGCCCCCAGACCCAAATGGAGAGGGGCTGCTTGGGGGCCCCCTGGGGGCCCTTCAGGCCAGCTAGGTCTTTGGGTCCTGGCTCCTTCGGTTTGGGAGCTGTTGCTGCAGTTGAGCATGTTGGCCGGAGAGTGCTTCTCGGGCCGCGAACTGTAACCTTGCAGGTACATCTCAGGTATACATGCCCAACGAAAGCCCCCAGACCCAAATGGAGAGGGGCTGCTTGGTGGCCTTCTGGGGGCCCTTCAGGCCAGCTAGGTCTTTGGGTCCTGGCTCCTTCGGTTTGGGAGCTGTTGCTGGATATTGGGCATGTTGGCCGGAGAGTGCTTCTCGGGCCGCGAACTGCAACCTTGCAGGAATCACCCAGGTTCCCGGCCCAACGAAAGCCCCCAGACCCAAATTGAGAGGGGCTGCTTGGGGGCCCCCTGGGGGCCCTTCAGGCCAGCTAGGTCTTTGGGTCCTGGCTCATTCGGTTTGGGAGCTGTTGCTGACGTTGGGCATGTTGGCCGGAGAGTGCTTCTCGGGCCTCGAACTGCAACCTTGAAGGAATCTCCCAGGTTCCCGGCCCAACAAAAGCCCCCAGACCCAAATGGAGAGGGGCTGCTTGGGGGCCCCCTGGGGGCCCTTCAGGCCAGCTAGGTCTTTGGGTCCTGGCTCCTTCGGTTTGGGAGCTGTTGCTGCAGTTGGGCATGTTGGCCGGAGAGTGCTCCTCGGGCCGCGAACTGCAACCTTGCAGGAATCTCCCAGGTTCCCGGCCCAACGAAAGCCCCCAGACCCAAATTGAGAGGGGCTGCTTGGGGGCCCCCTGGGGGCCCTTCAGGCCAGCTAGGTCTTTGGGTCCTGGCTCCTTCGCTTTGGGAGCTGTTGCTGCAGTTGGGCATGTTGGCCGGAGAGTGCTTCTCGGGCCGCGAACTGTAACTTGCAGGTACCTCTCAGGTATACATGCCCAACGAAAGCCCCCAGACCCAAATTGAGAGGGGCTGCTTGGTGGCCTTCTGGGGGCCCTTCAGGCCAGCTAGGTCTTTGGGTCCTGGCTCCTTCGGTTTGGGAGCTGTTGCTGGATATTGGGCATGTTGGCCGGAGAGTGCTTCTCGGGCCGCGAACTGCAACCTTGCTGGTATCTCCCAGGTTCTCAGCCTAAATAAAGCCCCCAGACCCAAATGGAGAGGGGCTGCTTGGGGGCCCCCGGGGGCACTTCAGGCCAGCTAGGTCTTTGGGTCCTGGCTCCTTCGGTTTGGGAGCTGTTGCTGCAGTTGAGCATGTTGTCCGGAGAGTGCTTCTCGGGCCGCGAACTGTAACCTTGCAGGTACCTCTCAGGTATCCATGCCCAACGAAAGCCCCCAGACCCAAATTGAGAGGGGCTGCTTGGGGGCCCCCTGGGGGCCCTTCAGGCCACCTAGCTCTTTGGGTCCTGGCTCCTTCGGTTTGGGAGCTGTTGCTGCAGTTGGGCATGTTGGCCGGAGAGTGCTTCTCAGGCCGAGAACTGCAACCTTGCAGGATTCTCCCAGGTACCCGGCCCAACGAAAGCCCCCAGACCCAAATGGAGAGGAGCTGCTTGGGGGCCCCCTGGGGGCCCTTCAGGCCAGCTAGGTCTTTGGGTCCTGGCTCCTTCGCTTTGGGAGCTGTTGCTGCAGTTGGGCATGTTGGGCGGAGAGTGCTTCTCCGGCCGCGAACTGCAACCTTGAAGGAATCTCCCAGATTCCCGGCCCAACGAAAGTCCCCAGACCCAAATTGAGAGGGGCTGCTTGGGGGCCCCCTGGGGGCCCTTCAGGCCAGCTAGGTCTTTTGGTCCTGGCTCCTTCGCTTTGGGAGCTGTTGCTGCAGTTGGGCATGTTGGCCGGAGAGTGCTTCTCGGGCCTCGAACTGCAACCTTGCAGGAATCTCCCAGGTTCCCGGCCCAACGAAAGCCCCCAGACCCAAATGGAGAGGGGCTGCTTGGGGGCCCCCTGGGGGCCCTTCAGGCCAGCTAGGTCTTTGGGTCCTGGCTCCTTCGCTTTGGGAGCTGTTGCTGCAGTTGGGCATGTTGGGCGGAGAGTGCTTCTCGGGCCGCGAACTGTAACTTGCAGGTACCTCTCAGGTATACATGCCCAACGAAAGCCCCCAGACCCAAATTGAGAGGGGCTGCTTGGTGGCCTTCTGGGGGCCCTTCAGGCCAGCTAGGTCTTTGGGTCCTGGCTCCTTCGCTTTGGGAGCAGTCGCTCCACGTTTGGCATGTAGGCCGGAGAGTGCTTCTCGGGCCGCGAACTGCAACCTTGCTGGTATCTCCCAGGTTCTCAGCCTAAAGAAAGCCCCCAGACCCAAATGGAGAGGGGCTGCTTGGGGGCCCCCTGGGGGCACTTCAGGCCAGCTAGGTCTTTGTGTCCTGGCTCCTTCGCTTTGGGAGCTGTTGCTGCAGTTGGGCATGTTGGCCGGAGAGTGCTTCTCGGGCCGCGAACTGCAACCTTGCAGGAATCTCCCAGGTTCCCGGCCCAACGAAAGCCCCCAGACCCAAATTGAGAGGGGCTGCTTGGGGGCCCCCTGGGGGCCCTTCAGGCCAGCTAGGTCTTTGGGTCCTGGCTCCTTCGGTTTGGGAGCTGTTGCTGCAGTTGGGCATGTTGGCCGGAGAGTGCTTCTCGGGCCGCGAACTGTAACCTTGCAGGTACCTCTCAGGTATACATGCCCAACGAAAGCCCCCAGACTCAAATTGAGAGGGGCTGCTTGGTGGCCCCCTGGGGGCCCTTCAGGCCAGCTAGGTCTTTGTGTCCTGGCTCCTTCGCTTTGGGAGCTGTTGCTGCAGTTGGGCATGTTGGCCGGAGAGTGCTTCTCGGGCCGCGAACTGCAACCTTGCAGGATTCTCCCAGGTTCCCGGCCCAACGAAAGCCCCCAGACCCAAATGGAGAGGGGCTGCTTGGGGGCCCCCTGGGGGCCCTTCAGGCCAGCTAGGTCTTTGGGTCCTGGCTCCTTCGCTTTGGGAGCTGTTGCTGCAGTTGGGCATGTTGGCCGGAGAGTGCTTCTCGGGCCGCTAACTGCAACCTTGCAGGATTCTCCCAGGTTCCCGGCCCAACGAAAGCCCCCAGACCCAAATGGAGAGGGGCTGCTTGGGGCCCCCTGGGGGCCCTTCAGGCCAGCTAGGTCTTTGGGTCCTGGCTCCTTCGCTTTGGGATCTGTTGCTGCAGTTGGGCATGTTGACTGGAGAGTGCTTCTCGGGCCGCGAACTGCAACCTTGCAGGAATCTCCCAGGTTCCCGGCCCAACGAAAGCCCCCAGACCCAAATTGAGAGGGGCTGCTTGGGGCCCCCATGGGGGCCCTTCAGGCCAGCTAGGTCTTTGGGTCCTGGCTCCTTCGCTTTGGGAGCTGTTGCTGCAGTTGGGCATGTTGGCCGGAGAGTGCTTCTCGGGCCGCGAACTGCAACCTTGCAGGAATCTCCCAGGTTCCCGGCCCAACGAAAGCCCCCAGACCCAAATTGAGAGGGGCTGCTTGGGGGCCCCCTGGGGGCCCTTCAGGCCAGCTAGGTCTTTGGGTCCTGGCTCCTTCGGTTTGGGAGCTGTTGCTGCAGTTGAGCATGTTGTCCGGAGAGTGCTTCTCGGGCCGCGAACTGTAACCTTGCAGGTACCTCTCAGGTATCCATGCCCAACGAAAGCCCCCAGACCCAAATTGAGAGGGGCTGCTTGGGGGCCCCCTGGGGGCCCTTCAGGCCAGCTAGGTCTTTGGGTCCTGGCTCCTTCGGTTTGGGAGCTGTTGCTGCAGTTGGGCATGTTGGCCGGAGAGTGCTTCTCGGGCCGAGAACTGCAACCTTGCAGGTACCTCCCAGGTACCCGGCCCAACGAAAGCCCCCAGACCCAAATGGAGAGGAGCTGCTTGGGGGCCCCCTGGGGGCCCTTCAGGCCAGCTAGGTCTTTGGGTCCTGGCTCCTTCACTTTGGGAGCTGTTGCTGCAGTTGGGCATGTTGGGCGGAGAGTGCTTCTCGGGCCGCGAACTGCAACCTTGAAGGAATCTCCCAGGTTCCCGGCCCAACGAAAGCCCCCAGACCCAAATTGAGAGGGGCTGCTTGGGGGCCCCCTGGGGGCCCTTCAGGCCAGCTAGGTCTTTGGGTCCTGGCTCATTCGCTTTGGGAGCTGTTGCTGCAGTTGGGCATGTTGGCTGGAGAGTGCTTCTCGGGCCTCGAACTGCAACCTTGCAGGAATCTCCCAGGTTCCCGGCCCAACGAAAGCCCCCAGACCCAAATGGAGAGGGGCTGCTTGGGGGCCCCCTGGGGGCCCTTCAGGCCAGCTAGGTCTTTGGGTCCTGGCTCCTTCGCTTTGGGAGCTGTTGCTGCAGTTGGGCATGTTGGGCGGAGAGTGCTTCTCGGGCCGCGAACTGTAACTTGCAGGTACATCTCAGGTATACATGCCCAACGAAAGCCCCCAGACCCAAATTGAGAGGGGCTGCTTGGTGGCCTTCTGGGGGCCCTTCAGGCCAGCTAGGTCTTTGGGTCCTGGCTCCTTCGCTTTGGGAGCAGTCGCTCCACGTTTGGCATGTAGGCCGGAGAGTGCTTCTCGGGCCGCGAACTGCAACCTTGATGGTATCTCCCAGGTTCTCAGCCTAAAGAAAGCCCCCAGACCCAAATGGAGAGGGGCTGCTTGGGGGCCCCCTGGGGGCACTTCAGGCCAGCTAGGTCTTTGGGTCCTGGCTCCTTCGCTTTGGGAGCTGTTGCTGACGTTGGGCATGTTGGCCGGAGAGTGCTTCTCGGGCCGCGAACTGTAACCTTGCAGGAATCTCCCAGGTTCCCGGCCCAACGAAAGCCCCCAGACCCAAATTGAGAGGGGCTGCTTGGGGGCGCCCTGGGGGCCCTTCAGGCCAGCTAGGTCTTTGGGTCCTGGCTCCTTCGGTTTGGGAGCTGTTGCTGCAGTTGGGCATGTTGGCCAGAGAGTGCTTCTCCGGCCGCGAACTGCAACCTTGCAGGAATCTCCCAGGTTCCATGCCCAACGAAAGCCCCCAGACCCAAATTGAGAGGGGCTGCTTGGGGCCCCCTGGGGGCCCTTCAGGCCAGCTAGGTCTTTGGGTCCTGGCTCCTTCGCTTTGGGAGCTGTTGCTGCAGTTGGGCATGTTGGCCGGAGAGTGCTTCTCGGGCCGCGAACTTCAACCTTGCAGGAATCTCACAGGTTCCCGGCCCAACGAAAGCCCCCAGACCCAAATTGAGAGGGGCTGCTTGGGGGCCCCCTGGGGGCCCTTCAGGCCAGCTAGGTCTTTGGGTCCTGGCTCCTTCGGTTTGGGAGCTGTTGCTGCAGTTGAGAATGTTGGCCGGAGAGTGCTTCTCGGGCCGCGAACTGTAACCTTGCAGGTACCTCTCAGGTATCCATGCCCAACGAAAGCCCCCAGACCCAAATGGAGAGGGGCTGCTTGGGGGCCCCCTGGGGGCCCTTCAGGCCAGCTAGGTCTTTGGGTCCTGGCTCCTTCGCTTTGGGAGCTGTTGCTGCAGTTGGGCATGTTGGCCGGAGAGTGCTTCTCGGGCCGCGAACTGCAACCTTGCAGGTACCTCCCAGGTTCCCCGCCCAACGAAAGCCCCCAGACCCAAATGGAGAGGGGCTGCTTGGGGGCCCCCTGGGGGCCCTTCAGGCCAGCTAGGTCTTTGGGTCCTGGCTCCTTCGCTTTGGGAGCTGTTGCTGCAGTTGGGCATGTTGGCCGGAGAGTGCTTCTCGGGCCGCGAACTGCAACCTTGAAGGAATCTCCCAGGTTCCCGGCCCAACGAAAGCCCCCAGACCCAAATGGAGAGGGGCTGCTTGGGGGCCCCCTGGGGGCCCTTCAGGCCAGCTAGGTCTTTGTGTCCTTGCTCCTTCGCTTTGGGAGCTGTTGCTGCAGTTGGGCATGTTGGCCGGAGAGTGCTTCTCGGGCCTCGAATTGCAACCTTGCAGGAATCTCCCAGGTTCCCGGCCCAACGAAAGCCCCCAGACCCAAATGGAGAGGGGCTGCTTGGGGGCCCCCTGGGGGCCCTTCAGGCCAGCTAGGTCTTTGGGTCCTGGCTCCTTCGGTTTGGGAGCTGTTGGGCATGTTGGCCGGAGAGTGCTTCTCGGGCCGCGAACTGCAACCTTGCAGGATTCTCCCAGGTTCCGGGCCCAACGAAAGCCCCCAGACCCAAATGGAGAGGGGCTGCTTGGGGGCCCCCTGGGGGCCCTTCAGGCCAGCTAGGTCTTTGGGTCCTGGCTCCTTCGCTTTGGGAGCTGTTGCTGCAGTTGGGCATGTTGGCCGGAGAGTGCTTCTCGGGCCGCGAACTGCAACCTTGCAGGATTCTCCCAGGTTCCCGGCCCAACGAAAGCCCCCAGACCCAAATGGAGAGGGGCTGCTTGGGGGCCCCCTGGGGGCCCTTCAGGCCAGCTAGGTCTTTGGGTCCTGGCTCCTTCGGTTTGGGAGCTGTTGCTGCAGTTGGGCATGTTGGCCGGAGAGTGCTTCTCGGGCCGCGAACTGTAACCTTGCAGGTACCTCTCAGGTATACATGCCCAACGAAAGCCCCCAGACCCAAATTGAGAGGGGCTACTTAGGGGCCCCCTGGGGGCCCTTCAGGCCAGCTAGGTCTTTGTGTCCTGGCTCATTCGGTTTGGGAGCTGTTGCTGCAGTTGGGCATGTTGGCCGGAGAGTGCTTCTCGGGCCTCGAACTGCAACCTTACAGGAATCTCCCAGGTTCCCGGACCAACAAAAGCCCCCAGACTCAAATGGAGAGGGGCTGCTCGGGGGCCCCCTGGGGGCCCTTCAGGCCAGCTAGGTCTTTGGGTCCTGGCTCCTTCGGTTTGGGAGCTGTTGCTGCAGTTGGGCATGTTGGTCGGAGAGTGCTTCTCGGGCCGCGAACTGCAACCTTGCAGGATTCTCCCAGGTTCCCGGCCCAACGAAAGCCCCCAGACCCAAATTGAGAGGGGCTGCTTGGGGGCCCCCTGGGGGCCCTTCAGGCCAGCTAGGTCTTTGGGTCCTGGCTCCTTCGGTTTGGGAGCTGTTGCTGCAGTTGGGCATGTTGGCCGGAGAGTGCTTCTCGGGCCGCGAACTGCAACCTTGCAGGATTCTCCCAGGTTCCCGGCCCAACGAAAGCCCCCAGACCCAAATTGAGAGGGGCTGCTTGGGGCCCCCCTGGGGGCCCTTCAGGCCAGCTAGGTCTTTGGGTCCTGGCTCCTTCGCTTTGGGAGCTGTTGCTGCAGTTGGGCATGTTGGCCGGAGAGTGCTTCTCGGGCCGCGAAATGCAACCTTGCAGGTACCTCCCAGGTTCCCGGCCCAACGAAAGCCCCCAGACCCAAATTGAGAGGTGCTGCTTGGGGGCCCCCTGGGGGCCCTTCAGGCCAGCTAGGTCTTTGGGTCCTGGCTCCTTCGCTTTGGGAGCTGTTGCTGCAGTTGGGCATGTTGGCCGGAGAGTGCTTCTGGGCCGCGAACTGCAACCTTGCAGGAATCTCCCAGGTTCCCGGCCCAACGAAAGCCCCCAGACCCAAATGGAGAGGGGCTGCTTGGGGGCCCCCTGGGGGCCCTTCAGGCCACCTAGCTCTTTGGGTCCTGGCTCCTTCGGTTTGGGAGCTGTTGCTGCAGTTGGGCATGTTGGCCGGAGAGTGCTTCTCAGGCCTCGAACTGTAATCTTGCAGGTACATCTCAGGTATCCATGCCCAACGAAAGCCCCCAGACCCAAATGGAGAGGGGCTGCTTGGGGGCCCCCTGGGGGCCCTTCAGGCCAGCTAGGTCTTTGGGTCCTGGCTCCTTCGGTTTTGGAGCTGTTGCTGCAGTTGGGCATGTTGGCCGGAGAGTGCTTCTCGGGCCGCGAACTGCAACCTTGCAGGATTCTCCCAGATTCCATCCCCAACGAAAGCCCCCAGACCCAAATGGAGAGGGGCTGCTTGGGGGCCCCCTGGGGGCCCTTCAGGCCAGCTAGGTCTTTGGGTCCTGGCTCCTTCGCTTTGGGAGCTGTTGCTGCAGTTGGGCATGTTGGCCGGAGAGTGCTTCTCGGGCCGCGAACTGCAACCTTGCATGAATCTCCCAGGTTCCCCGCCCAACGAAAGCCCCCAGACCCAAATGGAGAGGGGCTGCTTGGGGACCCCCTGGGGGCACTTCAGGCCAGCTAGGTCTTTGGGTCCCGGCTCCTTCGCTTTGGGAGCTGTTGCTGCAGTTGGGCATGTTGGCCGGAGAGTGCTTCTCGGGCCGCGAACTGTAACCTTGCAGGTACCTCTCAGGTATACATGCCCAACGAAAGCCCCCAGACCCAAATTGAGAGGGGCTGCTTGGGGCCCCCTGGGGGCCCTTCAGGCCAGCTAGGTCTTTGGGTCCTGGCTCCTTCGGTTTGGGAGCTGTTGCTGCAGTTGGGCATGTTGGCCGGAGAGTGCTTCTTGGGCCGCGAACTGCAACCTTGCAGGAATCTCCCAGGTTCCATGCCCAACGAAAGCCCCCAGACCCAAATTGAGAGGGGCTGCTTGGGGGCCCCCTGGGGGCCCTTCAAGCCAGCTAGGTCTTTGGGTCCTCGCTCCTTCGCTTTGGGAGCTGTTGCTGCAGTTGGGCATGTTGGCCGGAGAGTGCTTCTCGGGCCGCGAACTGCAACCTTGCAGGAATCTCCCAGGTTCCCGGCCCAACGAAAGCCCCCAGACCCAAATTGAGAGGGGCTGCTTGGGGGCCCCCTGGGGGCCCTTCAGGCCAGCTAGGTCTTTGGGTCCTGGCTCCTTCGGTTTGGGAGCTGTTGCTGCAGTTGAGCATGTTGTCCGGAGAGTGCTTCTCGGGCCGCGAACTGTAACCTTGCAGGTACCTCTCAGGTATACATGCCCAACGAAAGCCCCCAGACCCAAATGGAGAGGGGCTGCTTGGGGGCCCCCTGGGGGCCCTTCAGGCCAGCTAGGTCTTTGGGTCCTGGCTCCTTCGCTTTGGGAGCTGTTGCTGCAGTTGGGCATGTTGGCCGGAGAGTGCTTCTCGGGCCGAGAACTGCAACCTTGCAGGTACCTCCCAGGTTCCCGGCCCAACGAAAGCCCCCAGACCCAAATGGAGAGGGGCTGCTTGGGGGCCCCCTGGGGGCACTTCAGGCCAGCTAGGTCTTTGGGTCCTGGCTCCTTCGCTTTGGGAGCTGTTGCTGCAGTTGGGCATGTTGGCCGGAGAGTGCTTCTCGGGCCGCGAACTGCAACCTTGCAGGTACCTCCCAGGTTCCCGGCCCAACTAAAGCCCCAAGACCCAAATGGAGAGGAGCTCCTTGGGGGCCCCCTGGGGGCCCTTCAGGCCAGCTAGGTCTTTGGGTCCTGGCTCCTTCGCTTTGGGAGCTGTTGCTGCAGTTGGGCATGTTGGCCGGAGAGTGCTTCTCGGGCCGCGAACTGCAACCTTGCAGGAATCTCCCAGGTTCCATGCCCAACAAAAGCCCCCAGACCCAAATGGAGAGGGGCTGCTTGGGGGCCCCCTGGGGGCCCTTCAGGCCAGCTAGGTCTTTGGGTCCTGGCTCCTTCGCTTTGGGAGCTGTTGCTGCAGTTGGGCATGTTGGGCGGAGAGTGCTTCTCGGGCCGCGAACTGCAACCTTGCAGGATTCTCCCAGGTTCCCGGCCCAACGAAAGCCCCCAGACCCAAATTGAGAGGGGCTGCTTGGGGGCCCCCTGGGGGCCCTTCAGGCCAGCTAGGTCTTTGGGTCCTGGCTCCTTCGCTTTGGGAGCTGTTGCTGCAGTTGGGCATGTTGGCCGGAGAGTGCTTCTCGGGCCGCGAACTGTAACCTTGCAGGTACCTCCCAGGTTCCCGGCCCAACGAAAACCCCCAGACCCAAATGGAGAGGGGCTGCTTGGGGGCCCCCTGGGGGCCCTTCAGGCCAGCTAGGTCTTTGGGTCCTGGCTCCTTCGGTTTGGGAGCTGTTGCTGCAGTTGGGCATGTTGGCCGGAGAGTGCTTCTCGGGCCGCGAACTGTAACTTGCAGGTACCTCTCAGGTATACATGCCCAACGAAAGCCCCCAGACCCAAATGGAGAGGGGCTGCTTGGGGGCCCCCTGGGGGCCCTTCAGGCCAGCTAGGTCTTTGTGTCCTGGCTCATTCGGTTTGGGAGCTGTTGCTGCAGTTGGGCATGTTGGACGGAGAGTGCTTCTCGGGCCGCGAACTGCAACCTTGCAGGAATCTCACAGGTTCCCGGCCCAACAAAAGCCCCCAGACCCAAATGGAGAGGGGCTCCTTGGGGGCCCCCTGGGGGCCCTTCAGGCCAGCTAGGTCTTTGGGTCCTGGCTCCTTCGGTTTGGGAGCTGTTGCTGCAGTTGGGCATGTTGGCCGGAGAGTGCTTCTCCGGCCGCGAACTGCAACCTTGCAGGTACCTCCCAGGTTCCCGGCCCAAATAAAGCCCCCAGACCCAAATGGAGATGAGCTCCTTGGGGGCCCCCTGGGGGCCCTTCAGGCCAGCTAGGTCTTTGGGTCCTGGCTCCTTCGGTTTGGGAGCTGTTGCTGCAGTTGGGCATGTTGGCCGGAGAGTGCTTCTCGGGCCGCGAACTGCAACCTTGCAGGAATCTCCCAGGTTCCCGGCCCAACGAAAGCCCCCAGACCCAAATGGAGAGGGGCTGCTTGGGGGGCCCCTGGGGGCCCTTCAGGCCAGCTAGGTCTTTGGGTCCTGGCTCCTTCGCTTTGGGAGCTGTTGCTGCAGTTGGACATGTTGGGCGGAGAGTGCTTCTCAGGGCCGCGAACTGCAACCTTGCAGGAATCTCCCAGGTTCCATGCCCAACGAAAGCCCCCAGACCCAAATTGAGAGGGGCTGCTTGGGGGCCCCCTGGGGGCCCTTCAGGCCAGCTAGGTCTTTGTGTCCTGGCTCATTCGGTTTGGGAGCTGTTGCTGCAGTTGGGCATGTTGGCCGGAGAGTGCTTCTCGGGCCTCGAACTGCAACCTTGCAGGAATCTCCCAGGTTCCCGGACCAACAAAAGCCCCCAGACTCAAATGGAGAGGGGCTGCTTGGGGGCCCCCTGTGGGCCCTTCAGGCCAGCTAGGTCTTTGGGTCCTGGCTCCTTCGGTTTGGGAGCTGTTGCTGCAGTTGGGCATGTTGGTCGGAGAGTGCTTCTCGGGCCGCGAACTGCAACCTTGCAGGATTCTCCCAGGTTCCCGGCCCAACGAAAGCCCCCAGACCCAAATTGAGAGGGGCTGCTTGGGGGCCCCCTGGGGGCCCTTCAGGCCAGCTAGGTCTTTGGGTCCTGGCTCCTTCGGTTTGGGAGCTGTTGCTGCAGTTGGGCATGTTGGCCGGAGAGTGCTTCTCGGGCCGCGAACTGCAACCTTGCAGGATTCTCCCAGGTTCCCGGCCCAACGAAAGCCCCCAGACCCAAATTGAGAGGGGCTGCTTGGGGCCCCCCTGGGGGCCCTTCAGGCCAGCTAGGTCTTTGGGTCCTGGCTCCTTCGCTTTGGGAGCTGTTGCTGCAGTTGGGCATGTTGGCCGGAGAGTGCTTCTCGGGCCGCGAAATGCAACCTTGCAGGTACCTCCCAGGTTCCCGGCCCAACGAAAGCCCCCAGACCCAAATTGAGAGGTGCTGCTTGGGGGCCCCCTGGGGGCCCTTCAGGCCAGCTAGGTCTTTGGGTCCTGGCTCCTTCGCTTTGGGAGCTGTTGCTGCAGTTGGGCATGTTGGCCGGAGAGTGCTTCTCGGGCCGCGAACTGCAACCTTGCAGGAATCTCCCAGGTTCCCGGCCCAACGAAAGCCCCCAGACCCAAATGGAGAGGGGCTGCTTGGGGGCCCCCTGGGGGCCCTTCAGGCCACCTAGCTCTTTGGGTCCTGGCTCCTTCGGTTTGGGAGCTGTTGCTGCAGTTGTGCATGTTGGCCGGAGAGTGCTTCTCGGGCTGCGAACTGTAATCTTGCAGGTACATCTCAGGTATCCATGCCCAACGAAAGCCCCCAGACCCAAATGGAGAGGGGCTGCTTGGGGGCCCCCTGGGGGCCCTTCAGGCCAGCTAGGTCTTTGGGTCCTGGCTCCTTCGGTTTTGGAGCTGTTGCTGCAGTTGGGCATGTTGGCCGGAGAGTGCTTCTCGGGCCGCGAACTGCAACCTTGCAGGATTCTCCCAGATTCCATCCCCAACGAAAGCCCCCAGACCCAAATGGAGAGGGGCTGCTTGGGGGCCCCCTGGGGGCACTTCAGGCCAGCTAGGTCTTTGGGTCCTGGCTCCTTCGCTTTGGGAGCTGTTGCTGCAGTTGGGCATGTTGGCCGGAGAGTGCTTCTCGGGCCGCGAACTGCAACCTTGCAGGAATCTCCCAGGTTCCCGGCCCAACGAAAGCCCCCAGACCCAAATGGAGAGGGGCTGCTTGGGGGCCCCCTGGGGGCCCTTCAGGCCAGCTAGGTCTTTGGGTCCTGGCTCCTTCGCTTTGGGAGCTGTTGCTGCAGTTGGACATGTTGGCCGGAGAGTGCTTCTCAGGGCCGCGAACTGCAACCTTGCAGGAATCTCCCAGGTTCCCGGCCCAACGAAAGCCCCCAGACCCAAATTGAGAGGGGCTGCTTGGGGGCCCCCTGGGGGCCCTTCAGGCCAGCTAGGTCTTTGGGTCCTGGCTCCTTCGCTTTGGGAGCTGTTGCTGCAGTTGGGCATGTTGGCCGGAGAGTGCTTCTCGGGCCGCGAACTGCAACCTTGCAGGAATCTCCCAGGTTCCCGGCCCAACGAAAGCCCCCAGACCCAAATGGAGAGGGGCTGCTTGGGGGCCCCCTGGGGGCACTTCAGGCCACCTAGGTCTTTGGGTCCTGGCTCCTTCGGTTTGGGAGCTGTTGCTGCAGTTGAGAATGTTGGCCGGAGAGTGCTTCTCGGGCCGCGAACTGTAATCTTGCAGGTACATCTCAGGTATCCATGCCCAACGAAAGCCCCCAGACCCAAATTGAGAGGGGCTGCTTGGGGGCCCCCTGGGGGCCCTTCAGGCCAGCTAGGTCTTTGGGTCCTGGCTCCTTCGCTTTGGGAGCTGTTGCTGCAGTTGGGCATGTTGGCCGGAGAGTGCTTCTCGGGCCGCGAACTGCAACCTTGCAGGAATCTCCCAGGTTCCCGGTCCAACGAAAGCCCCCAGACCCAAATGGAGAGGGGCTGCTTGGGGGCCCCCTGGGGGCCCTTCAGGCCAGCTAGGTCTTTGTGTCCTGGCTCATTCGGTTTGGGAGCTGTTGCTGCAGTTGGGCATGTTGGCCGGAGAGTGCTTCTCGGGCCTCGAACTGCAACCTTGCAGGAATCTCCCAGGTTCCCGGCCCAACAAAAGCCCCCAGACCCAAATGGAGAGGGGCTCCTTGGGGGCCCCCTGGGGGCCCTTCAGGCCAGCTAGGTCTTTGGGTCCTGGCTCCTTCGGTTTGGGAGCTGTTGCTGCAGTTGGGCATGTTGGCCGGAGAGTGCTTCTCGGGCCGCGAACTGTAACCTTGCAGCTACCTCTCAGGTATCCATGCCCAACGAAAGCCCCCAGACCCAAATGGAGAGGGGCTGCTTGGGGGCCCCCTGGGGGCCCTTCAGGCCAGCTAGGTCTTTGGGTCCTGGCTCCTTCGCTTTGGGATCTGTTGCTGCAGTTGGGCATGTTGGCCGGAGAGTGCTTCTCGGGCCGCGAACTGCAACCTTGCAGGAATCTCCCAGGTTCCCGGCCCAACGAAAGCCCCCAGACCCAAATGGAGAGGGGCTGCTTGGGGGCCCCCTGGGGGCCCTTCAGGCCAGCTAGGTCTTTGGGTCCTGGCTCCTTCGGTTTGGGAGCTGTTGCTGCAGTTGGGCATGTTGGCCGGAGAGTGCTTCTCCGGCCGCGAACTGCAACCTTGCAGGTACCTCCCAGGTTCCCGGCCCAACTAAAGCCCCCAGACCCAAATGGAGATGAGCTCCTTGGGGGCCCCCTGGGGGCCCTTCAGGCCAGCTAGGTCTTTGGGTCCTGGCTCCTTCGGTTTGGGAGCTGTTGCTGCAGTTGGGCATGTTGGCCGGAGAGTGCTTCTCGGGCCGCGAACTGCAACCTTGCAGGAATCTCCCAGGTTCCCGGCCCAACGAAAGCCCCCAGACCCAAATGGAGAGGGGCTGCTTGGGGGCCCCCTGGGGGCCCTTCAGGCCAGCTAGGTCTTTGGGTCCTGGCTCCTTCGCTTTGGGAGCTGTTGCTGCAGTTGGGCATGTTGGCCGGAGAGTGCTTCTCGGGCCGCGAACTGCAACCTTGCAGGTACCTCCCAGGTTCCTGGCCCAACGAAAGCCCCCAGACCCAAATGGAGAGGGGCTGCTTGGGGGCGCCCTGGGGGCCCTTCAGGCCAGCTAGGTCTTTGGGTCCTGGCTCCTTCGCTTTGGGAGCTGTTGCTGCAGTTGGGCATGTTGGGCGGAGAGTTCTTCTCGGGCCGCGAACTGCAACCTTGCAGGAATCTCCCAGGTTCCCGGCCCAACGAAAGCCCCCAGACCCAAATGGAGAGGGGCTGCTTGGGGGCCCCCTGGGGGCCCTTCAGGCCAGCTAGGTCTTTGGGTCCTAGCTCCTTCGCTTTGGGAGCTGTTGCTGCAGTTGGGCATGTTGGGCGGAGAGTGCTTCTCGGGCCGCGAACTGCAACCTTGCAGGATTCTCCCAGGTTCCCGGCCCAACGAAAGCCCCCAGACCCAAATTGAGAGGGGCTGCTTGGGGGCCCCCTGGGGGCCCTTCAGGCCAGCTAGGTCTTTGGGTCCTGGCTCCTTCGCTTTGGGAGCTGTTGCTGCAGTTGGGCATGTTGGCCGGAGAGTGCTTCTCGGGCCGCGAACTGCAACCTTGCAGGTACCTCCCAGGTTCCCGGCCCAACGAAAGCCCCCAGACCCAAACTGAGAGGTGCCTCTTGGGGGCCCCCTGGGGGCCCTTCAGGCCAGCTAGGTCTTTGGGTCCTGGCTCCTTCGCTTTGGGAGCTGTTGCTGCAGTTGGGCATGTTGGCCAGAGAGTGCTTCTCGGGCCGCGAACTGCAACCTTGCAGGATTCTCCCAGTTTCCCGGCCCAACGAAAGCCCGCAGACCCAAATGGAGAGGGGCTGCTTGGGGCCCCCCTGGGGGCCCTTCAGGCCAGCTAGGTCTTTGGGTCCTGGCTCCTTCGGTTTGGGAGCTGTTGCTGCAGTTGGGCATGTTGGCCGGAGAGTGCTTCTCGGGCCGCGAACTGCAACCTTGCAGGTACCTCCCAGGTTCCCGGCCCAACGAAAACCCCCAGACCCAAATGGAGAGGGGCTGCTTGGGGGCCCCCTGGGGGCCCTTCAGGCCAGCTAGGTCTTTGGGTCCTGGCTCCTTCGCTTTGGGAGCAGTCGCTCCACGTTTGGCATCTTGGCAGGAGAGTGCTTCTCGGGCCGCGAACTGTAACTTCCAGGTACCTCTCAGGTATACATGCCCAACAAAAGCCCCCAGACCCAAATGGAGAGGGGCTGCTTGGGGGCCCCCTGGGGGCCCTTCAGGCCAGCTAGGTCTTTGGGTCCTGGCTCCTTCGCTTTGGGAGCTGTTGCTGCAGTTGGGCATGTTGGCCGGAGAGTGCTTCTCGGGCCGCGAACTGCAACCTTGCAGGATTCTCCCAGGTTCCCGGCCCAACGAAAGCCCCCAGACCCAAATTGAGAGGGGCTGCTTGGGGGCCCCCTGGGGGCCCTTCAGGCCAGCTAGGTCTTTGGGTCCTGGCTCCTTCGGTTTGGGAGCTGTTGCTGCAGTTGGGCATGTTGGCCGGAGAGTGCTTCTCGGGCCGCGAACTGCAACCTTGCAGGTACCTCCCAGGTTCCCGGCCCAACGAAAGCCCCCAGACCCAAATTGAGAGGTGCCTCTTGGGGGCCCCCTGGGGGCCCTTCAGGCCAGCTAGGTCTTTGGGTCCTGGCTCCTTCGGTTTGGGAGCTGTTGCTGCAGTTGGGCATGTTGGCCGGAGAGTGCTTCTCGGGCCGCGAACTGCAACCTTGCAGGATTCTCCCAGGTTCTCGGCCCAACGAAAGCCCCCAGACCCAAATTGAGAGGGGCTGCTTGGGGCCCCCCTGGGGGCCCTTCAGGCCAGCTAGGTCTTTGGGTCCTGGCTCCTTCGGTTTGGGAGCTGTTGCTGCAGTTGGGCATGTTGGCCGGAGAGTGCTTCTCGGGCCGCGAACTGCAGCCTTGCAGGTACCTCCCAGGTCCCCGGCCCAACGAAAACCCCCAGACCCAAATGGAGAGGGGCTGCTTGGGGGCCCCCTGGGGGCCCTTCAGGCCAGCTAGGTCTTTGGGTCCTGGCTCCTTCAGTTTGGGAGCTGTTGCTGCAGTTGGGCATGTTGGCCGGAGAGTGCTTCTCGGGCCGAGAACTGCAACCTTGCAGGATTCTCCCAGGTTCCCGGCCCAACGAAAGCCCCCAGACCCAAATTGAGAGGGGCTGCTTGGGGGCCCCCTGGGGGCCCTTCAGGCCAGCTAGGTCTTTGGGTCCTGGCTCATTCGGTTTGGGAGCTGTTGCTGCAGTTGGGCATTTTGGGCGGAGAGTGCTTCTCGGGCCGCGAACTGCAACCTTGCAGGAATCTCCCAGGTTCCCGGCCCAACGAAAGCCCCCAGACCCAAATGGAGAGGGGCTGCTTGGGGGCCCCCTGGGGGCCCTTCAGGCCAGCTAGGTCTTTGGGTCCTGGCTCCTTCGGTTTGGGAGCTGTTGCTGCAGTTGGGCATGTTGGCCGGAGAGTGCTTCTCGGGCCGCGAACTGCAACCTTGCAGGTACCTCCCAGGTTCCCGGCCCAACGAAAGCCCCCAGACCCAAATGGAGAGGAGCTCCTTGGGGGCCCCATGGGGGCCCTTCAGGCCAGCTAGGTCTTTGGGTCCTGGCTCCTTCGCTTTGGGAGCTGTTGCTGCAGTTGGGCATGTTGGGCGGAGAGTGCTTCTCGGGCCGCGAACTGCAACCTTGCAGGATTCTCCCAGGTTCCCGGCCCAACGAAAGCCCCCAGACCCAAATGGAGAGGGGCTGCTTTGGGGCCCCCTGGGGGCCCTTCAGGCCAGCTAGGTCTTTGGGTCCTGGCTCCTTCGGTTTGGGAGCTGTTGCTGCAGTTGTGCATGTAGGCGGAGAGTGCTTCTCGGGCCGCGAACTGCAACCTTGCAGGATTCTCCCAGGTTCCCGGCCCAACGAAAGCCCCCAGACCCAAACTGAGAGGTGCCTCTTGGGGGCCCCCTGGGGGCCCTTCAGGCCAGCTAGGTCTTTGGGTCCTGGCTCCTTCGCTTTGGGAGCTGTTGCTGCAGTTGGGCATGTTGGCCAGAGAGTGCTTCTCGGGCCGCGAACTGCAACCTTGCAGGATTCTCCAAGTTTCCCGGCCCAACGAAAGCCCCCAGACCCAAATGGAGAGGGGCTGCTTGGGGCCCCCCTGGGGGCCCTTCAGGCCAGCTAGGTCTTTGGGTCCTGGCTCCTTCGGTTTGGGAGCTGTTGCTGCAGTTGGGCATGTTGGCCGGAGAGTGCTTCTCGGGCCGCGAACTGCAACCTTGCAGGTACCTCCCAGGTTCCCGGCCCAACGAAAACCCCCAGACCCAAATGGAGAGGGGCTGCTTGGGGGCCCCCTGGGGGCCCTTCAGGCCACCTAGGTCTTTGGGTCCTGGCTCCTTCGCTTTGGGAGCAGTCGCTCCACGTTTGGCATCTTGGCAGGAGAGTGCTTCTCGGGCCGCGAACTGTAACTTCCAGGTACCTCTCAGGTATACATGCCCAACAAAAGCCCCCAGACCCAAATGGAGAGGGGCTGCTTGGGGGCCCCCTGGGGGCCCTTCAGGCCAGCTAGGTCTTTGGGTCCTGGCTCCTTCGGTTTGGGAGCTGTTGCTGCAGTTGGGCATGTTGGCCGGAGAGTGCTTCTCGGGCCGCGAACTGCAACCTTGCAGGTACCTCCCAGGTTCCCGGCCCAACGAAAGCCCCCAGACCCAAATTGAGAGGTGCCTCTTGGGGGCCCCCTGGGGGCCCTTCAGGCCAGCTAGGTCTTTGGGTCCTGGCTCCTTTGGTTTGGGAGCTGTTGCTGCAGTTGGGCATGTTGGCCGGAGAGTGCTTCTCGGGCCGCGAACTGCAACCTTGCTGGATTCTCCCAGGTTCTCGGCCCAACGAAAGCCCCCAGACCCAAATTGAGAGGGGCTGCTTGGGGCCCCCCTGGGGGCCCTTCAGGCCAGCTAGGTCTTTGGGTCCTGGCTCCTTCGGTTTGGGAGCTGTTGCTGCAGTTGGGCATGTTGGCCGGAGAGTGCTTCTCGGGCCGCGAACTGCAGCCTTGCAGGTACCTCCCAGGTCCCTGGCCCAACGAAAACCCCCAGACCCAAATGGAGAGGGGCTGCTTGGGGGCCCCCTGGGGGCCCTTCAGGCCAGCTAGGTCTTTGGGTCCTGGCTCCTTCAGTTTGGGAGCTGTTGCTGCAGTTGGGCATGTTGGCCGGAGAGTGCTTCTCGGGCCGCGACCTGTAACTTCCAGGTACCTCTCAGGTATACATGCCCAACAAAAGCCCCCAGACCCAAACTGAGAGGTGCCTCTTGGGGGCCCCCTGGGGGCCCTTCAGGCCAGCTAGGTCTTTGGGTCCTGGCTCCTTCGCTTTGGGAGCTGTTGCTGCAGTTGGGCATGTTGGCCAGAGAGTGCTTCTCGGGCCGCGAACTGCAACCTTGCAGGATTCTCCAAGTTTCCCGGCCCAACGAAAGCCCCCAGACCCAAATGGAGAGGGGCTGCTTGGGGCCCCCCTGGGGGCCCTTCAGGCCAGCTAGGTCTTTGGGTCCTGGCTCCTTCGCTTTGGGAGCTGTTGCTGCAGTTGGGCATGTTGGCCGGAGAGTGCTTCTCGGGCCGCGAACTGCAACCTTGCAGGTACCTCCCAGGTTCCCGGCCCAACGAAAACCCCCAGACCCAAATGGAGAGGGGCTGCTTGGGGGCCCCCTGGGGGCCCTTCAGGCCACCTAGGTCTTTGGGTCCTGGCTCCTTCGCTTTGGGAGCAGTCGCTCCACGTTTGGCATCTTGGCAGGAGAGTGCTTCTCGGGCCGCGACCTGTAACTTCCAGGTACCTCTCAGGTATACATGCCCAACAAAAGCCCCCAGACCCAAATGGAGAGGGGCTGCTTGGGGGCCCCCTGGGGGCCCTTCAGGCCAGCTAGGTCTTTGGGTCCTGGCTCCTTCGCTTTGGGAGCTGTTGCTGCAGATGGGCATGTTGGCCGGAGAGTGCTTCTCGGGCCGCGAACTGCAACCTTGCAGGATTCTCCCAGGTTCCCGGCCCAACGAAAGCCCCCAGACCCAAATTGAGAGGGGCTGCTTGGGGGCCCCCTGGGGGCCCTTCAGGCCAGCTAGGTCTTTGGGTCCTGGCTCCTTCGGTTTGGGAGCTGTTGCTGCAGTTGGGCATGTTGGCCGGAGAGTGCTTCTCGGGCCGCGAACTGCAACCTTGCAGGATTCTCCCAGGTTCCCGGCCCAACGAAAGCCCCCAGACCCAAATTGAGAGGGGCTGCTTGGGGGCCCCCTGGGGGCCCTTCAGGCCAGCTAGGTCTTTGGGTCCTGGCTCCTTCGCTTTGGGAGCTGTTGCTGCAGTTGGGCATGTTGGCCGGAGAGTGCTTCTCGGGCCGCGAACTGCAACCTTGCAGGATTCTCCCAGGTTCCCGGCCCAACGAAAGCCCCCAGACCCAAATGGAGAGGGGCTGCTTGGGGGCCCCCTGGGGGCCCTTCAGGCCAGCTAGGTCTTTGGGTCCTGGCTCCTTCGCTTTGGGAGCTGTTGCTGCAGTTGGGCATGTTGGCCGGAGAGTGCTTCTCGGGCCGCGAACTGCAACCTTGCAGGATTCTCCCAGGTTCCCGGCCCAACGAAAGCCCCCAGACCCAAATTGAGAGGGGCTACTTGGGGGCCCCCTGGGGGCCCTTCAGGCCAGCTAGGTCTTTGGGTCCTGGCTCATTCGGTTTGGGAGCTGTTGCTGCAGTTGGGCATGTTGGCCGGAGAGTGCTTCTCGGGCCGCGAACTGCAACCTTGCAGGTACCTCTCAGGTATACATGCCCAACGAAAGCCCCCAGACCCAAATTGAGAGGGGCTGCTTGGGGGCCCCCTGGGGGCCCTTCAGGCCAGCTAGGTCTTTGTGTCCTGGCTCCTTCGGTTTGGGAGCTGTTGCTGCAGTTGGGCATGTTGGCCGGAGAGTGCTTCTCGGGCCGCGAACTGCAACCTTGCATGAATCTCCCAGGTTCCCCGCCCAACGAAAGCCCCCAGACCCAAATGGAGAGGGGCTGCTTTGGGACCCCCTGGGGGCCCTTCAGGCCAGCTAGGTCTTTGGGTCCTGGCTCCTTCGCTTTGGGAGCTGTTGCTGCAGTTGGGCATGTTGGCCGGAGAGTGCTTCTCGGGCCGCGAACTGTAACCTTGCAGGTACCTCTCAGGTATACATGCCCAACGAAAGCCCCCAGACCCAAATTGAGAGGGGCTGCTTGGGGGCCCCCTGGGGCCCCTTCAGGCCAGCTAGGTCTTTGTGTCCTGGCTCCTTCGGTTTGGGAGCTGTTGCTGAAGTTGGGCATGTTGGCCGGAGAGTGCTTCTCGGGCCTCGAACTGCAACCTTGCAGGATTCTCCCAGGTTCCCGGCCCAACAAAAGCCCCCAGACCCAAATGGAGAGGGGATGCTTGGGGGCCCCCTGGGGGCCCTTCAGGCCAGCTAGGTCTTTGGGTCCTGGCTCCTTCGCTTTGGGAGCTGTTGCTGCAGTTGGGCATGTTGGCCAGAGAGTGCTTCTCGGGCCGCGAACTGCATCCTTGCAGGATTCTCCCAGGTTCCCGGCCCAACGAAAGCCCCCAGACCCAAATTGAGAGGGGCTACTTGGGGGCCCCCTGGGGGCCCTTCAGGCCAGCTAGGTCTTTGTGTCCTGGCTCATTCGGTTTGGGAGCTGTTGCTGCAGTTGGGCATGTTGGCCGGAGAGTGCTTCTCGGGCCGCGAAATGCAACCTTGCAGGTACCTCCCAGGTTCCCGGCCCAACGAAAGCCCCCAGACCCAAATGGAGAGGTGCTGCTTGGGGGCCCCCTGGGGGCCCTTCAGGCCAGCTAGGTCTTTGGGTCCTGGCTCCTTCGGTTTGGGAGCTGTTGCTGCAGTTGGGCATGTTGGCCGGAGAGTGCTTCTCGGGCCGCGAACTGCAACCTTGCAGGATTCTCCCAGGTTCCCGGCCCAACGAAAGCCCCCAGACCCAAATGGAGAGGGGCTGCTTGGGGGCCCCCTGGGGGCCCTTCAGGCCACCTAGCTCTTTGGGTCCTGGCTCCTTCGCTTTGGGAGCTGTTGCTGCAGTTGGGCATGTTGGCCGGAGAGTGCTTCTCTGGCCGCGAACTGTAATCTTGCAGGTACATCTCAGGTATCCATGCCCAACGAAAGCCCCCAAACCCAAATTGAGAGGGGCTGCTTGGGGGCCCCCTGGGGGCCCCTCAGGCCAGCTAGGTCTTTGGGTCCTGGCTCCTTCGGTTTTGGAGCTGTTGCTGCAGTTGGGCATGTTGGCCGGAGAGTGCTTCTCGGGCCGCGAAATGCAACCTTGCAGGATTCTCCCAGGTTCCATCCCCAACGAAAGCCCCCTGACCCAAATGGAGATGGGCTGCTTGGGGGCCCCCTGGGGGCCCTTCAGGCCAGCTAGGTCTTTGGGTCCTGGCTCCTTCGCTTTGGGAGCTGTTGCTGCAGTTGGGCATGTTGGCCGGAGAGTGCTTCTCGGGCCGCGAACTGCAACCTTGCATGAATCTCCCAGGTTCCCGGCCCAACGAAAGCCCCCAGACCCAAATGGAGAGGGGCTGCTTGGGGACCCCCTGGGGGCCCTTCAGGCCAGCTAGGTCTTTGGTTCCTGGCTCCTTCGGTTTGGGAGCTGTTGCTGCAGTTGGGCATGTTGGCCGGAGAGTGCTTCTCGGGCCGCGATCTGTAACCTTGCAGGTACCTCTCAGGTATACATGCCCAACGAAAGCCCCCAGACCCAAATGGAGAGGGGCTGCTTGGGGGCCCCCTGGGGGCACTTCAGGCCAGCTAGGTCTTTGGGTCCTGGCTCCTTCGGTTTGGGAGCTGTTGCTGCAGTTGGGCATGTTGGTCGGAGAGTGCTTCTCGGGCCGCGAACTGTAACCTTGCAGGAATCTCCCAGGTTCCCGGCCCAACGAAAGCCCCCAGACCCAAATTGAGAGGGGCTGCTTGGGGGCCCCCTGGGGGCCCTTCAGGCCAGCTAGGTCTTTGGGTCCTGGCTCCTTCGGTTTGGGAGCTGTTGCTGACGTTGGGCATGTTGGCCGGAGAGTGCTTCTCGGGCCTCGAACTGCAACCTTGCATGAATCTCCCAGGTTCCCGGCCCAACAAAAGCCCCCAGACCCAAATGGAGAGGGGCTGCTTGGGGGCCCCCTGCGGGCCCTTCAGGACAGCTAGGTCTTTGGGTCCTGGCTCCTTCGCTTTGGGAGCTGTTGCTGCAGTTGGGCATGTTGGCCGGAGAGTGCTTCTCGGGCCTCGAACTGCAACCTTGCAGGAATCTCCCAGGTTCCCGGCCCAACGAAAGCCCCCAGACCCAAATGGAGAGGGGCTGCTTGGGGGCCCCCTGGGGGCCCTTCAGGCCAGCTAGGTCTTTGGGTCCTGGCTCCTTCGCTTTGGGAGCTGTTGCTGCAGTTGGGCATGTTGGCCGGAGAGTGCTTCTCGGGCCGCGAACTGCAACCTTGCAGGATTCTCCCAGGTTCCCGGCCCAACGAAAACCCCCAGACCCAAATGGAGAGGGGCTGCTTGGTGGCCCCCTGGGGGCCCTTCAGGCCAGCTAGGTCTTTGGGTCCTGGCTCCTTCGCTTTGGGAGCTGTTGCTGCAGTTGGGCATGTTGGCCGGAGAGTGCTTCTCGGGCCGCGAACTGCAACCTTGCATGAATCTCCAGGTTCCCGGCCCAACGAAAGCCCCCAGACCCAAATTGAGAGGGGCTACTTGGGGGCCCCCTGGGGGCCCTTCAGGCCAGCTAGGTCTTTGGGTCCTGGCTCATTCGGTTTGGGAGCTGTTGCTGCAGTTGGGCATGTTGGCCGGAGAGTGCTTCTCGGGCCGCGAACTGCAACCTTGCATGAATCTCCCAGGTTCCCCGCCCAACGAAAGCCCCCAGACCCAAATGGAGAGGGGCTGCTTGGGGACCCGCTGGGGGCACTTCAGGCCAGCTAGGTCTTTGGTTCCTGGCTCCTTCGGTTTGGGAGCTGTTGCTGCAGTTGGGCATGTTGGCCGGAGAGTGCTTCTCGGGCCGCGAACTGTAACCTTGCAGGTACCTCTCAGGTATACATGCCCAACGAAAGCCCCCAGACCCAAATGGAGAGGGGCTGCTTGGGGGCCCCCTGGGGGCCCTTCAGGCCAGCTAGGTCTTTGGGTCCTGGCTCCTTCGCTTTGGGAGCTGTTGCTGCAGTTGGGCATGTTGGCCGGAGAGTGCTTCTCGGGCCGAGAACTGCAACCTTGCAGGTACCTCCCAGGTTCCCGGCCCAACGAAAGCCCCCAGACCCAAATGGAGAGGGGCTGCTTGGGGGCCCCCTGGGGGCACTTCAGGCCAGCTAGGTCTTTGGGTCCTGGCTCCTTCGGTTTGGGAGCTGTTGCTGCAGTTGGGCATGTTGGTCGGAGAGTGCTTCTCGGGCCGCGAACTGTAACCTTGCAGGAATCTCCCAGGTTCCCGGCCCAACGAAAGCCCCCAGACCCAAATTGAGAGGGGCTGCTTGGGGGCCCCCTGTGGGCCCTTCAGGCCAGCTAGGTCTTTGGGTCCTGGCTCATTCGGTTTGGGAGCTGTTGCTGACGTTGGGCATGTTGGCCGGAGAGTGCTTCTCGGGCCTCGAACTGCAACCTTGCAGGAATCTCCCAGGTTCCCGGCCCAACAAAAGCCCCCAGACCCAAATGGAGAGGGGCTGCTTGGGGGCCCCCTGGGGGCCCTTCAGGCCAGCTAGGTCTTTGGGTCCTGGCTCCTTCGCTTTGGGAGCTGTTGCTGCAGTTGGGCATGTTGGCCGGAGAGTGCTTCTCGGGCCGCGAACTGCAACCTTGCAGGTACCTCCCAGGTTCCCGGCCCAACGAAAGACCCCAGACCCAAATGGAGAGGGGCTGCTTGGTGGCCTACTGGGGGCCCTTCAGGCCAGCTAGGTCTTTGGGTCCTGGCTCATTCGCTTTGGGAGCTGTTGCTGCAGTTGGGCATGTTGGCCGGAGAGTGCTTCTCGGGCCTCGAACTGCAACCTTGCAGGAATCTCCCAGGTTCCCGGCCCAACGAAAGCCCCCAGACCCAAATGGAGAGGGGCTGCTTGGGGGCCCCCTGGGGGCCCTTCAGGCCAGCTAGGTCTTTGGGTCCTGGCTCCTTCGGTTTGGGAGCTGTTGCTGCAGTTGGGCATGTTGGCCGGAGAGTGCTTCTCGGGCCGCGAACTGCAACCTTGCAGGATTCTCCCAGGTTCCCGGCCCAACGAAAGCCCCCAGACCCAAATGGAGAGGGGCTGCTTTGGGGCCCCCTGGGGGCCCTTCAGGCCAGCTAGGTCTTTGGGTCCTGGCTCCTTCGGTTTGGGAGCTGTTGCTGCAGTTGGGCATGTTGGCCGGAGAGTGCTTCTCGGGCCGCGAACTGCAACCTTGCAGGATTCTCCCAGGTTCCCGGCCCAACGAAAGCCCCCAGACCCAAATTGAGAGGGGCTGCTTGGGGCCCCCCTGGGGGCCCTTCAGGCCAGCTAGGTCTTTGGGTCCTGGCTCATTCGGTTTGGGAGCTGTTGCTGCAGTTGGGCATGTTGGCCGGAGAGTGCTTCTCGGGCCGCGAACTGCAACCTTGCAGGTACCTCTCAGGTATCCATGCCCAACGAAAGCCCCCAGACCCAAATTGAGAGGGGCTGCTTGGGGCCCCCCTGGGGGCCCCTCAGGCCAGCTAGGTCTTTGGGTCCTGGCTCCTTCGGTTTTGGAGCTGTTGCTGCAGTTGGGCATGTTGGCCGGAGAGTGCTTCTCGGGCCGCGAACTGCAACCTTGCAGGATTCTCCCAGGTTCCATCCCCAACGAAAGCCCCCTGACCCAAATGGAGAGGGGCTGCTTGGGGGCCCCCTGGGGGCCCTTCAGGCCAGCTAGGTCTTTGGGTCCTGGCTCCTTCGGTTTGGGAGCTGTTGCTGCAGTTGGGCATGTTGGCCGGAGAGTGCTTCTCGGGCCGCGAACTGCAACCTTGCATGAATCTCCCAGGTTCCCCGCCCAACGAAAGCCCCCAGACCCAAATGGAGAGGGGCTGCTTGGGGACCCGCTGGGGGCACTTCAGGCCAGCTAGGTCTTTGGTTCCTGGCTCCTTCGGTTTGGGAGCTGTTGCTGCAGTTGGGCATGTTGGCCGGAGAGTGCTTCTCGGGCCGCGAACTGTAACCTTGCAGGTACCTCTCAGGTATCCATGCCCAACGAAAGCCCCCAGACCCAAATGGAGAGGGGCTGCTTGGGGGCCCCCTGGGGGCCCTTCAGGCCAGCTAGGTCTTTGGGTCCTGGCTCCTTCGCTTTGGGAGCTGTTGCTGCAGTTGGGCATGTTGGCCGGAGAGTGCTTCTCGGGCCGAGAACTGCAACCTTGCAGGTACCTCCCAGGTTCCCGGCCCAACGAAAGCCCCCAGACCCAAATGGAGAGGGGCTGCTTGGGGGCCCCCTGGGGGCACTTCAGGCCAGCTAGGTCTTTGGGTCCTGGCTCCTTCGGTTTGGGAGCTGTTGCTGCAGTTGGGCATGTTGGTCGGAGAGTGCTTCTCGGGCCGCGAACTGTAACCTTGCAGGAATCTCCCAGGTTCCCGGCCCAACGAAAGCCCCCAGACCCAAATTGAGAGGGGCTGCTTGGGGGCCACCTGTGGGCCCTTCAGGCCAGCTAGGTCTTTGGGTCCTGGCTCATTCGGTTTGGGAGCTGTTGCTGACGTTGGGCATGTTGGCCGGAGAGTGCTTCTCGGGCCTCGAACTGCAACCTTGCAGGAATCTCCCAGGTTCCCGGCCCAACAAAAGCCCCCAGACCCAAATGGAGAGGGGCTGCTTGGGGGCCCCCTGGGGGCCCTTCAGGCCAGCTAGGTCTTTGGGTCCTGGCTCCTTCGCTTTGGGAGCTGTTGCTGCAGTTGGGCATGTTGGCCGGAGAGTGCTTCTCGGGCCGCGAACTGCAACCTTGCAGGTACCTCCCAGGTTCCCGGCCCAACGAAAGACCCCAGACCCAAATGGAGAGGGGCTGCTTGGTGGCCTTCTGGGGGCCCTTCAGGCCAGCTAGGTCTTTGTGTCCTGGCTCATTCGGTTTGGGAGCTGTTGCTGCAGTTGGGCATGTTGGCCGGAGAGTGCTTCTCGGGCCTCGAACTGCAACCTTGCAGGAATCTCCCAGGTTCCCGGCCCAACGAAAGCCCCCAGACCCAAATGGAGAGGGGCTGCTTGGGGGCCCCCTGGGGGCCCTTCAGGCCAGCTAGGTCTTTGGGTCCTGGCTCCTTCGGTTTGGGAGCTGTTGCTGCAGTTGGGCATGTTGGCCGGAGAGTGCTTCTCGGGCCGCGAACTGCAACCTTGCAGGTACCTCCCAGGTTCCCGGCCCAACGAAAGCCCCCAGACCCAAATGGAGAGGAGCTCCTTGGGGGCCCCCTGGGGGCCCTTCAGGCCAGCTAGGTCTTTGGGTCCTGGCTCCTTCGCTTTGGGAGCTGTTGCTGCAGTTGGGCATGTTGGCCGGAGAGTGCTTCTTGGGCCGCGAACTGCAACCTTGCAGGATTCTCCCAGGTTCCCGGCCCAACGAAAGCCCCCAGACCCAAATGGAGAGGGGCTGCTTTGGGGCCCCCTGGGGGCCCTTCAGGCCAGCTAGGTCTTTGGGTCCTGGCTCCTTCGGTTTGGGAGCTGTTGCTGCAGTTGGGCATGTTGGCCGGAGAGTGCTTCTCGGGCCGCGAACTGCAACCTTGCAGGATTCTCCCAGGTTCCCGGCCCAACGAAAGCCCCCAGACCCAAATTGAGAGGGGCTGCTTGGGGCCCCCCTGGGGGCCCTTCAGGCCAGCTAGGTCTTTGGGTCCTGGCTCCTTCGGTTTGGGAGCTGTTGCTGCAGTTGGGCATGTTGGCCGGAGAGTGCTTCTCGGGCCGCGAACTGCAACCTTGCAGGAATCTCCCAGGTTCCCGGCCCAACGAAAGCCCCCAGACCCAAACTGAGAGATGCCTCTTGGGGGCCCCCTGGGGGCCCTTCAGGCCAGCTAGGTCTTTGGGTCCTGGCTCCTTCGCTTTGGGAGCTGTTGCTGCAGTTGGGCATGTTGGCCAGAGAGTGCTTCTCGGGCCGCGAACTGCAACCTTGCAGGATTCTCCACGTTTCCCGGCCCAACGAAAGCCCCCAGACCCAAATGGAGAGGGGCTGCTTGGGGCCCCCCTGGGGGCCCTTCAGGCCAGCTAGGTCTTTGGGTCCTGGCTCCTTCAGTTTGGGAGCTGTTGCTGCAGTTGGGCATGTTGGCCGGAGAGTGCTTCTCGGGCCGCGAAATGCAACCTTGCAGGATTCTCCCAGGTTCCCGGCCCAACGAAAACCCCCAGACCCAAATGGAGAGGGGCTGCTTGGGGGCCCCCTGGGGGCCCTTCAGGCCAGCTAGGTCTTTGGGTCCTGGCTCCTTCGCTTTGGGAGCAGTCGCTCCACGTTTGGCATCTTGGCAGGAGAGTGCTTCTCGGGCCGCAAACTGTAACTTCCAGGTACCTCTCAGGTATACATGCCCAACAAAAGCCCCCAGACCCAAATGGAGAGGGGCTGTTTGGGGGCCCCCTGGGGGCCCTTCAGGCCAGCTAGGTCTTTGGGTCCTGGCTCATTCGGTTTGGGAGCTGTTGCTGACGTTGGGCATGTTGGCCGGAGAGTGCTTCTCGGGCCTCGAACTGCAACCTTGCAGGAATCTCCCAGGTTCCCGGCCCAACAAAAGCCCCCAGACCGAAATGGAGAGGGGCTGCTTGGGGGCCCCCTGGGGGCCCTTCAGGCCAGCTAGGTCTTTGGGTCCTGGCTCCTTCGCTTTGGGAGCTGTTGCTGCAGTTGGGCATGTTGGCCGGAGAGTGCTTCTCGGGCCGCGAACTGCAAACTTGCAGGTACCTCCCAGGTTCCCGGCCCAACGAAAACCCCCAGACCCAAATGGAGAGGGGCTGCTTGGGGGCCCCCTGGGGGCCCTTCAGGCCAGCTAGGTCTTTGGGTCCTGGCTCCTTCAGTTTGGGAGCTGTTGCTGCAGTTGGGCATGTTGGCCGGAGAGTGCTTCTCGGGCCGCGAACTGTAACTTCCAGGTACCTCTCAGGTATACATGCCCAACAAAAGCCCCCAGACCCAAATTGAGAGGGGCTGCTTGGGGGCCCCCTGGGGGCCCTTCAGGCCAGCTAGGTCTTTGGGTCCTGGCTCCTTCGGTTTGGGAGCTGTTGCTGCAGTTGGGCATGTTGGCCGGAGAGTGCTTCTCGGGCCGCGAACTGCAACCTTGCAGGATTCTCCCAGGTTCCCGGCCCAACGAAAGCCCCCAGACCCAAATTGAGAGGGGCTGCTTGGGGCCCCCCTGGGGGCCCTTCAGGCGAGCTAGGTCTTTGGGTCCTGGCTCCTTCGGTTTGGGAGCTGTTGCTGCAGTTGGGCATGTTGGCCGGAGAGTGCTTCTCGGGCCGCGAACTGCAACCTTGCAGGTACCTCCCAGGTTCCCGGCCCAACGAAAGCCCCCAGACACAAATTGAGAGGGGCTGCTTGGGGGCCCCCTGGGGGCCCTTCAGGCCAGCTAGGTCTTTGGGTCCTGGCTCCTTCGCTTTGGGAGCTGTTGCTGCAGTTGGGCATGTTGGCCGGAGAGTGCTTCTCGGGCCGCGAACTGCAACCTTGCAGGAATCTCCCAGGTTCCCGGCCCAACGAAAGCCCCCAGACCCAAATGGAGAGGGGCTGCTTGGGGCCCCCTGGGGGCCCTTCAGGCCAGCTAGGTCTTTGGGTCCTGGCTCCTTCGGTTTGGGAGCTGTTGCTGCAGTTGGGCATGTTGGCCGGAGAGTGCTTCTCGGGCCGCGAACTGCAACCTTGCAGGTACCTCCCAGGTTCCCGGCCCAACGAAAGCCCCCAGACCCAAATGGAGAGGAGCTCCTTGGGGGCCCCCTGGGGGCCCTTCAGGCCAGCTAGGTCTTTGGGTCCTGGCTCCTTCGCTTTGGGAGCTGTTGCTGCAGTTGGGCATGTTGGCCGGAGAGTGCTTCTCGGGCCGAGAACTGCAACCTTGCAGGTACCTCCCAGGTTCCCGGCCCAACGAAAGCCCCCAGACCCAAATGGAGAGGGGCTGCTTGGGGGCCCCCTGGGGGCCCTTCAGGCCAGCTAGGTCTTTGGGTCCTGGCTCCTTCGGTTTGGGAGCTGTTGCTGCAGTTGGGCATGTTGGCCGGAGAGTGCTTCTCGGGCCGCGAACTGCAACCTTGCAGGTACCTCCCAGGTTCCCGGCCCAACGAAAGCCCCCAGACCCAAACTGAGAGCTGCCTCTTGGGGGCCCCCTGGGGGCCCTTCAGGCCAGCTAGGTCTTTGGGTCCTGGCTCCTTCGGTTTGGGAGCTGTTGCTGCAGTTGGGCATGTTGGCCAGAGAGTGCTTCTCGGGCCGCGAACTGCAACCTTGCAGGATTCTCCAAGTTTCCCGGCCCAACGAAAGCCCCCAGACCCAAATTGAGAGGGGCTGCTTGGGGCCCCCCTGGGGGCCCTTCAGGCCAGCTAGGTCTTTGGGTCCTGGCTCCTTCGCTTTGGGAGCAGTCGCTCCACGTTTGGCATCTTGGCAGGAGAGTGCTTCTCGGGCCGCGAACTGTAACTTCCAGGTACCTCTCAGGTATACATGCCCAACAAAAGCCCCCAGACCCAAATGGAGAGGGGCTGCTTGGGGGCCCCCTGGGGGCCCTTCAGGCCAGCTAGGTCTTTGGGTCCTGGCTCCTTCGCTTTGGGAGCTGTTGCTGCAGTTGGGCATGTTGGCCGGAGAGTGCTTCTCGGGCCGCGAACTGCAACCTTGCAGGATTCTCCCAGGTTCCCGGCCCAACGAAAGCCCCCAGACCCAAATTGAGAGGGGCTGCTTGGGGCCCCCCTGGGGGCCCTTCAGGCCAGCTAGGTCTTTGGGTCCTGGCTCCTTCGGTTTGGGAGCTGTTGCTGCAGTTGGGCATGTTGGCCGGAGAGTGCTTCTCGGGCCGCGAACTGCAACCTTGCAGGTACCTCCCAGGTTCCCGGCCCAACGAAAGCCCCCAGACCCAAATTGAGAGGTGCCTCTTGGGGGCCCCCTGGGGGCCCTTCAGGCCAGCTAGGTCTTTGGGTCCTGGCTCCTTCGGTTTGGGAGCTGTTGCTGCAGTTGGGCATGTTGGCAGGAGAGTGCTTCTCGGGCCGCGAACTGCAACCTTGCAGGATTCTCCCAGGTTCTCGGCCCAACGAAAGCCCCCAGACCCAAATTGAGAGGGGCTGCTTGGGGCCCCCCTGGGGGCCCTTCAGGCCAGCTAGGTCTTTGGGTTCTGGCTCCTTCGGTTTGGGAGCTGTTGCTGCAGTTGGGCATGTTGGCCGGAGAGTGCTTCTCGGGCCGCGAACTGCAACCTTGCAGGTACCTCCCAGGTCCCCGGCCCAACGAAAACCCCCAGACCCAAATGGAGAGGGGCTGCTTGGGGGCCCCCTGGGGGCCCTTCAGGCCAGCTAGGTCTTTGGGTCCTGGCTCCTTCAGTTTGGGAGCTGTTGCTGCAGTTGGGCATGTTGGCCGGAGAGTGCTTCTCGGGCCGCGAACTGTAACTTCCAGGTACCTCTCAGGTATACATGCCCAACAAAAGCCCCCAGACCCAAATGGAGAGGGGCTGCTTGGGGGCCCCCTGGGGGCCCTTCAGGCCAGCTAGGTCTTTGGGTCCTGGCTCCTTCGGTTTGGGAGCTGTTGCTGCAGTTGGGCATGTTGGCCGGAGAGTGCTTCTCGGGCCGCGAACTGCAACCTTGCAGGATTCTCCCAGGTTCCCGGCCCAACGAAAGCCCCCAGACCCAAATTGAGAGGGGCTGCTTGGGGGCCCCCTGGGGGCCCTTCAGGCCAGCTAGGTCTTTGGGTCCTGGCTCCTTCGGTTTGGGAGCTGTTGCTGCAGTTGGGCATGTTGGCCGGAGAGTGCTTCTCGGGCCGCGAACTGCAACCTTGCAGGATTCTCCCAGGTTCCCGGCCCAACGAAAGCCCCCAGACCCAAATGGAGAGGGGCTGCTTGGGGGCCCCCTGGGGGCCCTTCAGGCCAGCTAGGGCTTTGGGTCCTGGCTCCTTCGCTTTGGGAGCTGTTGCTGCAGTTGGGCATGTTGGCCGGAGAGTGCTTCTCGGGCCGCGAACTGCAACCTTGCAGGAATCTCCCAGGTTCCCGGCCCAACGAAAGCCCCCAGACCCAAATGGAGAGGGGCTGCTTGGGGGCCCCCTGGGGGCCCTTCAGGCCAGCTAGGTCTTTGGGTCCTGGCTCCTTCGGTTTGGGAGCTGTTGCTGCAGTTGGGCATGTTGGCCGGAGAGTGCTTCTCGGGCCGCGAACTGCAACCTTGCAGGTACCTCCCAGGTTCCCGGCCCAACGAAAGCCCCCAGACCCAAATGGAGAGGGGCTGCTTGGGGCCCCCCTGGGGGCCCTTCAGGCCAGCTAGGTCTTTGGGTCCTGGCTCCTTCGGTTTGGGAGCTGTTGCTGCAGTTGGGCATGTTGGCCGGAGAGTGCTTCTCGGGCCGCGAACTGCAACCTTGCAGGTACCTCCCAGGTTCCCGGCCCAACGAAAGCCCCCAGACCCAAATGGAGAGGGGCTGCTTGGGGGCCCCCTGGGGGCCCTTCAGGCCAGCTAGGTCTTTGGGTCCTGGCTCCTTCGCTTTGGGAGCTGTTGCTGCAGTTGGGCATGTTGGCCGGAGAGTGCTTCTCGGGCCGCGAACTGCAACCTTGCAGGATTCTCCAAGTTTCCCGGCCCAACGAAAGCCCCCAGACCCAAATGGAGAGGGGCTGCTTGGGGCCCCCCTGGGGGCCCTTCAGGCCAGCTAGGTCTTTGGGTCCTGGCTCCTTCGCTTTGGGAGCTGTTGCTGCAGTTGGGCATGTTGGCCGGAGAGTGCTTCTCGGGCCGCGAACTGCAACCTTGCAGGATTCTCCCAGGTTCCCGGCCCAACGAAAGCCCCCAGACCCAAATGGAGAGGGGCTGCTTGGGGGCCCCCTGGGGGCCCTTCAGGCCAGCTAGGTCTTTGGGTCCTGGCTCCTTCGCTTTGGGAGCTGTTGCTGCAGTTGAGCATGTTGGCCGGAGAGTGCTTCTCTGGCCGCGAACTGTAATCTTGCAGGTACATCTCAGGTATCCATGCCCAACAAAAGCCCCCAAACCCAAATTGAGAGGGGCTGCTTGGGGGCCCCCTGGGGGCCCCTCAGGCCAGCTAGGTCTTTGGGTCCTGGCTCCTTCGGTTTTGGAGCTGTTGCTGCAGTTGGGCATGTTGGTCGGAGAGTGCTTCTCGGGCCGCGAACTGCAACCTTGCAGGATTCTCCCAGGTTCCCGGCCCAACGAAAGCCCCCTGACCCAAATGGAGATGGGCTGCTTGGGGGCCCCCTGGGGGCCCTTCAGGCCAGCTAGGTGTTTGGGTCCTGGCTCCTTCGGTTTGGGAGCTGTTGCTGCAGTTGGGCATGTTGGCCGGAGAGTGCTTCTCGGGCCGCGAACTGCAACCTTGCATGAATCTCCCAGGTTCCCCGCCCAACGAAAGCCCCCAGACCCAAATGGAGAGGGGCTGCTTGGGGACCCCCTGGGGGCCCTTCAGGCCAGCTAGGTCTTTGGGTCCTGGCTCCTTCGCTTTGGGAGCTGTTGCTGACGTTGGGCATGTTGGCCGGAGAGTGCTTCTCGGGCCGCGAACTGCAACCTTGCAGTAATCTCCCAGGTTCCCGGCCCAACAAAAGCCCCCAGACCCAAATGGAGAGGGGCTGCTTGGGGGCCCCCTGGGGGCCCTTCAGGCCAGCTAGGTCTTTGTGTCCTGGCTCATTCGGTTTGGGAGCTGTTGCTGACGTTGGGCATGTTGGCCGGAGAGTGCTTCTCCGGCCGCGAACTGCAACCTTGCAGGAATCTCCCAGGTTCCCGGCCCAACAAAAGCCCCCAGACCCAAATGGAGAGGGGCTGCTTGGGGGCCCCCTGGGGGCCCTTCAGGCCAGCTAGGTCTTTGGGTCCTGGCCCCTTCGCTTTGGGAGCTGTTGCTGCAGTTGGGCATGTTGGCCGGAGAGTGCTTCTCCGGCCGCGAACTGCAACCTTGCAGGTACCTCCCAGGTTCCCGGCCCAACTAAAGCCCCCAGACCCAAATGGAGATGAGCTCCTTGGGGGCCCCCTGGGGGCCCTTCAGGCCAGCTAGGTCTTTGGGTCCTGGCTCCTTCGGTTTGGGAGCTGTTGCTGCAGTTGGGCATGTTGGCCGGAGAGTGCTTCTCGGGCCGCGAACTGCAACCTTGCAGGATTCTCCCAGGTTCCCGGCCCAACGAAAGCCCCCAGACCCAAATGGAGAGGGGCTGCTTGGGGGCCCCCTGGGGGCCCTTCAGGCCAGCTAGGTCTTTGGGTCCTGGCTCCTTCGGTTTGGGAGCTGTTGCTGCAGTTGGACATGTTGGCCGGAGAGTGCTTCTCAGGGCCGCGAACTGCAACCTTGCAGGAATCTCCCAGGTTCCCGGCCCAACGAAAGCCCCCAGACCCAAATGGAGAGGGGCTGCTTGGGGGCCCCCTGGGGGCCCTTCAGGCCAGCTAGGTCTTTGGGTCCTGGCTCCTTCGCTTTGGGAGCTGTTGCTGCAGTTGGGCATGTTGGGCGGAGAGTGCTTCTCGGGCCGCGAACTGCAACCTTGCAGGAATCTCCCAGGTTCCCGGCCCAACGAAAGCCCCCAGACCCAAATGGAGAGGGGCTGCTTGGGGGCCCCCTGGGGGCCCTTCAGGCCAGCTAGGTCTTTGGGTCCTGGCTCCTTCGGTTTGGGAGCTGTTGCTGCAGTTGGGCATGTTGGCCGGAGAGTGCTTCTCGGGCCGCGAACTTTAACTTGCAGGTACCTCTCAGGTATACATGCCCAACGAAAGCCCCCAGACCCAAATGGAGAGGGGCTGCTTGGTGGCCTTCTGGGGGCCCTTCAGGCCAGCTAGGTCTTTGGGTCCTGGCTCCTTCGCTTTGGGAGCTGTTGCTGCAGTTGGGCATGTTGGCCGGAGAGTGCTTCTCGGGCCGCGAACTGCAACCTTGTAGGTAGCTCCCAGGTTCTCAGCCTAAAGAAAGCCCCCAGACCTAAATGGAGAGGGGCTGCTTGGGGGCCCCCTGGGGGCACTTCAGGCCAGCTAGGTCTTTGGGTCCTGGCTCCTTCGCTTTGGGAGCTGTTGCTGCAGTTGGGCATGTTGGCTGGAGAGTACTTCTCGGACCGCGAACTGCAACCTTGCAGGAATCTCCCAGGTTCCCGGCCCAACGAAAGCCCCCAGACCCAAATTGAGAGGGGCTGCTTGGGGGCCCCCTGGGGGCCCTTCAGGCCAGCTAGGTCTTTGGGTCCTGGCTCCTTCGGTTTGGGAGCTGTTGCTGCAGTTGGGCATGTTGGCCGGAGAGTGCTTCTCGGGCCGCGAACTGCAACCTTGCAGGAATCTCCCAGGTTCCATGCCCAACGAAAGCCCCCAGACCCAAATTGAGAGGGGCTGCTTGGGGGCCCCCTGGGGGCCCTTCAGGCCAGCTAGGTCTTTGGGTCCTGGCTCCTTCGGTTTGGGAGCTGTTGCTGCAGTTGGGCATGTTGGCCGGAGAGTGCTTCTCGGGCCGCGAACTGCAACCTTGCAGGAATCTCCCAGGTTCCCGGCCCAACGAAAGCCCCCAGACCCAAATGGAGAGGGGCTGCTTGGGGGCCCCCTGGGGGCCCTTCAGGCCAGCTAGGTCTTTGGGTCCTGGCTCCTTCGGTTTGGGAGCTGTTGCTGCAGTTGGGAATGTTGGCCGGAGAGTGCTTCTCGGGCCGCGAACTGCAACCTTGCAGGTACCTCTCAGGTATCCATGCCCAACGAAAGCCCCCAGACCCAAATGGAGAGGGGCTGCTTGGGGGCCCCCTGGGGGCCCTTCAGGCCAGCTAGGTCTTTGGGTCCTGGCTCCTTCGCTTTGGGAGCTGTTGCTGCAGTTGGGCATGTTGGCCGGAGAGTGCTTCTCGGGCCGTGAACTGCAACCTTGAAGGAATCTCCCAGGTTCCCGGCCCAACGAAAGACCCAGACCCAAATTGAGAGGGGCTGCTTGGGGGCCCCCTGGGGGCCCTTCAGGCCAGCTAGGTCTTTGGGTCCTGGCTCCTTCGCTTTGGGAGCTGTTGCTGCAGTTGGGCATGTTGGCCGGAGAGTGCTTCTCGGGCCGCGAACTGCAACCTTGCAGGATTCTCCCAGGTTCCCGGCCCAACGAAAGCCCCCAGACCCAAATGGAGAGGGGCTGCTTGGGGACCCCCTGGGGGCCCTTCAGGCCAGCTAGGTCTTTGGGTCCTGGCTCCTTCGGTTTGGGAGCTGTTGCTGCAGTTGGGCATGTTGGCCGGAGAGTGCTTCTCGGGCCGCGAACTGCAACCTTGCAGGTACCTCCCAGGTTCCCGGCCCAACGAAAACCCCCAGACCCAAATGGAGAGGGGCTGCTTGGGGGCCCCCTGGGGGCCCTTCAGGCCAGCTAGGTCTTTGGGTCCTGGCTCCTTCGCTTTGGGAGCTGTTGCTGCAGTTGGGCATGTTGGCCGGAGAGTGCTTCTCCGGCCGCGAACTGCAACCTTGCAGGAATCTCCCAGGTTCCCGGCCCAACGAAAGCCCCCAGACCCAAATGGAGAGGGGCTGCTTGGGGGCCCCCTGGGGGCCCTTCAGGCCAGCTAGGTCTTTGGGTCCTGGCTCCTTCGCTTTGGGAGCTGTTGCTGCAGTTGGGCATGTTGGCCGGAGAGTGCTTCTCGGGCCGCGAACTGCAACCTTGCAGGATTCTCCCAGGTTCCCGGCCCAACGAAAGCCCCCAGACCCAAATGGAGAGGGGCTGCTTGGGGGCCCCCTGGGGGCCCTTCAGGCCAGCTAGGTCTTTGGGTCCTGGCTCCTTCGCTTTGGGAGCTGTTGCTGCAGTTGGGCATGTTGGCCGGAGAGTGCTTCTCGGGCCGCGAACTGCAACCTTGCAGGATTCTCCCAGGTTCCCGGCCCAACGAAAGTCCCCAGACCCAAATGGATAGGGGCTGCTTGGGGGACCCCTTGGGGCCCTTCAGGCCAGCTAGGTCTTTGGGTCCTGGCTCCTTCGGTTTGGGAGCTGTTGCTGCAGTTGGGCATGTTGGCCGGAGAGTGCTTCTCGGGCCGCGAACTGCAACCTTGCAGGAATCTCCCAGGTTCCATGCCCAACGAAAGCCCCCAGACCCAAATTGAGAGGGGCTGCTTGGGGGCCCCCTGGGGGCCCTTCAGGCCAGCTAGGTCTTTGGGTCCTGGCTCCTTCGGTTTGGGAGCTGTTGCTGCAGTTGGGCATGTTGGCCGGAGAGTGCTTCTCGGGCCGCGAACTGCAACCTTGCAGGAATCTCCCAGGTTCCCGGCCCAACGAAAGCCCCCAGACCCAAATTGAGAGGGGCTGCTTGGGGGCCCCCTGGGGGCCCTTCAGGCCAGCTAGGTCTTTGGGTCCTGGCTCCTTCGGTTTGGGAGCTGTTGCTGCAGTTGGGCATGTTGGCCGGAGAGTGCTTCTCGGGCCGCGAACTGTAACCTTGCAGCTACCTCTCAGGTATCCATGCCCAACGAAAGCCCCCAGACCCAAATGGAGAGGGGCTGCTTGGGGGCCCCCTGGGGGCCCTTCAGGCCAGCTAGGTCTTTGGGTCCTGGCTCCTTCGCTTTGGGAGCTGTTGCTGCAGTTGGGCATGTTGGCCGGAGAGTGCTTCTCGGGCCGCGAACTGCAACCTTGCAGGATTCTGCCAGTTTCCCGGCCCAACGAAAGCCCCCAGACCCAAATGGAGAGGGGCTGCTTGGGGGACCCCTTGGGGCCCTTCAGGCCAGCTAGGTCTTTGGGTCCTGGCTCCTTCGGTTTGGGAGCTGTTGCTGCAGTTGGGCATGTTGGCCGGAGAGTGCTTCTCGGGCCGCGAACTGCAACCTTGCAGGAATCTCCCAGGTTCCATGCCCAACGAAAGCCCCCAGACCCAAATTGAGAGGGGCTGCTTGGGGGCCCCCTGGGGGCCCTTCAGGCCAGCTAGGTCTTTGGGTCCTGGCTCCTTCGCTTTGGGAGCTGTTGCTGCAGTTGGGCATGTTGGCCGGAGAGTGCTTCTCGGGCCGCGAACTGCAACCTTGCAGGAATCTCCCAGGTTCCCGGCCCAACGAAAGCCCCCAGACCCAAATGGAGAGGGGCTGCTTGGGGGCCCCCTGGGGGCCCTTCAGGCCAGCTAGGTCTTTGGGTCCTGGCTCCTTCGCTTTGGGAGCTGTTGCTGCAGTTGGGCATGTTGGCCGGAGAGTGCTTCTCGGGCCGCGAACTGCAACCTTGCAGGAATCTCCCAGGTTCCCGGCCCAACGAAAGCCCCCAGACCCAAATGGAGAGGGGCTGCTTGGGGGCCCCCTGGGGGCCCTTCAGGCCACCTAGCTCTTTGGGTTCTGGCTCCTTCGGTTTGGGAGCTGTTGCTGCAGTTGGGCATGTTGGCCGGAGAGTGCTTCTCGGGCCGCGAACTGCAACCTTGCAGGAATCTCCCAGGTTCCCGGCCCAACAAAAGCCCCCAGACCCAAATGGAGAGGGGCTGCTTGGGGGCCCCCTGGGGGCCCTTCAGGCCAGCTAGGTCTTTGGGTCCTGGCTCCTTCGCTTTGGGAGCTGTTGCTGCAGTTGGGCATGTTGGCCGGAGAGTGCTTCTCGGGCCGCGAACTGCAACCTTGCAGGATTCTCCCAGGTTCCCGGCCCAACGAAAGCCCCCAGACCCAAATTGAGAGGGGCTGCTTGGGGGCCCCCTGGGGGCCCTTCAGGCCAGCTAGGTCTTTGGGTCCTGGCTCCTTCGGTTTGGGAGCTGTTGCTGCAGTTGGGCATGTTGGCCGGAGAGTGCTTCTCGGGCCGCGAACTGCAACCTTGCAGGATTCTCCCAGGTTCCCGGCCCAACGAAAGCCCCCAGACCCAAATTGAGAGGGGCTGCTTGGGGCCCCCCTGGGGGCCCTTCAGGCCAGCTAGGTCTTTGGGTCCTGGCTCCTTCGGTTTGGGAGCTGTTGCTGCAGTTGGGCATGTTGGCCGGAGAGTGCTTCTCGGGCCGCGAACTGCAACCTTGCAGGAATCTCCCAGGTTCCATGCCCAACGAAAGCCCCCAGACCCAAATTGAGAGGGGCTGCTTGGGGGCCCCCTGGGGGCCCTTCAGGCCAGCTAGGTCTTTGGGTCCTGGCTCCTTCGGTTTGGGAGCTGTTGCTGCAGTTGGGCATGTTGGCCGGAGAGTTCTTCTCAGGCCGCGAACTGCAACCTTGCAGGAATCTCCCAGGTTCCCGGCCCAACGAAAGCCCCCAGACCCAAATTGAGAGGGGCTGCTTGGGGGCCCCCTGGGGGCCCTTCAGGCCAGCTAGGTCTTTGGGTCCTGGCTCCTTCGGTTTGGGAGCTGTTGCTGCAGTTGAGCATGTTGGCCGGAGAGTGCTTCTCGGGCCGCGAACTGTAACCTTGCAGGTACCTCTCAGGTATACATGCCCAACGAAAGCCCCCAGACCCAAATTGAGAGGGGCTGCTTGGGGGCCCCCTGGGGGCCCTTCAGGCCAGCTAGGTCTTTGGGTCCTGGCTCCTTCGGTTTGGGAGCTGTTGCTGCAGTTGAGCATGTTGGCCGGAGAGTGCTTCTCGGGCCGCGAACTGTAACCTTGCAGGTACCTCTCAGGTATCCATGCCCAACGAAAGCCCCCAGACCCAAATTGAGAGGGGCTGCTTGGTGGCCCCCTGGGGGCCCTTCAGGCCAGCTAGGTCTTTGGGTCCTGGCTCCTTCGCTTTGGGAGCTGTTGCTGCAGTTGGGCATGTTGGGCGGAGAGTGCTTCTCGGGCCGCGAACTGCAACCTTGCAGGATTCTCCCAGGTTCCCGGCCCAACGAAAGCCCCCAGACCCAAATGGAGAGGGGCTGCTTGGGGGACCCCTTGGGGCCCTTCAGGCCAGCTAGGTCTTTGGGTCCTGGCTCCTTCGGTTTGGGAGCTGTTGCTGCAGTTGGGCATGTTGGCCGGAGAGTGCTTCTCGGGCCGCGAACTGCAACCTTGCAGGATTCTCCCAGGTTCCCGGCCCAACGAAAGCCCCCAGACCCAAATTGAGAGGGGCTGCTTGGGGCCCCCCTGGGGGCCCTTCAGGCCAGCTAGGTCTTTGGGTCCTGGCTCCTTCGGTTTGGGAGCTGTTGCTGCAGTTGGGCATGTTGGCCGGAGAGTGCTTCTCGGGCCGCGAACTGCAACCTTGCAGGAATCTCCCAGGTTCCATGCCCAACGAAAGCCCCCAGACCCAAATGGAGAGGGGCTGCTTGGGGGCCCCCTGGGGGCCCTTCAGGCCAGCTAGGTCTTTGGGTCCTGGCTCCTTCGCTTTGGGAGCTGTTGCTGCAGTTGGGCATGCTGGCCAGAGAGTGCTTCTCGGGCCGCGAACTGCAACCTTGCAGGAATCTCCCAGGTTCCATGCCCAACGAAAGCCCCCAGACCCAAATTGAGAGGGGCTGCTTGGGGGCCCCCTGGGGGCCCTTCAGGCCAGCTAGGTCTTTGGGTCCTGGCTCCTTCGCTTTGGGAGCTGTTGCTGCAGTTGGGCATGTTGGCCGGAGAGTGCTTCTCGGGCCGCGAACTGCAACCTTGCAGGAATCTCCCAGGTTCCCGGCCCAACGAAAGCCCCCAGACCCAAATTGAGAGGGGCTGCTTGGGGGCCCCCTGGGGGCCCTTCAGGCCAGCTAGGTCTTTGGGTCCTGGCTCCTTCGCTTTGGGAGCTGTTGCTGCAGTTGGGCATGTTGGCCGGAGAGTGCTTCTCGGGCCGCGAACTGCAACCTTGCAGGAATCTCCCAGGTTCCCGGCCCAACGAAAGCCCCCAGACCCAAATTGAGAGGGGCTGCTTGGGGGCCCCCTGGGGGCCCTTCAGGCCAGCTAGGTCTTTGGGTCCTGGCTCCTTCGCTTTGGGAGCTGTTGCTGCAGTTGGGCATGTTGGCCGGAGAGTGCTTCTCGGGCCGCGAACTGCAACCTTGCAGGAATCTCCCAGGTTCCATGCCCAACGAAAGCCCCCAGACCCAAATGGAGAGGGGCTGCTTGGGGGCCCCCTGGGGGCCCTTCAGGCCAGCTAGGTCTTTGGGTCCTGGCTCCTTCGCTTTGGGAGCTGTTGCTGCAGTTGGGCATGTTGGCCGGAGAGTGCTTCTCGGGCCGCGAACTGCAACCTTGCAGGAATCTCCCAGGTTCCATGCCCAACGAAAGCCCCCAGACCCAAATTGAGAGGGGCTGCTTGGGGGCCCCCTGGGGGCCCTTCAGGCCAGCCAGGTCTTTGGGTCCTGGCTCCTTCGCTTTGGGAGCTGTTGCTGCAGTTGGGCATGTTGGCCGGAGAGTGCTTCTCCGGCCGCGAACTGCAACCTTGCAGGATTCTCCCAGGTTCCATGCCCAACGAAAGCCCCCAGACCCAAATGGAGAGGGGCTGCTTGGGGGCCCCCTGGGGGCCCTTCAGGCCAGCTAGGTCTTTGGGTCCTGGCTCATTCGGTTTGGGAGCTGTTGCTGCAGTTGGGCATGTTGGCCGGAGAGTGCTTCTCGGGCCGCGAACTGCAACCTTGCAGGAATCTCCCAGGTTCCCGGCCCAACAAAAGCCCCCAGACCCAAATGGAGAGGGGCTGCTTGGGGGCCCCCTGGGGGCCCTTCAGGCCAGCTAGGTCTTTGGGTCCTGGCTCCTTCGCTTTGGGAGCTGTTGCTGCAGTTGGGCATGTTGGCCGGAGAGTGCTTCTCGGGCCGCGAACTGCAACCTTGCAGGATTCTCCCAGGTTCCCGGCCCAACGAAAGCCCCCAGACCCAAATTGAGAGGGGCTGCTTGGGGCCCCCCTGGGGGCCCTTCAGGCCAGCTAGGTCTTTGGGTCCTGGCTCCTTCGGTTTGGGAGCTGTTGCTGCAGTTGGGCATGTTGGCCGGAGAGTGCTTCTCGGGCCGCGAACTGCAACCTTGCAGGAATCTCCCAGGTTCCCGGCCCAACAAAAGCCCCCAGACCCAAATGGAGAGGGGCTGCTTGGGGGCCCCCTGGGGGCCCTTCAGGCCAGCTAGGTCTTTGGGTCCTGGCTCCTTCGGTTTGGGAGCTGTTGCTGCAGTTGGGCATGTTGGCCGGAGAGTGCTTCTCGGGCCGCGAACTGCAACCTTGCAGGATTCTCCCAGGTTCCCGGCCCAACGAAAGCCCCCAGACCCAAATTGAGAGGGGCTGCTTGGGGGCCCCCTGGGGGCCCTTCAGGCCAGCTAGGTCTTTGGGTCCTGGCTCCTTCGGTTTGGGAGCTGTTGCTGCAGTTGGGCATGTTGGCCGGAGAGTGCTTCTCGGGCCGCGAACTGCAACCTTGCAGGATTCTCCCAGGTTCCCGGCCCAACGAAAGCCCCCAGACCCAAATTGAGAGGGGCTGCTTGGGGCCCCCCTGGGGGCCCTTCAGGCCAGCTAGGTCTTTGGGTCCTGGCTCCTTCGGTTTGGGAGCTGTTGCTGCAGTTGGGCATGTTGGCCGGAGAGTGCTTCTCGGGCCGCGAACTGTAACCTTGCAGGAATCTCCCAGGTTCCCGGCCCAACGAAAGCCCCCAGACCCAAATTGAGAGGGGCTGCTTGGGGGCCCCCTGGGGGCCCTTCAGGCCAGCTAGGTCTTTGGGTCCTGGCTCCTTCGGTTTGGGAGCTGTTGCTGCAGTTGGGCATGTTGGCCGGAGAGTGCTTCTCGGGCCGCGAACTGTAACCTTGCAGCTACCTCTCAGGTATCCATGCCCAACGAAAGCTCCCAGACCCAAATGGAGAGGGGCTGCTTGGGGGCCCCCTGGGGGCCCTTCAGGCCAGCTAGGTCTTTGGGTCCTGGCTCCTTCGGTTTGGGAGCTGTTGCTGCAGTTGGGCATGTTGGCCGGAGAGTGCTTCTCGGGCCGCGAACTGCAACCTTGCAGGATTCTCCCAGGTTCCCGGCCCAACGAAAGCCCCCAGACCCAAATGGAGAGGGGCTGCTTGGGGGACCCCTGGGGGCCCTTCAGGCCAGCTAGGTCTTTGGGTCCTGGCTCCTTCGGTTTGGGAGCTGTTGCTGCAGTTGGGCATGTTGGCCGGAGAGTGCTTCTCGGGCCGCGAACTGCAACCTTGCAGGAATCTCCCAGGTTCCATGCCCAACGAAAGCCCCCAGACCCAAATTGAGAGGGGCTGCTTGGGGGCCCCCTGGGGGCCCTTCAGGCCAGCTAGGTCTTTGGGTCCTGGCTCCTTCGCTTTGGGAGCTGTTGCTGCAGTTGGGCATGTTGGCCGGAGAGTGCTTCTCGGGCCGCGAACTGCAACCTTGCAGGAATCTCCCAGGTTCCCGGCCCAACGAAAGCCCCCAGACCCAAATTGAGAGGGGCTGCTTGGGGGCCCCCTGGGGGCCCTTCAGGCCAGCTAGGTCTTTGGGTCCTGGCTCCTTCGCTTTGGGAGCTGTTGCTGCAGTTGGGCATGTTGGCCGGAGAGTGCTTCTCGGGCCGCGAACTGTAACCTTGCAGCTACCTCTCAGGTATCCATGCCCAACGAAAGCCCCCAGACCCAAATGGAGAGGGGCTGCTTGGGGGCCCCCTGGGGGCCCTTCAGGCCAGCTAGGTCTTTGGGTCCTGGCTCCTTCGCTTTGGGAGCTGTTGCTGCAGTTGGGCATGTTGGCCGGAGAGTGCTTCTCGGGCCGCGAACTGCAACCTTGCAGGATTCTCCCAGGTTCCCGGCCCAACGAAAGCCCCCAGACCCAAATGGAGAGGGGCTGCTTGGGGGACCCCTTGGGGCCCTTCAGGCCAGCTAGGTCTTTGGGTCCTGGCTCCTTCGGTTTGGGAGCTGTTGCTGCAGTTGGGCATGTTGGCCGGAGAGTGCTTCTCGGGCCGCGAACTGCAACCTTGCAGGAATCTCCCAGGTTCCATGCCCAACGAAAGCCCCCAGACCCAAATTGAGAGGGGCTGCTTGGGGGCCCCCTCGGGGCCCTTCAGGCCAGCTAGGTCTTTGGGTCCTGGCTCCTTCGGTTTGGGAGCTGTTGCTGCAGTTGGGCATGTTGGCCGGAGAGTGCTTCTCGGGCCGCGAACTGCAACCTTGCAGGAATCTCCCAGGTTCCCGGCCCAACGAAAGCCCCCAGACCCAAATTGAGAGGGGCTGCTTGGGGGCCCCCTGGGGGCCCTTCAGGCCAGCTAGGTCTTTGGGTCCTGGCTCCTTCGGTTTGGGAGCTGTTGCTGCAGTTGGGCATGTTGGCCGGAGAGTGCTTCTCGGGCCGCGAACTGTAACCTTGCAGCTACCTCTCAGGTATCCATGCCCAACGAAAGCCCCCAGACCCAAATGGAGAGGGGCTGCTTGGGGGCCCCCTGGGGGCCCTTCAGGCCAGCTAGGTCTTTGGGTCCTGGCTCCTTCGCTTTGGGAGCTGTTGCTGCAGTTGGGCATGTTGGCCGGAGAGTGCTTCTCGGGCCGCGAACTGCAACCTTGCAGGATTCTCCCAGGTTCCCGGCCCAACGAAAGCCCCCAGACCCAAATGGAGAGGGGCTGCTTGGGGGACCCCTGGGGGCCCTTCAGGCCAGCTAGGTCTTTGGGTCCTGGCTCCTTCGGTTTGGGAGCTGTTGCTGCAGTTGGGCATGTTGGCCGGAGAGTGCTTCTCGGGCCGCGAACTGCAACCTTGCAGGAATCTCCCAGGTTCCATGCCCAACGAAAGCCCCCAGACCCAAATTGAGAGGGGCTGCTTGGGGGCCCCCTGGGGGCCCTTCAGGCCAGCTAGGTCTTTGGGTCCTGGCTCCTTCGCTTTGGGAGCTGTTGCTGCAGTTGGGCATGTTGGCCGGAGAGTGCTTCTCGGGCCGCGAACTGCAACCTTGCAGGAATCTCCCAGGTTCCCGGCCCAACGAAAGCCCCCAGACCCAAATTGAGAGGGGCTGCTTGGGGGCCCCCTGGGGGCCCTTCAGGCCAGCTAGGTCTTTGGGTCCTGGCTCCTTCGCTTTGGGAGCTGTTGCTGCAGTTGGGCATGTTGGCCGGAGAGTGCTTCTCGGGCCGCGAACTGTAACCTTGCAGCTACCTCTCAGGTATCCATGCCCAACGAAAGCCCCCAGACCCAAATGGAGAGGGGCTGCTTGGGGGCCCCCTGGGGGCCCTTCAGGCCAGCTAGGTCTTTGGGTCCTGGCTCCTTCGCTTTGGGAGCTGTTGCTGCAGTTGGGCATGTTGGCCGGAGAGTGCTTCTCGGGCCGCGAACTGCAACCTTGCAGGATTCTCCCAGGTTCCCGGCCCAACGAAAGCCCCCAGACCCAAATGGAGAGGGGCTGCTTGGGGGACCCCTTGGGGCCCTTCAGGCCAGCTAGGTCTTTGGGTCCTGGCTCCTTCGGTTTGGGAGCTGTTGCTGCAGTTGGGCATGTTGGCCGGAGAGTGCTTCTCGGGCCGCGAACTGCAACCTTGCAGGAATCTCCCAGGTTCCATGCCCAACGAAAGCCCCCAGACCCAAATTGAGAGGGGCTGCTTGGGGGCCCCCTCGGGGCCCTTCAGGCCAGCTAGGTCTTTGGGTCCTGGCTCCTTCGGTTTGGGAGCTGTTGCTGCAGTTGGGCATGTTGGCCGGAGAGTGCTTCTCGGGCCGCGAACTGCAACCTTGCAGGAATCTCCCAGGTTCCCGGCCCAACGAAAGCCCCCAGACCCAAATTGAGAGGGGCTGCTTGGGGGCCCCCTGGGGGCCCTTCAGGCCAGCTAGGTCTTTGGGTCCTGGCTCCTTCGGTTTGGGAGCTGTTGCTGCAGTTGGGCATGTTGGCCGGAGAGTGCTTCTCGGGCCGCGAACTGTAACCTTGCAGCTACCTCTCAGGTATCCATGCCCAACGAAAGCCCCCAGACCCAAATGGAGAGGGGCTGCTTGGGGGCCCCCTGGGGGCCCTTCAGGCCAGCTAGGTCTTTGGGTCCTGGCTCCTTCGCTTTGGGAGCTGTTGCTGCAGTTGGGCATGTTGGCCGGAGAGTGCTTCTCGGGCCGCGAACTGCAACCTTGCAGGATTCTGCCAGTTTCCCGGCCCAACGAAAGCCCCCAGACCCAAATGGAGAGGGGCTGCTTGGGGGACCCCTTGGGGCCCTTCAGGCCAGCTAGGTCTTTGGGTCCTGGCTCCTTCGGTTTGGGAGCTGTTGCTGCAGTTGGGCATGTTGGCCGGAGAGTGCTTCTCGGGCCGCGAACTGCAACCTTGCAGGAATCTCCCAGGTTCCATGCCCAACGAAAGCCCCCAGACCCAAATTGAGAGGGGCTGCTTGGGGGCCCCCTGGGGGCCCTTCAGGCCAGCTAGGTCTTTGGGTCCTGGCTCCTTCGGTTTGGGAGCTGTTGCTGCAGTTGGGCATGTTGGCCGGAGAGTGCTTCTCGGGCCGCGAACTGCAACCTTGCAGGAATCTCCCAGGTTCCCGGCCCAACGAAAGCCCCCAGACCCAAATGGAGAGGGGCTGCTTGGGGGCCCCCTGGGGGCCCTTCAGGCCAGCTAGGTCTTTGGGTCCTGGCTCCTTCGCTTTGGGAGCTGTTGCTGCAGTTGGGCATGTTGGCCGGAGAGTGCTTCTCGGGCCGCGAACTGCAACCTTGCAGGAATCTCCCAGGTTCCCGGCCCAACGAAAGCCCCCAGACCCAAATGGAGAGGGGCTGCTTGGGGGCCCCCTGGGGGCCCTTCAGGCCACCTAGCTCTTTGGGTTCTGGCTCCTTCGGTTTGGGAGCTGTTGCTGCAGTTGGGCATGTTGGCCGGAGAGTGCTTCTCGGGCCGCGAACTGCAACCTTGCAGGAATCTCCCAGGTTCCCGGCCCAACAAAAGCCCCCAGACCCAAATGGAGAGGGGCTGCTTGGGGGCCCCCTGGGGGCCCTTCAGGCCAGCTAGGTCTTTGGGTCCTGGCTCCTTCGGTTTGGGAGCTGTTGCTGCAGTTGGGCATGTTGGCCGGAGAGTGCTTCTCGGGCCGCGAACTGCAACCTTGCAGGAATCTCCCAGGTTCCCGGCCCAACAAAAGCCCCCAGACCCAAATGGAGAGGGGCTGCTTGGGGGCCCCCTGGGGGCCCTTCAGGCCAGCTAGGTCTTTGGGTCCTGGCTCCTTCGCTTTGGGAGCTGTTGCTGCAGTTGGGCATGTTGGCCGGAGAGTGCTTCTCGGGCCGCGAACTGCAACCTTGCAGGATTCTCCCAGGTTCCCGGCCCAACGAAAGCCCCCAGACCCAAATTGAGAGGGGCTGCTTGGGGGCCCCCTGGGGGCCCTTCAGGCCAGCTAGGTCTTTGGGTCCTGGCTCCTTCGGTTTGGGAGCTGTTGCTGCAGTTGGGCATGTTGGCCGGAGAGTGCTTCTCGGGCCGCGAACTGCAACCTTGCAGGATTCTCCCAGGTTCCCGGCCCAACGAAAGCCCCCAGACCCAAATTGAGAGGGGCTGCTTGGGGCCCCCCTGGGGGCCCTTCAGGCCAGCTAGGTCTTTGGGTCCTGGCTCCTTCGGTTTGGGAGCTGTTGCTGCAGTTGGGCATGTTGGCCGGAGAGTGCTTCTCGGGCCGCGAACTGCAACCTTGCAGGAATCTCCCAGGTTCCATGCCCAACGAAAGCCCCCAGACCCAAATTGAGAGGGGCTGCTTGGGGGCCCCCTGGGGGCCCTTCAGGCCAGCTAGGTCTTTGGGTCCTGGCTCCTTCGGTTTGGGAGCTGTTGCTGCAGTTGGGCATGTTGGCCGGAGAGTTCTTCTCAGGCCGCGAACAGCAACCTTGCAGGAATCTCCCAGGTTCCCGGCCCAACGAAAGCCCCCAGACCCAAATTGAGAGGGGCTGCTTGGGGGCCCCCTGGGGGCCCTTCAGGCCAGCTAGGTCTTTGGGTCCTGGCTCCTTCGGTTTGGGAGCTGTTGCTGCAGTTGAGCATGTTGGCCGGAGAGTGCTTCTCGGGCCGCGAACTGTAACCTTGCAGGTACCTCTCAGGTATACATGCCCAACGAAAGCCCCCAGACCCAAATGGAGAGGGGCTGCTTGGGGGCCCCCTGGGGGCCCTTCAGGCCAGCTAGGTCTTTGGGTCCTGGCTCCTTCGCTTTGGGAGCTGTTGCTGCAGTTGAGCATGTTGGCCGGAGAGTGCTTCTCGGGCCGCGAACTGTAACCTTGCAGGTACCTCTCAGGTATCCATGCCCAACGAAAGCCCCCAGACCCAAATTGAGAGGGGCTGCTTGGTGGCCCCCTGGGGGCCCTTCAGGCCAGCTAGGTCTTTGGGTCCTGGCTCCTTCGCTTTGGGAGCTGTTGCTGCAGTTGGGCATGTTGGCCGGAGAGTGCTTCTCGGGCCGCGAACTGCAACCTTGCAGGATTCTCCCAGGTTCCCGGCCCAACAAAAGCCCCCAGACCCAAATGGAGAGGGGCTGCTTGGGGGACCCCTTGGGGCCCTTCAGGCCAGCTAGGTCTTTGGGTCCTGGCTCCTTCGGTTTGGGAGCTGTTGCTGCAGTTGGGCATGTTGGCCGGAGAGTGCTTCTCGGGCCGCGAACTGCAACCTTGCAGGATTCTCCCAGGTTCCCGGCCCAACGAAAGCCCCCAGACCCAAATTGAGAGGGGCTGCTTGGGGGCCCCCTGGGGGCCCTTCAGGCCAGCTAGGTCTTTGGGTCCTGGCTCCTTCGCTTTGGGAGCTGTTGCTGCAGTTGGGCATGTTGGCCGGAGAGTGCTTCTCGGGCCGCGAACTGCAACCTTGCAGGAATCTCCCAGGTTCCATGCCCAACGAAAGCCCCCAGACCCAAATGGAGAGGGGCTGCTTGGGGGCCCCCTGGGGGCCCTTCAGGCCAGCTAGGTCTTTGGGTCCTGGCTCCTTCGCTTTGGGAGCTGTTGCTGCAGTTGGGCATGCTGGCCAGAGAGTGCTTCTCGGGCCGCGAACTGCAACCTTGCAGGAATCTCCCAGGTTCCATGCCCAACGAAAGCCCCCAGACCCAAATTGAGAGGGGCTGCTTGGGGGCCCCCTGGGGGCCCTTCAGGCCAGCTAGGTCTTTGGGTCCTGGCTCCTTCGCTTTGGGAGCTGTTGCTGCAGTTGGGCATGTTGGCCGGAGAGTGCTTCTCGGGCCGCGAACTGCAACCTTGCAGGAATCTCCCAGGTTCCCGGCCCAACGAAAGCCCCCAGACCCAAATGGAGAGGGGCTGCTTGGGGGCCCCCTGGGGGCCCTTCAGGCCAGCTAGGTCTTTGGGTCCTGGCTCCTTCGCTTTGGGAGCTGTTGCTGCAGTTGGGCATGTTGGCCGGAGAGTGCTTCTCGGGCCGCGAACTGCAACCTTGCAGGAATCTCCCAGGTTCCCGGCCCAACGAAAGCCCCCAGACCCAAATTGAGAGGGGCTGCTTGGGGGCCCCCTGGGGGCCCTTCAGGCCAGCTAGGTCTTTGGGTCCTGGCTCCTTCGCTTTGGGAGCTGTTGCTGCAGTTGGGCATGTTGGCCGGAGAGTGCTTCTCGGGCCGCGAACTGCAACCTTGCAGGAATCTCCCAGGTTCCATGCCCAACGAAAGCCCCCAGACCCAAATGGAGAGGGGCTGCTTGGGGGCCCCCTGGGGGCCCTTCAGGCCAGCTAGGTCTTTGGGTCCTGGCTCCTTCGGTTTGGGAGCTGTTGCTGCAGTTGGGCATGTTGGCCGGAGAGTGCTTCTCGGGCCGCGAACTGCAACCTTGCAGGAATCTCCCAGGTTCCATGCCCAACGAAAGCCCCCAGACCCAAATTGAGAGGGGCTGCTTGGGGGCCCCCTGGGGGCCCTTCAGGCCAGCCAGGTCTTTGGGTCCTGGCTCCTTCGCTTTGGGAGCTGTTGCTGCAGTTGGGCATGTTGGCCGGAGAGTGCTTCTCCGGCCGCGAACTGCAACCTTGCAGGATTCTCCCAGGTTCCATGCCCAACGAAAGCCCCCAGACCCAAATGGAGAGGGGCTGCTTGGGGGCCCCCTGGGGGCCCTTCAGGCCAGCTAGGTCTTTGGGTCCTGGCTCATTCGGTTTGGGAGCTGTTGCTGCAGTTGGGCATGTTGGCCGGAGAGTGCTTCTCGGGCCGCGAACTGCAACCTTGCAGGAATCTCCCAGGTTCCCGGCCCAACAAAAGCCCCCAGACCCAAATGGAGAGGGGCTGCTTGGGGGCCCCCTGGGGGCCCTTCAGGCCAGCTAGGTCTTTGGGTCCTGGCTCCTTCGCTTTGGGAGCTGTTGCTGCAGTTGGGCATGTTGGCCGGAGAGTGCTTCTCGGGCCGCGAACTGCAACCTTGCAGGATTCTCCCAGGTTCCCGGCCCAACGAAAGCCCCCAGACCCAAATTGAGAGGGGCTGCTTGGGGCCCCCCTGGGGGCCCTTCAGGCCAGCTAGGTCTTTGGGTCCTGGCTCCTTCGGTTTGGGAGCTGTTGCTGCAGTTGGGCATGTTGGCCGGAGAGTGCTTCTCGGGCCGCGAACTGCAACCTTGCAGGAATCTCCCAGGTTCCCGGCCCAACAAAAGCCCCCAGACCCAAATGGAGAGGGGCTGCTTGGGGGCCCCCTGGGGGCCCTTCAGGCCAGCTAGGTCTTTGGGTCCTGGCTCCTTCGGTTTGGGAGCTGTTGCTGCAGTTGGGCATGTTGGCCGGAGAGTGCTTCTCGGGCCGCGAACTGCAACCTTGCAGGATTCTCCCAGGTTCCCGGCCCAACGAAAGCCCCCAGACCCAAATTGAGAGGGGCTGCTTGGGGGCCCCCTGGGGGCCCTTCAGGCCAGCTAGGTCTTTGGGTCCTGGCTCCTTCGGTTTGGGAGCTGTTGCTGCAGTTGGGCATGTTGGCCGGAGAGTGCTTCTCGGGCCGCGAACTGCAACCTTGCAGGATTCTCCCAGGTTCCCGGCCCAACGAAAGCCCCCAGACCCAAATTGAGAGGGGCTGCTTGGGGCCCCCCTGGGGGCCCTTCAGGCCAGCTAGGTCTTTGGGTCCTGGCTCCTTCGGTTTGGGAGCTGTTGCTGCAGTTGGGCATGTTGGCCGGAGAGTGCTTCTCGGGCCGCGAACTGCAACCTTGCAGGAATCTCCCAGGTTCCATGCCCAACGAAAGCCCCCAGACCCAAATTGAGAGGGGCTGCTTGGGGGCCCCCTGGGGGCCCTTCAGGCCAGCTAGGTCTTTGGGTCCTGGCTCCTTCGGTTTGGGAGCTGTTGCTGCAGTTGGGCATGTTGGCCGGAGAGTGCTTCTCGGGCCGCGAACTGCAACCTTGCAGGAATCTCCCAGGTTCCCGGCCCAACGAAAGCCCCCAGACCCAAATGGAGAGGGGCTGCTTGGGGGCCCCCTGGGGGCCCTTCAGGCCAGCTAGGTCTTTGGGTCCTGGCTCCTTCGCTTTGGGAGCTGTTGCTGCAGTTGGGCATGTTGGCCGGAGAGTGCTTCTCGGGCCGCGAACTGTAACCTTGCAGCTACCTCTCAGGTATCCATGCCCAACGAAAGCCCCCAGACCCAAATGGAGAGGGGCTGCTTGGGGGCCCCCTGGGGGCCCTTCAGGCCAGCTAGGTCTTTGGGTCCTGGCTCCTTCGCTTTGGGAGCTGTTGCTGCAGTTGGGCATGTTGGCCGGAGAGTGCTTCTCGGGCCGCGAACTGCAACCTTGCAGGAATCTCCCAGGTTCCCGGCCCAACGAAAGCCCCCAGACCCAAATGGAGAGGGGCTGCTTGGGGGCCCCCTGGGGGCCCTTCAGGCCAGCTAGGTCTTTGGGTCCTGGCTCCTTCGGTTTGGGAGCTGTTGCTGCAGTTGGGCATGTTGGCCGGAGAGTGCTTCTCGGGCCGCGAACTGCAACCTTGCAGGAATCTCCCAGGTTCCATGCCCAACGAAAGCCCCCAGACCCAAATTGAGAGGGGCTGCTTGGGGGCCCCCTGGGGGCCCTTCAGGCCAGCTAGGTCTTTGGGTCCTGGCTCCTTCGCTTTGGGAGCTGTTGCTGCAGTTGGGCATGTTGGCCGGAGAGTGCTTCTCGGGCCGCGAACTGCAACCTTGCAGGAATCTCCCAGGTTCCCGGCCCAACGAAAGCCCCCAGACCCAAATGGAGAGGGGCTGCTTGGGGGCCCCCTGGGGGCCCTTCAGGCCAGCTAGGTCTTTGGGTCCTGGCTCCTTCGGTTTGGGAGCTGTTGCTGCAGTTGGGCATGTTGGCCGGAGAGTGCTTCTCGGGCCGCGAACTGCAACCTTGCAGGAATCTCCCAGGTTCCCGGCCCAACGAAAGCCCCCAGACCCAAATGGAGAGGGGCTGCTTGGGGGCCCCCTGGGGGCTCTTCAGGCCAGCTAGGTCTTTGGGTCCTGGCTCCTTCGTTTTGGGAGCTGTTGCTGCAGTTGGGCATGTTGGCCGGAGAGTGCTTCTCGGGCCGCGAACTGCAACCTTGCAGGATTCTCCCAGGTTCCCGGCCCAACGAAAGCCCCCAGACCCAAATTGAGAGGGGCTGCTTGGGGCCCCCCTGGGGGCCCTTCAGGCCAGCTAGGTCTTTGGGTCCTGGCTCCTTCAGTTTGGGAGCTGTTGCTGCAGTTGGGCATGTTGGCCGGAGAGTGCTTCTCGGGCCGCGAACTGCAACCTTGCAGGAATCTCCCAGGTTCCATGCCCAACGAAAGCCCCCAGACCCAAATGGAGATGGGCTGCTCGGGGGCCCCCTGGGGGCCCTTCAGGCCAGCTAGGTCTTTGGGTCCTGGCTCCTTCGGTTTGGGAGCTGTTGCTGCAGTTGGGCATGTTGGCCGGAGAGTGCTTCTCGGGCCGCGAACTGCAACCTTGCAGGAATCTCCCAGGTTCCATGCCCAACGAAAGCCCCCAGACCCAAATTGAGAGGGGCTGCTTGGGGGCCCCCTGGGGGCCCTTCAGGCCAGCTAGGTCTTTGGGTCCTGGCTCCTTCGGTTTGGGAGCTGTTGCTGCAGTTGGGCATGTTGGCCGGAGAGTGCTTCTCGGGCCGCGAACTGCAACCTTGCAGGAATCTCCCAGGTTCCCGGCCCAACGAAAGCCCCCAGACCCAAATGGAGAGGGGCTGCTTGGGGGCCCCCTGGGGGCCCTTCAGGCCAGCTAGGTCTTTGGGTCCTGGCTCCTTCGCTTTGGGAGCTGTTGCTGCAGTTGGGCATGTTGGCCGGAGAGTGCTTCTCGGGCCGCGAACTGCAACCTTGCAGGAATCTCCCAGGTTCCCGGCCCAACGAAAGCCCCCAGACCCAAATGGAGAGGGGCTGCTTGGGGGCCCCCTGGGGGCCCTTCAGGCCACCTAGCTCTTTGGGTCCTGGCTCCTTCGGTTTGGGAGCTGTTGCTGCAGTTGGGCATGTTGGCCGGAGAGTGCTTCTCGGGCCGCGAACTGCAACCTTGCATGAATCTCCCAAGTTCCCGGCCCAACAAAAGCCCCCAGACCCAAATGGAGAGGGGCTGCTTGGGGGCCCCCTGGGGGCCCTTCAGGCCAGCTAGGTCTTTGGGTCCTGGCTCCTTCGGTTTGGGAGCTGTTGCTGCAGTTGGGCATGTTGGCCGGAGAGTGCTTCTCGGGCCGCGAACTGCAACCTTGCAGGAATCTCCCAGGTTCCCGGCCCAACAAAAGCCCCCAGACCCAAATGGAGAGGGGCTGCTTGGGGGCCCCCTGGGGGCCCTTCAGGCCAGCTAGGTCTTTGGGTCCTGGCTCCTTCGCTTTGGGAGCTGTTGCTGCAGTTGGGCATGTTGGCCGGAGAGTGCTTCTCGGGCCGCGAACTGCAACCTTGCAGGATTCTCCCAGGTTCCCGGCCCAACGAAAGCCCCCAGACCCAAATGGAGAGGGGCTGCTTGGGGGACCCCTTGGGGCCCTTCAGGCCAGCTAGGTCTTTGGGTCCTGGCTCCTTCGCTTTGGGAGCTGTTGCTGCAGTTGAGCATGTTGGCCGGAGAGTGCTTCTCGGGCCGCGAACTGCAACCTTGCAGGATTCTCCTAGGTTCCCGGCCCAACGAAAGCCCCCAGACCCAAATGGAGAGGGGCTGCTTGGGGGCCCCCTGGGGGCCCTTCAGGCCAGCTAGGTCTTTGGGTCCTGGCTCCTTCGCTTTGGGAGCTGTTGCTGCAGTTGGGCATGTTGGCCGGAGAGTGCTTCTCGGGCCGCGAACTGCAACCTTGCAGGATTCTCCCAGGTTCCCGGCCCAACGAAAGCCCCCAGACCCAAATGGAGAGGGGCTGCTTGGGGCCCCCCTGGGGGCCCTTCAGGCCAGCTAGGTCTTTGGGTCCTGGCTCCTTCGGTTTGGGAGCTGTTGCTGCAGTTGGGCATGTTGGCCGGAGAGTGCTTCTCGGGCCGCGAACTGCAACCTTGCAGGATTCTCCCAGGTTCCCGGCCCAACGAAAGCCCCCAGACCCAAATGGAGAGGGGCTGCTTGGGGGCCCCCTGGGGGCTCTTCAGGCCAGCTAGGTCTTTGGGTCCTGGCTCCTTCGGTTTGGGAGCTGTTGCTGCAGTTGGGCATGTTGGCCTGAGAGTGCTTCTCGGGCCGCGAACTGCAACCTTGCAGGATTCTCCCAGGTTGCCGGCCCAACGAAAGCCCCCAGACCCAAATGGAGAGGGGCTGCTTGGGGCCCCCCTGGGGGCCCTTCAGGCCAGCTAGGTCTTTGGGTCCTGGCTCCTTCAGTTTGGGAGCTGTTGCTGCAGTTGGGCATGTTGGCCGGAGAGTGCTTCTCGGGCCGCGAACTGCAACCTTGCAGGAATCTCCCAGGTTCCATGCCCAACGAAAGCCCCCAGACCCAAATGGAGAGGGGCTGCTTGGGGGCCCCCTGGGGGCCCTTCAGGCCAGCTAGGTCTTTGGGTCCTGGCTCCTTCGGTTTGGGAGCTGTTGCTGCAGTTGGGCATGTTGGCCGGAGAGTGCTTCTCGGGCCGCGAACTGCAACCTTGCAGGATTCTCCCAGGTTCCCGGCCCAACGAAAGCCCCCAGACCCAAATGGAGAGGGGCTGCTTGGGGGCCCCCTGGGGGCCCTTCAGGCCAGCTAGGTCTTTGGGTCCTGGCTCCTTCGGTTTGGGAGCTGTTGCTGCAGTTGGGCATGTTGGCCGGAGAGTGCTTCTCGGGCCGCGAACTGCAACCTTGCAGGAATCTCCCAGGTTCCCGGCCCAACAAAAGCCCCCAGACCCAAATGGAGAGGGGCTGCTTGGGGGCCCCCTGGGGGCCCTTCAGGCCAGCTAGGTCTTTGGGTCCTGGCTCCTTCGCTTTGGGAGCTGTTGCTGCAGTTGGGCATGTTGGCCGGAGAGTGCTTCTCGGGCCGCGAACTGCAACCTTGCAGGATTCTCCCAGGTTCCCGGCCCAACGAAAGCCCCCAGACCCAAATGGAGAGGGGCTGCTTGGGGGCCCCCTGGGGGCCCTTCAGGCCAGCTAGGTCTTTGGGTCCTGGCTCCTTCGGTTTGGGAGCTGTTGCTGCAGTTGGGCATGTTGGCCGGAGAGTGCTTCTCGGGCCGCGAACTGCAACCTTGCAGGTACCTCCCAGGTTCCCGGCCCAACAAAAGCCCCCAGACCCAAATGGAGAGGGGCTGCTTGGGGGCCCCCTGGGGGCCCTTCAGGCCAGCTAGGTCTTTGGGTCCTGGCTCCTTCGGTTTGGGAACTGTTGCTGCAGTTGGGCATGTTGGGCGGAGAGTGCTTCTCGGGCCGCGAACTGCAACCTTGCAGGATTCTCCCAGGTTCCCGGCCCAACGAAAGCCCCCAGACCCAAATGGAGAGGGGCTGCTTGGGGGCCCCCTGGGGGCCCTTCAGGCCAGCTAGGTCTTTGGGTCCTGGCTCCTTCGGTTTGGGAGCTGTTGCTGCAGTTGGGCATGTTGGCCGGGGAGTGCTTCTCGGGCCTCGAACTGCAACCTTGCAGGAATCTCCCAGGTTCCATGCCCAACGAAAGCCCCCAGACCCAAATGGAGAGGGGCTGCTTGGGGGCCCCCTGGGGGCCCTTCAGGCCAGCTAGGTCTTTGTGTCCTGGCTCCTTCGGTTTGGGAGCTGTTGCTGCAGTTGTGCATTTTTGCCGGAGAGTGCTTCTCGGGCCGCGAACTGCAACCTTGCAGGTACCTCTCAGGTATCTATGCCCAACGAAAGCCCCCAGACCCAAATTGAGAGGGGCTGCTTGGTGGCCCCCTGGGGGCCCTTCAAGCCAGCTAGGTCTTTGGGTCCTGGCTCCTTCGCTTTGGGAGCTGTTGCTGCAGTTGGGCATGTTGGCCGGAGAGTGCTTCTCGGGCCGCGAACTGCAACCTTGCAGGAATCTCCCAGGTTCCCGGCCCAACGAAAGCCCCCAGACCCAAATGGAGAGGGGCTGCTTGGGGGCCCCCTGGGGGGCTTTCAGGCCAGCTAGGTCTTTGGCTGCTGGCGCCTTTCGTTTGGGAGCTATTGCTGGACGTTTGGCATGTTGGCCGGAGAGTGCTTCTCGGGCCGCGAACTGCAACCTTGCAGGAATCTCCCAGGTTCCCGGCCCAACAAAAGCCCCCAGACCCAAATTGAGAGGGGCTGCTTGGGGGCCCCCTGGGGGCCCTTCAGGCCAGCTAGGTCTTTGGGTCCTGGCTCCTTCGGTTTGGGAACTGTTGCTGCAGTTGGGCATGTTGGCCGGAGAGTGCTTCTCGGGCCGCGAACTGCAACCTTGCAGGATTCTCCCAGGTTCCCGGCCCAACGAAAGCCCCCAGACCCAAATGGAGAGGGGCTGCTTGGGGGCCCCCTGGGGGCCCTTCAGGCCAGCTAGGTCTTTGGGTCCTGGCTCCTTCGGTTTGGGAGCTGTTGCTGCAGTTGTGCATGTTGGCCGGAGAGTGCTTCTCGGGCCGCGAACTGTAACCTTGCAGGTACCTCTAAGGTATCTATGCCCAACGAAAGCCCCCAGACCCAAATTGAGAGGGGCTGCTTGGGGGCCCCCTGGGGGCCCTTCAGGCCAGCTAGGTCTTTGGGTCCTGGCTCCTTCGGTTTGGGAGCTGTTGCTGCAGTTGAGCATGTTGGCCGGAGAGTGCTTCTCGGGCCGCGAACTGCAACCTTGCAGGATTCTCCCAGGTTCCCGGCCCAACGAAAGCCCCCAGACCCAAATGGAGAGGGGCTGCTTGGGGTCCCCCTTGGGGGCCTTCAGCCAGCTAGGTCTTTGGGTCCTGGCTCCTTCGGTTTGGGAGCTGTTGCTGCAGTTGAGCATGTTGGCCGGAGAGTGCTTCTCGGGCCGCGAACTGTAACCTTGCAGGTACCTCTCAGGTATCCATGCCCAACGAAAGCCCCCAGACCCAAATGGAGAGGGGCTGCTTGGGGGCCCCCTGGGGGCCCTTCAGGCCAGCTAGGTCTTTGGGTCCTGGCTCCTTCGCTTTGGGAGCTGTTGCTGCAGTTGGGCATGTTGGCCGGAGAGTGCTTCTCGGGCCGCGAACTGCAACCTTGCAGGCACCTCCCAGGTTCCCGGCCCAACGAAAGCCCCCAGACCCAAATGGAGAGGGGCTGCTTGGGGGCCCCCTGGGGGCCCTTCAGGCCAGCTAGGTCTTTGGGTCCTGGCTCCTTCGGTTTGTGAGTTGTTGCTGCAGTTGGGCATGTTGGCCGGAGAGTGCTTCTCGGGCCGCGAACTGCAACCTTGCATGAATCTCCAGGTTCCCGGCCCAACGAAAGCCCCCAGACCCAAATGGAGAGGGGCTGCTTGGGGGCCCCCTGGGGGCCCTTCAGGCCAGCTAGGTCTTTGGGTCCTGGCTCCTTCGCTTTGGGAGCTGTTGCTGCAGTTGGGCATGTTGGCCGGAGAGTGCTTCTCGGGCCGCGAACTGCAACCTTGCAGGTACCTCCCAGGTTCCCGGCCCAACGAAAGCCCCCAGACCCAAATTGAGAGGGGCTGCTTGCGGGCCCCCTGGGGGCCCTTCAGGCCAGCTAGGTCTTTGGGTCCTGGCTCCTTCGCTTTGGGAGCTGTTGCTGCAGTTGGGCATGTTGGCCGGAGAGTGCTTCTCGGGCCGCGAACTGCAACCTTGCAGGATTCTCCCAGGTTCCCGGCCCAACGAAAGCCCCCAGACCCAAATGGAGAGGGGCTGCTTGGGGGCCCCCTGGGGGCCCTTCAGGCCAGCTAGGTCTTTGGGTCCTGGCTCCTTCGGTTTGGGAGCTGTTGCTGCAGTTGGGCATGTTGGCCGGAGAGTGCTTCTCGGGCCGCGAACTGCAACCTTGCAGGATTCTCCCAGGTTCCCGGCCCAACGAAAGCCCCCAGACCCAAATTGAGAGGTGCCTCTTGGGGGCCCCCTGGGGGCCCTTCAGGCCAGCTAGGTCTTTGGGTCCTGGCTCCTTCGCTTTGGGAGCTGTTGCTGCAGTTGGGCATGTTGGCCGGAGAGTGCTTCTCGGGCCGCGAACTGCAACCTTGCAGGATTCTCCCAGGTTCCCGGCCCAACGAAAGCCCCCAGACCCAAATTGAGAGGGGCTGCTTGGGGGCCCCCTGGGGGCCCTTCAGGCCAGCTAGGTCTTTGGGTCCTGGCTCCTTCGGTTTGGGAGCTGTTGCTGCAGTTGGGCATGTTGGCCGGAGAGTGCTTCTCGGGCCGCGAACTGCAACCTTGCAGGTACCTCCCAGGTTCCCGGCCCAACGAAAACCCCCAGACCCAAATGGAGAGGGGCTCCTTGGGGGCCCCCTGGGGGCCCTTCAGGCCAGCTAGGTCTTTGGGTCCTGGCTCCTTCGCTTTGGGAGCTGTTGCTGCAGTTGGGCATGTTGGCCGGAGAGTGCTTCTCGGTCCGCGAACTGTAACTTCCAGGTACCTCTCAGGTATACATGCCCAACGAAAGCCCCCAGACCCAAATGGAGAGGGGCTGCTTGGGGGCCCCCTGGGGGCCCTTCAGGCCAGCTAGGTCTTTGGGTCCTGGCTCCTTCGCTTTGGGAGCTTTTGCTGCAGTTGGGCATGTTGGCCGGAGAGTGCTTCTCGGGCCGCGAACTGCAACCTTGCAGGATTCTCCCAGGTTCCCGGCCCAACGAAAGCCCCCAGACCCAAATGGAGAGGGGCTGCCTGGGGACCCCCCGAGGGGCCCTTCAGGCCAGCTAGGTCTTTGGGTCCTGGCTCATTCGGTTTGGGAGCTGTTGCTGCAGTTGGGCATGTTGGCCGGAGAGTGCTTCTCGGGCCTCGAACTGCAACCTTGCAGGAATCTCCCAGGTTCCCGGCCCAACGAAAGCCCCCAGACCCAAATGGAGAGGGGCTGCTTGGGGGCCCCCTGGGGGCCCTTCAGGCCAGCTAGGTCTTTGGGTCCTGGCTCCTTCGGTTTGGGAGCTGTTGCTGCAGTTGGGCATGTTGGCCGGAGAGTGCTTCTCGGGCCGCGAACTGCAACCTTGCATGAATCTCCCAGGTTCCCGGCCCAACGAAAGCCCCCAGACCCAAATGGAGAGGAGCTCCTTGGGGGCCCCATGGGGGCCCTTCAGGCCAGCTAGGTCTTTGGGTCCTGGCTCCTTCGCTTTGGGAGCTGTTGCTGCAGTTGGGCATGTTGGCCGGAGAGTGCTTCTCGGGCCGCGAACTGCAACCTTGCAGGTACCTCCCAGGTTCCCGGCCCAACGAAAGCCCCCAGACCCAAATGGAGAGGGGCTGCTTGGGGCCCCCCTGGGGGCCCTTCAGGCCAGCTAGGTCTTTGGGTCCTGGCTCCTTCGGTTTGGGAGCTGTTGCTGCAGTTGGGCATGTTGGCCGGAGAGTGCTTCTCGGGCCGCGAACTGTAACTTCCAGGTACCTCTCAGGTATACATGCCCAACAAAAGCCCCCAGACCCAAATGGAGAGGGGCTGCTTGGGGGCCCCCTGGGGGCACTTCAGGCCAGCTAGGTCTTTGGGTCCTGGCTCCTTTGCTTTGGGAGCTGTTGCTGCAGTTGGGCATGTTGGCCGGAGAGTGCTTCTCGGGCCGCGAACTGCAACCTTGCAGGATTCTCCCAGGTTCCCGGCCCAACGAAAGCCCCCAGACCCAAATTGAGAGGGGCTGCTTGGGGGCCCCCTGGGGGCCCTTCAGGCCACCTAGGTCTTTGGGTCCTGGCTCCTTCGCTTTGGGAGCTGTTGCTGCAGTTGGGCATGTTGGCCGGAGAGTGCTTCTCGGGCCGCGAACTGCAACCTTGCAGGATTCTCCCAGGTTCCCGGCCCAACGAAAGCCCCCAGACCCAAATTGAGAGGGGCTGCTTGGGGGCCCCCTGGGGGCCCTTCAGGCCAGCTAGGTCTTTGTGTCCTGGCTCCTTCGCTTTGGGAGCTGTTGCTGCAGTTGGGCATGTTGGCCGGAGAGTGCTTCTCGGGCCGCGAACTGCAACCTTGCAGGATTCTCCCAGGTTCCCGGCCCAACGAAAGCCCCCAGACCCAAATGGAGAGGGGCTGCTTGGGGGCCCCCTGGGGGCCCTTCAGGCCAGCTAGGTCTTTGGGTCCTGGCTCCTTCGGTTTGGGAGCTGTTTCTGCAGTTGGGCATGTTGGCCGGAGAGTGCTTCTCGGGCCGCGAACTGCAACCTTGCAGGATTCTCCCAGGTTCCCGGCCCAACGAAAGCCCCCAGACCCAAATTGAGAGGGGCTGCTTGGGGCCCCCCTGGGGGCCCTTCAGGCCAGCTAGGTCTTTGGGTCCTGGCTCCTTCGGTTTGGGAGCTGTTGCTGCAGTTGGGCATGTTGGCCGGAGAGTGCTTCTCGGGCCGCGAACTGCAACCTTGCAGGAATCTCCCAGGTTCCATGCCCAACGAAAGCCCCCAGACCCAAATTGAGAGGGGCTGCTTGGGGGCCCCCTGGGGGCCCTTCAGGCCAGCTAGGTCTTTGGGTCCTGGCTCCTTCGGTTTAGGAGCTGTTGCTGCAGTTGGGCATGTTGGCCGGAGAGTGCTTCTCAGGCCGCGAACTGCAACCTTGCAGGAATCTCCCAGGTTCCCGGCCCAACGAAAGCCCCCAGACCCAAATGGAGAGGGTCTGCTTGGGGGCCCCCTGGGGGCCCTTCAGGCCAGCTAGGTCTTTGGGTCCTGGCTCCTTCGGTTTGGGAGCTGTTGCTGCAGTTGAGCATGTTGGCCGGAGAGTGCTTCTCGGGCCGCGAACTGTAACCTTGCAGGTACCTCTCAGGTATCCATGCCCAACGAAAGCCCCCAGACCCAAATGGAGAGGGGCTGCTTGGGGGCCCCCTGGGGGCCCTTCAGGCCAGCTAGGTCTTTGGGTCCTGGCTCCTTCGGTTTGGGAGCTGTTGCTGCAGTTGGGCATGTTGGCCGGAGAGTGCTTCTCGGGCCGCGAACTGCAACCTTGCAGGATTCTCCCAGGTTCCCGGCCCAACGAAAGCCCCCAGACCCAAATTGAGAGGTGCCTCTTGGGGGCCCCCTGGGGGCCCTTCAGGCCAGCTAGGTCTTTGGGTCCTGGCTCCTTCGCTTTGGGAGCTGTTGCTGCAGTTGGGCATGTTGGCCGGAGAGTGCTTCTCGGGCCGCGAACTGCAACCTTGCAGGATTCTCCCAGGTTCCCGGCCCAACGAAAGCCCCCAGACCCAAATTGAGAGGGGCTGCTTGGGGGCCCCCTGGGGGCCCTTCAGGCCAGCTAGGTCTTTGGGTCCTGGCTCCTTCGGTTTGGGAGCTGTTGCTGCAGTTGGGCATGTTGGCCGGAGAGTGCTTCTCGGGCCGCGAACTGCAACCTTGCAGGTACCTCCCAGGTTCCCGGCCCAACGAAAACCCCCAGACCCAAATGGAGAGGGGCTCCTTGGGGGCCCCCTGGGGGCCCTTCAGGCCAGCTAGGTCTTTGGGTCCTGGCTCCTTCGCTTTGGGAGCTGTTGCTGCAGTTGGGCATGTTGGCCGGAGAGTGCTTCTCGGTCCGCGAACTGTAACTTCCAGGTACCTCTCAGGTATACATGCCCAACAAAAGCCCCCAGACCCAAATGGAGAGGGGCTGCTTGGGGGCCCCCTGGGGGCCCTTCAGGCCAGCTAGGTCTTTGGGTCCTGGCTCCTTCGGTTTGGGAGCTGTTGCTGCAGTTGGGCATGTTGGCCGGAGAGTGCTTCTCGGGCCGCGAACTGCAACCTTGCAGGATTCTCCCAGGTTCCCGGCCCAACGAAAGCCCCCAGACCCAAATTGAGAGGGGCTGCTTGGGGCCCCCCTGGGGGCCCTTCAGGCCAGCTAGGTCTTTGGGTCCTGGCTCCTTCGGTTTGGGAGCTGTTGCTGCAGTTGGGCATGTTGGCCGGAGAGTGCTTCTCGGGCCGCGAACTGCAACCTTGCAGGAATCTCCCAGGTTCCATGCCCAACGAAAGCCCCCAGACCCAAATGGAGATGGGCTGCTTGGGGGCCCCCTGGGGGCCCTTCAGGCCAGCTAGGTCTTTGGGTCCTGGCTCCTTCGCTTTGGGAGCTGTTGCTGCAGTTGGGCATGCCGGCCGGAGAGTGCTTCTCGGGCCGCGAACTGCAACCTTGCAGGAATCTCCCAGGTTCCATGCCCAACGAAAGACCCCAGACCCAAATTGAGAGGGGCTGCTTGGGGGCCCCCTGGGGGCCCTTCAGGCCAGCTAGGTCTTTGGGTCCTGGCTCCTTCGCTTTGGGAGCTGTTGCTGCAGTTGGGCATGTTGGCCGGAGAGTGCTTCTCGGGCCGCGAACTGCAACCTTGCAGGAATCTCCCAGGTTCCCGGCACAACGAAAGCCCCCAGACCCAAATTGAGAGGGGCTGCTTGGGGGCCCCCTGGGGGCCCTTCAGGCCAGCTAGGTCTTTGGGTCCTGGCTCCTTCGGTTTGGGAGCTGTTGCTGCAGTTGAGCATGTTGGCCGGAGAGTGCTTCTCGGGCCGCGAACTTTAACCTTGCAGGTACCTCTCAGGTATCCATGCCCAACGAAAGCCCCCAGACCCAAATTGAGAGGGGCTGCTTGGTGGCCCCCTGGGGGCACTTCAGGCCAGCTAGGTCTTTGGGTCCTGGCTCCTTCGCTTTGGGAGCTGTTGCTGCAGTTGGGCATGTTGGCCGGAGAGTGCTTCTCGGGCCGCGAACTGCAACCTTGCAGGATTCTCCCAGGTTCCCGGCCCAACGAAAGCCCCCAGACCCAAATGGAGAGGGGCTGCTTGGGGCCCCCCTGGGGGCCCTTCAGGCCAGCTAGGTCTTTGGGTCCTGGCTCCTTCGCTTTGGGAGCTGTTGCTGCAGATGGGCATGTTGGCCGGAGAGTGCTTCTCGGGCCGCGAACTGCAACCTTGCAGGATTCTCCCAGGTTCCCGGCCCAACGAAAGCCCCCAGACCCAAATTGAGAGGGGCTGCTTGGGGGCCCCCTGGGGGCCCTTCAGGCCAGCTAGGTCTTTGGGTCCTGGCTCCTTCGCTTTGGGAGCTGTTGCTGCAGTTGGGCATGTTGGCCGGAGAGTGCTTCTCGGGCCGCGAACTGCAACCTTGCAGGATTCTCCCAGGTTCCCGGCCCAACGAAAGCCCCCAGACCCAAATGGAGAGGGGCTGCTTGGGGGCCCCCTGGGGGCCCTTCAGGCCAGCTAGGTCTTTGGGTCCTGGCTCCTTCGCTTTGGGAGCTGTTGCTGCAGTTGGGCATGTTGGCCGGAGAGTGCTTCTCGGGCCGCGAACTGCAACCTTGCAGGAATCTCCCAGGTTCCCGGCCCAACAAAAGCCCCCAGACCCAAATGGAGAGGGGCTGCTTGGGGGCCCCCTGGGGGCCCTTCAGGCCAGCTAGGTCTTTGGGTCCTGGCTCCTTCGCTTTGGGAGCTGTTGCTGCAGTTGGGCATGTTGGCCGGAGAGTGCTTCTCGGGCCGCGAACTGCAACCTTGCAGGATTCTCCCAGGTTCCCGGCACAACGAAAGCCCCCAGACCCAAATGGAGAGGGGCTGCTTGGGGGCCCCCTGGGGGCCCTTCAGGCCAGCTAGGTCTTTGGGTCCTGGCTCCTTCGGTTTGGGAGCTGTTGCTGCAGTTGGGCATGTTGGCCGGAGAGTGCTTCTCGGGCCGCGAACTGCAACCTTGCAGGAATCTCCCAGGTTCCCGGCCCAACAAAAGCCCCCAGACCCAAATGGAGAGGGGCTGCTTGGGGGCCCCCTGGGGGCCCTTCAGGCCAGCTAGGTCTTTGGGTCCTGGCTCCTTCGCTTTGGGAGCTGTTGCTGCAGTTGGGCATGTTGGCCGGAGAGTGCTTCTCGGGCCGCGAACTGCAACCTTGCAGGATTCTCCCAGGTTCCCGGCCCAACGAAAGCCCCCAGACCCAAATGGAGAGGGGCTGCTTGGGGGCCCCCTGGGGGCCCTTCAGGCCAGCTAGGTCTTTGGGTCCTGGCTCCTTCGCTTTGGGAGCTGTTGCTGCAGTTGGGCATGTTGGCCGGAGAGTGCTTCTCGGGCCGCGAACTGCAACCTTGCAGGTACCTCCCAGGTTCCCGGCCCAACAAAAGCCCCCAGACCCAAATGGAGAGGGGCTGCTTGGGGGCCCCCTGGGGGCCCTTCAGGCCAGCTAGGTCTTTGGGTCCTGGCTCCTTCGGTTTGGGAACTGTTGCTGCAGTTGGGCATGTTGGGCGGAGAGTGCTTCTCGGGCCGCGAACTGCAACCTTGCAGGATTCTCCCAGGTTCCCGGCCCAACGAAAGCCCCCAGACCCAAATGGAGAGGGGCTGCTTGGGGGCCCCCTGGGGGCCCTTCAGGCCAGCTAGGTCTTTGGGTCCTGGCTCCTTCGGTTTGGGAGCTGTTGCTGCAGTTGGGCATGTTGGCCGGGGAGTGCTTCTCGGGCCTCGAACTGCAACCTTGCAGGAATCTCCCAGGTTCCATGCCCAACGAAAGCCCCCAGACCCAAATGGAGAGGGGCTGCTTGGGGGCCCCCTGGGGGCCCTTCAGGCCAGCTAGGTCTTTGTGTCCTGGCTCCTTCGGTTTGGGAGCTGTTGCTGCAGTTGTGCATTTTTGCCGGAGAGTGCTTCTCGGGCCGCGAACTGCAACCTTGCAGGTACCTCTCAGGTATCTATGCCCAACGAAAGCCCCCAGACCCAAATTGAGAGGGGCTGCTTGGTGGCCCCCTGGGGGCCCTTCAGGCCAGCTAGGTCTTTGGGTCCTGGCTCCTTCGCTTTGGGAGCTGTTGCTGCAGTTGGGCATGTTGGCCGGAGAGTGCTTCTCGGGCCGCGAACTGCAACCTTGCAGGATTCTCCCAGGTTCCATGCCCAACGAAAGCCCCCAGACCCAAATTGAGAGGGGCTGCTTGGGGCCCCCTGGGGGCCCTTCAGGCCAGCTAGGTCTTTGGGTCCTGGCTCCTTCGCTTTGGGAGCTGTTGCTGCAGTTGGGCATCTTGGCCGGAGAGTGCTTCTCGGGCCGCGAACTGCAACCTTGCAGGAATCTCCCAGGTTCCCGGCCCAACGAAAGCCCCCAGACCCAAATGGAGAGGGGCTGCTTGGGGGCCCCCTGGGGGGCTTTCAGGCCAGCTAGGTCTTTGGCTGCTGGCGCCTTTCGTTTGGGAGCTATTGCTGGACGTTTGGCATGTTGGCCGGAGAGTGCTTCTCGGGCCGCGAACTGCAACCTTGCAGGAATCTCCCAGGTTCCCGGCCCAACAAAAGCCCCCAGACCCAAATTGAGAGGGGCTGCTTGGGGGCCCCCTGGGGGCCCTTCAGGCCAGCTAGGTCTTTGGGTCCTGGCTCCTTCGGTTTGGGAGCTGTTGCTGCAGTTGGGCATGTTGGCCGGAGAGTGCTTCTCGGGCCGCGAACTGCAACCTTGCAGGATTCTCCCAGGTTCCCGGCCCAACGAAAGCCCCCAGACCCAAATGGAGAGGGGCTGCTTGGGGGCCCCCTTGGGGCCCTTCAGGCCAGCTAGGTCTTTGGGTCCTGGCTCCTTCGGTTTGGGAGCTGTTGCTGCAGTTGGGCATGTTGGCCGGAGAGTGCTTCTCGGGCCGCGAACTGCAACCTTGCAGGAATCTCCCAGGTTCCCGGCCCAACAAAAGCCCCCAGACCCAAATGGAGAGGTGCTGCTTGGGGGCCCCCTGGGGGCCCTTCAGGCCAGCTAGGTCTTTGGGTCCTGGCTCCTTCGGTTTGGGAGCTGTTGCTGCAGTTGGGCATGTTGGCCGGAGAGTGCTTCTCGGGCCGCGAACTGCAACCTTGCAGGATTCTCCCAGGTTCCCGGCCCAACGAAAGCCCCCAGACCCAAATTGAGAGGGGCTGCTTGGGGGCCCCCTGGGGGCCCTTCAGGCCAGCTAGGTCTTTGGGTCCTGGCTCCTTCGGTTTGGGAGCTGTTGCTGCAGTTGTGCATGTTGGCCGGAGAGTGCTTCTCGGGCCGCGAACTGTAACCTTGCAGGTACCTCTCAGGTATCTATGCCCAACGAAAGCCCCCAGACCCAAATTGAGAGGGGCTGCTTGGGGGCCCCCTGGGGGCCCTTCAGGCCAGCTAGGTCTTTGGGTCCTGGCTCCTTCGGTTTGGGAGCTGTTGCTGCAGTTGAGCATGTTGGCCGGAGAGTGCTTCTCGGGCCGCGAACTGCAACCTTGCAGGATTCTCCCAGGTTCCCGGCCCAACGAAAGCCCCCAGACCCAAATGGAGAGGGGCTGCTTGGGGTCCCCCTTGGGGGCCTTCAGCCAGCTAGGTCTTTGGGTCCTGGCTCCTTCGGTTTGGGAGCTGTTGCTGCAGTTGGGCATGTTGGCCGGAGAGTGCTTCTCGGGCCGCGAACTGTAACCTTGCAGGTACCTCTCAGGTATCCATGCCCAACGAAAGCCCCCAGACCCAAATGGAGAGGGGCTGCTTGGGGGCCCCCTGGGGGCCCTTCAGGCCAGCTAGGTCTTTGGGTCCTGGCTCCTTCGCTTTGGGAGCTGTTGCTGCAGTTGGGCATGTTGGCCGGAGAGTGCTTCTCGGGCCGCGAACTGCAACCTTGCAGGATTCTCCCAGGTTCCCGGCCCAACGAAAGCCCCCAGACCCAAATGGAGAGGGGCTGCTTGGGGGCCCCCTGGGGGCCCTTCAGGCCAGCTAGGTCTTTGGGTCCTGGCTCCTTCGGTTTGTGAGTTGTTGCTGCAGTTGGGCATGTTGGCCGGAGAGTGCTTCTCGGGCCGCGAACTGCAACCTTGCATGAATCTCCAGGTTCCCGGCCCAACGAAAGCCCCCAGACCCAAATGGAGAGGGGCTGCTTGGGGGCCCCCTGGGGGCCCTTCAGGCCAGCTAGGTCTTTGGGTCCTGGCTCCTTCGCTTTGGGAGCTGTTGCTGCAGTTGGGCATGTTGGCCGGAGAGTGCTTCTCGGGCCGCGAACTGCAACCTTGCAGGTACCTCCCAGGTTCCCGGCCCAACGAAAGCCCCCAGACCCAAATTGAGAGGGGCTGCTTGCGGGCCCCCTGGGGGCCCTTCAGGCCAGCTAGGTCTTTGGGTCCTGGCTCCTTCGCTTTGGGAGCTGTTGCTGCAGTTGGGCATGTTGGCCGGAGAGTGCTTCTCGGGCCGCGAACTGCAACCTTGCAGGATTCTCCCAGGTTCCCGGCCCAACGAAAGCCCCCAGACCCAAATGGAGAGGGGCTGCTTGGGGGCCCCCTGGGGGCCCTTCAGGCCAGCTAGGTCTTTGGGTCCTGGCTCCTTCGGTTTGGGAGCTGTTGCTGCAGTTGGGCATGTTGGCCGGAGAGTGCTTCTCGGGCCGCGAACTGCAACCTTGCAGGATTCTCCCAGGTTCCCGGCCCAACGAAAGCCCCCAGACCCAAATTGAGAGGTGCCTCTTGGGGGCCCCCTGGGGGCCCTTCAGGCCAGCTAGGTCTTTGGGTCCTGGCTCCTTCGCTTTGGGAGCTGTTGCTGCAGTTGGGCATGTTGGCCGGAGAGTGCTTCTCGGGCCGCGAACTGCAACCTTGCAGGATTCTCCCAGGTTCCCGGCCCAACGAAAGCCCCCAGACCCAAATTGAGAGGGGCTGCTTGGGGGCCCCCTGGGGGCCCTTCAGGCCAGCTAGGTCTTTGGGTCCTGGCTCCTTCGGTTTGGGAGCTGTTGCTGCAGTTGGGCATGTTGGCCGGAGAGTGCTTCTCGGGCCGCGAACTGCAACCTTGCAGGTACCTCCCAGGTTCCCGGCCCAACGAAAACCCCCAGACCCAAATGGAGAGGGGCTCCTTGGGGGCCCCCTGGGGGCCCTTCAGGCCAGCTAGGTCTTTGGGTCCTGGCTCCTTCGCTTTGGGAGCTGTTGCTGCAGTTGGGCATGTTGGCCGGAGAGTGCTTCTCGGTCCGCGAACTGTAACTTCCAGGTACCTCTCAGGTATACATGCCCAACAAAAGCCCCCAGACCCAAATGGAGAGGGGCTGCTTGGGGGCCCCCTGGGGGCCCTTCAGGCCAGCTAGGTCTTTGGGTCCTGGCTCCTTCGCTTTGGGAGCTGTTGCTGCAGTTGGGCATGTTGGCCGGAGAGTGCTTCTCGGGCCGCGAACTGCAACCTTGCAGGATTCTCCCAGGTTCCCGGCCCAACGAAAGCCCCCAGACCCAAATGGAGAGGGGCTGCCTGGGGACCCCCCGAGGGGCCCTTCAGGCCAGCTAGGTCTTTGGGTCCTGGCTCATTCGGTTTGGGAGCTGTTGCTGCAGTTGGGCATGTTGGCCGGAGAGTGCTTCTCGGGCCTCGAACTGCAACCTTGCAGGAATCTCCCAGGTTCCCGGCCCAACGAAAGCCCCCAGACCCAAATGGAGAGGGGCTGCTTGGGGGCCCCCTGGGGGCCCTTCAGGCCAGCTAGGTCTTTGGGTCCTGGCTCCTTCGGTTTGGGAGCTGTTGCTGCAGTTGGGCATGTTGGCCGGAGAGTGCTTCTCGGGCCGCGAACTGCAACCTTGCAGGTACCTCCCAGGTTCCCGGCCCAACGAAAGCCCCCAGACCCAAATGGAGAGGAGCTCCTTGGGGGCCCCATGGGGGCCCTTCAGGCCAGCTAGGTCTTTGGGTCCTGGCTCCTTCGCTTTGGGAGCTGTTGCTGCAGTTGGGCATGTTGGCCGGAGAGTGCTTCTCGGGCCGCGAACTGCAACCTTGCAGGTACCTCCCAGGTTCCCGGCCCAACGAAAGCCCCCAGACCCAAATGGAGAGGGGCTGCTTGGGGCCCCCCTGGGGGCCCTTCAGGCCAGCTAGGTCTTTGGGTCCTGGCTCCTTCGCTTTGGGAGCTGTTGCTGCAGTTGGGCATGTTGGCCGGAGAGTGCTTCTCGGGCCGCGAACTGTAACTTCCAGGTACCTCTCAGGTATACATGCCCAACAAAAGCCCCCAGACCCAAATGGAGAGGGGCTGCTTGGGGGCCCCCTGGGGGCACTTCAGGCCAGCTAGGTCTTTGGGTCCTGGCTCCTTTGCTTTGGGAGCTGTTGCTGCAGTTGGGCATGTTGGCCGGAGAGTGCTTCTCGGGCCGCGAACTGCAACCTTGCAGGATTCTCCCAGGTTCCCGGCCCAACGAAAGCCCCCAGACCCAAATTGAGAGGGGCTGCTTGGGGGCCCCCTGGGGGCCCTTCAGGCCAGCTAGGTCTTTGGGTCCTGGCTCCTTCGGTTTGGGAGCTGTTGCTGCAGTTGGGCATGTTGGCCGGAGAGTGCTTCTCGGGCCGCGAACTGCAACCTTGCAGGATTCTCCCAGGTTCCCGGCCCAACGAAAGCCCCCAGACCCAAATGGAGAGGGGCTGCTTGGGGGCCCCCTGGGGGCCCTTCAGGCCAGCTAGGTCTTTGGGTCCTGGCTCCTTCGGTTTGGGAGCTGTTGCTGCAGTTGGGCATGTTGGCCGGAGAGTGCTTCTCGGGCCGCGAACTGCAACCTTGCAGGATTCTCCCAGGTTCCCGGCCCAACGAAAGCCCCCAGACCCAAATTGAGAGGGGCTGCTTGGGGCCCCCCTGGGGGCCCTTCAGGCCAGCTAGGTCTTTGGGTCCTGGCTCCTTCGGTTTGGGAGCTGTTGCTGCAGTTGGGCATGTTGGCCGGAGAGTGCTTCTCGGGCCGCGAACTGCAACCTTGCAGGAATCTCCCAGGTTCCATGCCCAACGAAAGCCCCCAGACCCAAATTGAGAGGGGCTGCTTGGGGGCCCCCTGGGGGCCCTTCAGGCCAGCTAGGTCTTTGGGTCCTGGCTCCTTCGGTTTGGGAGCTGTTGCTGCAGTTGGGCATGTTGGCCGGAGAGTGCTTCTCAGGCCGCGAACTGCAACCTTGCAGGAATCTCCCAGGTTCCCGGCCCAACGAAAGCCCCCAGACCCAAATGGAGAGGGTCTGCTTGGGGGCCCCCTGGGGGCCCTTCAGGCCAGCTAGGTCTTTGGGTCCTGGCTCCTTCGGTTTGGGAGCTGTTGCTGCAGTTGAGCATGTTGGCCGGAGAGTGCTTCTCGGGCCGCGAACTGCAATCTTGCAGGTACCTCTCAGGTATCCATGCCCAACGAAAGCCCCCAGACCCAAATGGAGAGGGGCTGCTTGGGGGCCCCCTGGGGGCCCTTCAGGCCAGCTAGGTCTTTGGGTCCTGGCTCCTTCGGTTTGGGAGCTGTTGCTGCAGTTGGGCATGTTGGCCGGAGAGTGCTTCTCGGGCCGCGAACTGCAACCTTGCAGGATTCTCCCAGGTTCCCGGCCCAACGAAAGCCTCCAGACCCAAATTGAGAGGTGCCTCTTGGGGGCCCCCTGGGGGCCCTTCAGGCCAGCTAGGTCTTTGGGTCCTGGCTCCTTCGCTTTGGGAGCTGTTGCTGCAGTTGGGCATGTTGGCCGGAGAGTGCTTCTCGGGCCGCGAACTGCAACCTTGCAGGATTCTCCCAGGTTCCCGGCCCAACGAAAGCCCCCAGACCCAAATTGAGAGGGGCTGCTTGGGGGCCCCCTGGGGGCCCTTCAGGCCAGCTAGGTCTTTGGGTCCTGGCTCCTTCGGTTTGGGAGCTGTTGCTGCAGTTGGGCATGTTGGCCGGAGAGTGCTTCTCGGGCCGCGAACTGCAACCTTGCAGGTACCTCCCAGGTTCCCGGCCCAACGAAAACCCCCAGACCCAAATGGAGAGGGGCTCCTTGGGGGCCCCCTGGGGGCCCTTCAGGCCAGCTAGGTCTTTGGGTCCTGGCTCCTTCGCTTTGGGAGCTGTTGCTGCAGTTGGGCATGTTGGCCGGAGAGTGCTTCTCGGTCCGCGAACTGTAACTTCCAGGTACCTCTCAGGTATACATGCCCAACAAAAGCCCCCAGACCCAAATGGAGAGGGGCTGCTTGGGGGCCCCCTGGGGGCCCTTCAGGCCAGCTAGGTCTTTGGGTCCTGGCTCCTTCGCTTTGGGAGCTGTTGCTGCAGTTGGGCATGTTGGCCGGAGAGTGCTTCTCGGGCCGCGAACTGCAACCTTGCAGGATTCTCCCATGTTCCCGGCCCAACGAAAGCCCCCAGACCCAAATGGAGAGGGGCTGCCTGGGGACCCCCCTGGGGGCCCTTCAGGCCAGCTAGGTCTTTGGGTCCTGGCTCCTTCGGTTTGGGAGCTGTTGCTGCAGTTGGGCATGTTGGCCGGAGAGTGCTTCTCGGGCCGCGAACTGCAACCTTGCAGGATTCTCCCAGGTTCCCGGCCCAACGAAAGCCCCCAGACCCAAATGGAGAGGGGCTGCCTGGGGGCCCCCCGAGGGGCCCTTCAGGCCAGCTAGGTCTTTGGGTCCTGGCTCATTCGGTTTGGGAGCTGTTGCTGCAGTTGGGCATGTTGGCCGGAGAGTGCTTCTCGGGCCTCGAACTGCAACCTTGCAGGAATCTCCCAGGTTCCCGGCCCAACGAAAGCCCCCAGACCCAAATGGAGAGGGGCTGCTTGGGGGCCCCCTGGGGGCCCTTCAGGCCAGCTAGGTCTTTGGGTCCTGGCTCCTTCGGTTTGGGAGCTGTTGCTGCAGTTGGGCATGTTGGCCGGAGAGTGCTTCTCGGGCCGCGAACTGCAACCTTGCAGGTACCTCCCAGGTTCCCGGCCCAACGAAAGCCCCCAGACCCAAATGGAGAGGAGCTCCTTGGGGGCCCCATGGGGGCCCTTCAGGCCAGCTAGGTCTTTGGGTCCTGGCTCCTTCGCTTTGGGAGCTGTTGCTGCAGTTGGGCATGTTGGCCGGAGAGTGCTTCTCGGGCCGCGAACTGCAACCTTGCAGGTACCTCCCAGGTTCCCGGCCCAACGAAAGCCCCCAGACCCAAATGGAGAGGGGCTGCTTGGGGCCCCCCTGGGGGCCCTTCAGGCCAGCTAGGTCTTTGGGTCCTGGCTCCTTCGGTTTGGGAGCTGTTGCTGCAGTTGGGCATGTTGGCCGGAGAGTGCTTCTCGGGCCGCGAACTGCAACCTTGCATGAATCTCCCAGGTTCCCGGCCCAACGAAAGCCCCCAGACCCAAATGGAGAGGGGCTGCTTGGGGGCCCCCTGGGGGCCCTTCAGGCCAGCTAGGTCTTTGGGTCCTGGCTCCTTCGGTTTGGGAGCTGTTGCTGCAGTTGGGCATGTTGGCCGGAGAGTGCTTCTCGGGCCGCGAACTGCAACCTTGCAGGAATCTCCCAGGTTCCCGGCCCAACAAAAGCCCCCAGACCCAAATGGAGAGGGGCTGCTTGGGGGCCCCCTGGGGGCCCTTCAGGCCAGCTAGGTCTTTGGGTCCTGGCTCCTTCGCTTTGGGAGCTGTTGCTGCAGTTGGGCATGTTGGCCGGAGAGTGCTTCTCGGGCCGCGAACTGCAACCTTGCAGGATTCTCCCAGGTTCCCGGCCCAACGAAAGCCCCCAGACCCAAATGGAGAGGGGCTGCTTGGGGGCCCCCTGGGGGCCCTTCAGGCCAGCTAGGTCTTTGGGTCCTGGCTCCTTCGCTTTGGGAGCTGTTGCTGCAGTTGGGCATGTTGGCCGGAGAGTGCTTCTCGGGCCGCGAACTGCAACCTTGCAGGTACCTCCCAGGTTCCCGGCCCAACAAAAGCCCCCAGACCCAAATGGAGAGGGGCTGCTTGGGGGCCCCCTGGGGGCCCTTCAGGCCAGCTAGGTCTTTGGGTCCTGGCTCCTTCGGTTTGGGAACTGTTGCTGCAGTTGGGCATGTTGGGCGGAGAGTGCTTCTCGGGCCGCGAACTGCAACCTTGCAGGATTCTCCCAGGTTCCCGGCCCAACGAAAGCCCCCAGACCCAAATGGAGAGGGGCTGCTTGGGGGCCCCCTGGGGGCCCTTCAGGCCAGCTAGGTCTTTGGGTCCTTGCTCCTTCGGTTTGGGAGCTGTTGCTGCAGTTGGGCATGTTGGCCGGGGAGTGCTTCTCGGGCCGCGAACTGCAACCTTGCAGGAATCTCCCAGGTTCCATGCCCAACGAAAGCCCCCAGACCCAAATGGAGAGGGGCTGCTTGGGGGCCCCCTGGGGGCCCTTCAGGCCAGCTAGGTCTTTGTGTCCTGGCTCCTTCGGTTTGGGAGCTGTTGCTGCAGTTGTGCATTTTTGCCGGAGAGTGCTTCTCGGGCCGCGAACTGCAACCTTGCAGGTACCTCTCAGGTATCTATGCCCAACGAAAGCCCCCAGACCCAAATTGAGAGGGGCTGCTTGGTGGCCCCCTGGGGGCCCTTCAGGCCAGCTAGGTCTTTGGGTCCTGGCTCCTTCGCTTTGGGAGCTGTTGCTGCAGTTGGGCATGTTGGCCGGAGAGTGCTTCTCGGGCCGCGAACTGCAACCTTGCAGGATTCTCCCAGGTTCCATGCCCAACGAAAGCCCCCAGACCCAAATTGAGAGGGGCTGCTTGGGGCCCCCTGGGGGCCCTTCAGGCCAGCTAGGTCTTTGGGTCCTGGCTCCTTCGCTTTGGGAGCTGTTGCTGCAGTTGGGCATGTTGGCCGGAGAGTGCTTCTCGGGCCGCGAACTGCAACCTTGCAGGAATCTCCCAGGTTCCCGGCCCAACGAAAGCCCCCAGACCCAAATGGAGAGGGGCTGCTTGGGGGCCCCCTGGGGGGCTTTCAGGCCAGCTAGGTCTTTGGCTGCTGGCCCCTTTCGTTTGGGAGCTATTGCTGGACGTTTGGCATGTTGGCCGGAGAGTGCTTCTCGGGCCGCGAACTGCAACCTTGCAGGAATCTCCCAGGTTCCCGGCCCAACAAAAGCCCCCAGACCCAAATTGAGAGGGGCTGCTTGGGGGCCCCCTGGGGGCCCTTCAGGCCAGCTAGGTCTTTGGGTCCTGGCTCCTTCGCTTTGGGAGCTGTTGCTGCAGTTGGGCATGTTGGCCGGAGAGTGCTTCTCGGGCCGCGAACTGCAACCTTGCAGGATTCTCCCAGGTTCCCGGCCCAACGAAAGCCCCCAGACCCAAATGGAGAGGGGCTGCTTGGGGGCCCCCTGGGGGCCCTTCAGGCCAGCTAGGTCTTTGGGTCCTGGCTCCTTCGGTTTGGGAACTGTTGCTGCAGTTGGGCATGTTGGCCGGAGAGTGCTTCTCGGGCCGCGAACTGCAACCTTGCAGGATTCTCCCAGGTTCCCGGCCCAACGAAAGCCCCCAGACCCAAATGGAGAGGGGCTGCTTGGGGGCCCCCTGGGGGCCCTTCAGGCCAGCTAGGTCTTTGGGTCCTGGCTCCTTCGGTTTGTGAGTTGTTGCTGCAGTTGGGCATGTTGGCCGGAGAGTGCTTCTCGGGCCGCGAACTGCAACCTTGCATGAATCTCCAGGTTCCCGGCCCAACGAAAGCCCCCAGACCCAAATGGAGAGGGGCTGCTTGGGGGCCCCCTGGGGGCCCTTCAGGCCAGCTAGGTCTTTGGGTCCTGGCTCCTTCGCTTTGGGAGCTGTTGCTGCAGTTGGGCATGTTGGCCGGAGAGTGCTTCTCGGGCCGCGAACTGCAACCTTGCAGGTACCTCCCAGGTTCCCGGCCCAACGAAAGCCCCCAGACCCAAATTGAGAGGGGCTGCTTGCGGGCCCCCTGGGGGCCCTTCAGGCCAGCTAGGTCTTTGGGTCCTGGCTCCTTCGCTTTGGGAGCTGTTGCTGCAGTTGGGCATGTTGGCCGGAGAGTGCTTCTCGGGCCGCGAACTGCAACCTTGCAGGATTCTCCCAGGTTCCCGGCCCAACGAAAGCCCCCAGACCCAAATGGAGAGGGGCTGCTTGGGGGCCCCCTGGGGGCCCTTCAGGCCAGCTAGGTCTTTGGGTCCTGGCTCCTTCGCTTTGGGAGCTGTTGCTGCAGTTGGGCATGTTGGCCGGAGAGTGCTTCTCGGGCCGCGAACTGCAACCTTGCAGGATTCTCCCAGGTTCCCGGCCCAACGAAAGCCCCCAGACCCAAATTGAGAGGTGCCTCTTGGGGGCCCCCTGGGGGCCCTTCAGGCCAGCTAGGTCTTTGGGTCCTGGCTCCTTCGCTTTGGGAGCTGTTGCTGCAGTTGGGCATGTTGGCCGGAGAGTGCTTCTCGGGCCGCGAACTGCAACCTTGCAGGATTCTCCCAGGTTCCCGGCCCAACGAAAGCCCCCAGACCCAAATTGAGAGGGGCTGCTTGGGGGCCCCCTGGGGGCCCTTCAGGCCAGCTAGGTCTTTGGGTCCTGGCTCCTTCGGTTTGGGAGCTGTTGCTGCAGTTGGGCATGTTGGCCGGAGAGTGCTTCTCGGGCCGCGAACTGCAACCTTGCAGGTACCTCCCAGGTTCCCGGCCCAACGAAAACCCCCAGACCCAAATGGAGAGGGGCTCCTTGGGGGCCCCCTGGGGGCCCTTCAGGCCAGCTAGGTCTTTGGGTCCTGGCTCCTTCGGTTTGGGAGCTGTTGCTGCAGTTGGGCATGTTGGCCGGAGAGTGCTTCTCGGTCCGCGAACTGTAACTTCCAGGTACCTCTCAGGTATACATGCCCAACAAAAGCCCCCAGACCCAAATGGAGAGGGGCTGCTTGGGGGCCCCCTGGGGGCCCTTCAGGCCAGCTAGGTCTTTGGGTCCTGGCTCCTTCGGTTTGGGAGCTGTTGCTGCAGTTGGGCATGTTGGCCGGAGAGTGCTTCTCGGGCCGCGAACTGCAACCTTGCAGGATTCTCCCAGGTTCCCGGCCCAACGAAAGCCCCCAGACCCAAATGGAGAGGGGCTGCCTGGGGACCCCCCTGGGGGCCCTTCAGGCCAGCTAGGTCTTTGGGTCCTGGCTCATTCGGTTTGGGAGCTGTTGCTGCAGTTGGGCATGTTGGCCGGAGAGTGCTTCTCGGGCCTCGAACTGCAACCTTGCAGGAATCTCCCAGGTTCCCGGCCCAACGAAAGCCCCCAGACCCAAATGGAGAGGGGCTGCTTGGGGGCCCCCTGGGGGCCCTTCAGGCCAGCTAGGTCTTTGGGTCCTGGCTCCTTCGGTTTGGGAGCTGTTGCTGCAGTTGGGCATGTTGGCCGGAGAGTGCTTCTCGGGCCACGAACTGCAACCTTGCAGGTACCTCCCAGGTTCCCGGCCCAACGAAAGCCCCCAGACCCAAATGGAGAGGAGCTCCTTTGGGGGCCCCATGGGGGCCCTTCAGGCCAGCTAGGTCTTTGGGTCCTGGCTCCTTCGCTTTGGGAGCTGTTGCTGCAGTTGGGCATGTTGGCCGGAGAGTGCTTCTCGGGCCGCGAACTGCAACCTTGCAGGTACCTCCCAGGTTCCCGGCCCAACGAAAGCCCCCAGACCCAAATGGAGAGGGGCTGCTTGGGGCCCCCCTGGGGGCCCTTCAGGCCAGCTAGGTCTTTGGGTCCTGGCTCCTTCGGTTTGGGAGCTGTTGCTGCAGTTGGGCATGTTGGCCGGAGAGTGCTTCTCGGGCCGCGAACTGTAACTTCCAGGTACCTCTCAGGTATACATGCCCAACAAAAGCCCCCAGACCCAAATGGAGAGGGGCTGCTTGGGGGCCCCCTGGGGGCCCTTCAGGCCAGCTAGGTCTTTGGGTCCTGGCTCCTTTGCTTTGGGAGCTGTTGCTGCAGTTGGGCATGTTGGCCGGAGAGTGCTTCTCGGGCCGCGAACTGCAACCTTGCAGGATTCTCCCAGGTTCCCGGCCCAACGAAAGCCCCCAGACCCAAATTGAGAGGGGCTGCTTGGGGGCCCCCTGGGGGCCCTTCAGGCCACCTAGGTCTTTGGGTCCTGGCTCCTTCGCTTTGGGAGCTGTTGCTGCAGTTGGGCATGTTGGCCGGAGAGTGCTTCTCGGGCCGCGAACTGCAACCTTGCAGGATTCTCCCAGGTTCCCGGCCCAACGAAAGCCCCCAGACCCAAATTGAGAGGGGCTGCTTGGGGCCCCCCTGGGGGCCCTTCAGGCCAGCTAGGTCTTTGTGTCCTGGCTCCTTCGCTTTGGGAGCTGTTGCTGCAGTTGGGCATGTTGGCCGGAGAGTGCTTCTCGGGCCGCGAACTGCAACCTTGCAGGATTCTCCCAGGTTCCCGGCCCAACGAAAGCCCCCAGACCCAAATTGAGAGGGGCTGCTTGGGGGCCCCCTGGGGGCCCTTCAGGCCAGCTAGGTCTTTGGGTCCTGGCTCCTTCGGTTTGGGAGCTGTTGCTGCAGTTGGGCATGTTGGCCGGAGAGTGCTTCTCGGGCCGCGAACTGCAACCTTGCAGGATTCTCCCAGGTTCCCGGCCCAACGAAAGCCCCCAGACCCAAATTGAGAGGGGCTGCTTGGGGCCCCCCTGGGGGCCCTTCAGGCCAGCTAGGTCTTTGGGTCCTGGCTCCTTCGGTTTGGGAGCTGTTGCTGCAGTTGGGCATGTTGGCCGGAGAGTGCTTCTCGGGCCGCGAACTGCAACCTTGCAGGAATCTCCCAGGTTCCATGCCCAACGAAAGCCCCCAGACCCAAATTGAGAGGGGCTGCTTGGGGGCCCCCTGGGGGCCCTTCAGGCCAGCTAGGTCTTTGGGTCCTGGCTCCTTCGCTTTGGGAGCTGTTGCTGCAGTTGGGCATGTTGGCCGGAGAGTGCTTCTCAGGCCGCGAACTGCAACCTTGCAGGAATCTCCCAGGTTCCCGGCCCAACGAAAGCCCCCAGACCCAAATGGAGAGGGTCTGCTTGGGGGCCCCCTGGGGGCCCTTCAGGCCAGCTAGGTCTTTGGGTCCTGGCTCCTTCGGTTTGGGAGCTGTTGCTGCAGTTGAGCATGTTGGCCGGAGAGTGCTTCTCGGGCCGCGAACTGTAACCTTGCAGGTACCTCTCAGGTATCCATGCCCAACGAAAGACCCCAGACCCAAATGGAGAGGGGCTGCTTGGGGGCCCCCTGGGGGCCCTTCAGGCCAGCTAGGTCTTTGGGTCCTGGCTCCTTCGCTTTGGGAGCTGTTGCTGCAGTTGGGCATGTTGGCCGGAGAGTGCTTCTCGGGCCGCGAACTGCAACCTTGCAGGATTCTCCCAGGTTCCCGGCCCAACGAAAGCCCCCAGACCCAAATTGAGAGGGGCTGCTTGGGGGCCCCCTGGGGGCCCTTCAGGCCAGCTAGGTCTTTGGGTCCTGGCTCCTTCGGTTTGGGAGCTGTTGCTGCAGTTGGGCATGTTGGCCGGAGAGTGCTTCTCGGGCCGCGAACTGCAACCTTGCAAGTACCTCCCAGGTTCCCGGCCCAACGAAAACCCCCAGACCCAAATGGAGAGGGGCTCCTTGGGGGCCCCCTGGGGGCCCTTCAGGCCAGCTAGGTCTTTGGGTCCTGGCTCCTTCGCTTTGGGAGCTGTTGCTGCAGTTGGGCATGTTGGCCGGAGAGTGCTTCTCGGGCCGCGAACTGTAACTTCCAGGTACCTCTCAGGTATACATGCCCAACAAAAGCCCCCAGACCCAAATGGAGAGGGGCTGCTTGGGGGCCCCCTGGGGGCCCTTCAGGCCAGCTAGGTCTTTGTGTCCTGGCTCCTTCGGTTTGGGAGCTGTTGCTGCAGTTGTGCATTTTTGCCGGAGAGTGCTTCTCGGGCCGCGAACTGCAACCTTGCAGGTACCTCTCAGGTATCTATGCCCAACGAAAGCCCCCAGACCCAAATTGAGAGGGGCTGCTTGGTGGCCCCCTGGGGGCCCTTCAGGCCAGCTAGGTCTTTGGGTCCTGGCTCCTTCGCTTTGGGAGCTGTTGCTGCAGTTGGGCATATTGGCCGGAGAGTGCTTCTCGGGCCGCGAACTGCAACCTTGCAGGATTCTCCCAGGTTCCATGCCCAACGAAAGCCCCCAGACCCAAATTGAGAGGGGCTGCTTGGGGCCCCCTGGGGGCCCTTCAGGCCAGCTAGGTCTTTGGGTCCTGGCTCCTTCGCTTTGGGAGCTGTTGCTGCAGTTGGGCATGTTGGCCGGAGAGTGCTTCTCGGGCCGCGAACTGCAACCTTGCAGGAATCTCCCAGGTTCCCGGCCCAACGAAAGCCCCCAGACCCAAATGGAGAGGGGCTGCTTGGGGGCCCCCTGGGGGGCTTTCAGGCCAGCTAGGTCTTTGGCTGCTGGCCCCTTTCGTTTGGGAGCTATTGCTGGACGTTTGGCATGTTGGCCGGAGAGTGCTTCTCGGGCCGCGAACTGCAACCTTGCAGGAATCTCCCAGGTTCCCGGCCCAACAAAAGCCCCCAGACCCAAATTGAGAGGGGCTGCTTGGGGGCCCCCTGGGGGCCCTTCAGGCCAGCTAGGTCTTTGGGTCCTGGCTCCTTCGCTTTGGGAGCTGTTGCTGCAGTTGGACATGTTGGCCGGAGAGTGCTTCTCGGGCCGCGAACTGCAACCTTGCAGGATTCTCCCAGGTTCCCGGCCCAACGAAAGCCCCCAGACCCAAATGGAGAGGGGCTGCTTGGGGGCCCCCTTGGGGCCCTTCAGGCCAGCTAGGTCTTTGGGTCCTGGCTCCTTCGCTTTGGGAGCTGTTGCTGCAGTTGGGCATGTTGGCCGGAGAGTGCTTCTCGGGCCGCGAACTGCAACCTTGCAGGAATCTCCCAGGTTCCCGGCCCAACAAAAGCCCCCAGACCCAAATGGAGAGGTGCTGCTTGGGGGCCCCCTGGGGGCCCTTCAGGCCAGCTAGGTCTTTGGGTCCTGGCTCCTTCGGTTTGGGAACTGTTGCTGCAGTTGGGCATGTTGGCCGGAGAGTGCTTCTCGGGCCGCGAACTGCAACCTTGCAGGATTCTCCCAGGTTCCCGGCCCAACGAAAGCCCCCAGACCCAAATGGAGAGGGGCTGCTTGGGGGCCCCCTGGGGGCCCTTCAGGCCAGCTAGGTCTTTGGGTCCTGGCTCCTTCGGTTTGGGAGCTGTTGCTGCAGTTGTGCATGTTGGCCGGAGAGTGCTTCTCGGGCCGCGAACTGTAACCTTGCAGGTACCTCTCAGGTATCTATGCCCAACGAAAGCCCCCAGACCCAAATTGAGAGGGGCTGCTTGGGGGCCCCCTGGGGGCCCTTCAGGCCAGCTAGGTCTTTGGGTCCTGGCTCCTTCGGTTTGGGAGCTGTTGCTGCAGTTGAGCATGTTGGCCGGAGAGTGCTTCTCGGGCCGCGAACTGCAACCTTGCAGGATTCTCCCAGGTTCCCGGCCCAACGAAAGCCCCCAGACCCAAATGGAGAGGGGCTGCTTGGGGTCCCCCTTGGGGGCCTTCAGCCAGCTAGGTCTTTGGGTCCTGGCTCCTTCGGTTTGGGAGCTGTTGCTGCAGTTGAGCATGTTGGCCGGAGAGTGCTTCTCGGGCCGCGAACTGTAACCTTGCAGGTACCTCTCAGGTATCCATGCCCAACGAAAGCCCCCAGACCCAAATGGAGAGGGGCTGCTTGGGGGCCCCCTGGGGGCCCTTCAGGCCAGCTAGGTCTTTGGGTCCTGGCTCCTTCGCTTTGGGAGCTGTTGCTGCAGTTGGGCATGTTGGCCGGAGAGTGCTTCTCGGGCCGCGAACTGCAACCTTGCAGGATTCTCCCAGGTTCCCGGCCCAACGAAAGCCCCCAGACCCAAATGGAGAGGGGCTGCTTGGGGGCCCCCTGGGGGCCCTTCAGGCCAGCTAGGTCTTTGGGTCCTGGCTCCTTCGGTTTGTGAGTTGTTGCTGCAGTTGGGCATGTTGGCCGGAGAGTGCTTCTCGGGCCGCGAACTGCAACCTTGCATGAATCTCCAGGTTCCCGGCCCAACGAAAGCCCCCAGACCCAAATGGAGAGGGGCTGCTTGGGGGCCCCCTGGGGGCCCTTCAGGCCAGCTAGGTCTTTGGGTCCTGGCTCCTTCGCTTTGGGAGCTGTTGCTGCAGTTGGGCATGTTGGCCGGAGAGTGCTTCTCGGGCCGCGAACTGCAACCTTGCAGGTACCTCCCAGGTTCCCGGCCCAACGAAAGCCCCCAGACCCAAATTGAGAGGGGCTGCTTGCGGGCCCCCTGGGGGCCCTTCAGGCCAGCTAGGTCTTTGGGTCCTGGCTCCTTCGCTTTGGGAGCTGTTGCTGCAGTTGGGCATGTTGGCCGGAGAGTGCTTCTCGGGCCGCGAACTGCAACCTTGCAGGATTCTCCCAGGTTCCCGGCCCAACGAAAGCCCCCAGACCCAAATGGAGAGGGGCTGCTTGGGGGCCCCCTGGGGGCCCTTCAGGCCAGCTAGGTCTTTGGGTCCTGGCTCCTTCGCTTTGGGAGCTGTTGCTGCAGTTGGGCATGTTGGCCGGAGAGTGCTTCTCGGGCCGCGAACTGCAACCTTGCAGGATTCTCCCAGGTTCCCGGCCCAACGAAAGCCCCCAGACCCAAATTGAGAGGTGCCTCTTGGGGGCCCCCTGGGGGCCCTTCAGGCCAGCTAGGTCTTTGGGTCCTGGCTCCTTCGGTTTGGGAGCTGTTGCTGCAGTTGGGCATGTTGGCCGGAGAGTGCTTCTCGGGCCGCGAACTGCAACCTTGCAGGATTCTCCCAGGTTCCCGGCCCAACGAAAGCCCCCAGACCCAAATGGAGAGGGGCTGCTTGGGGGCCCCCTGGGGGCCCTTCAGGCCAGCTAGGTCTTTGGGTCCTGGCTCCTTCGGTTTGGGAGCTGTTGCTGCAGTTGGGCATGTTGGCCGGAGAGTGCTTCTCGGGCCGCGAACTGCAACCTTGCAGGTACCTCCCAGGTTCCCGGCCCAACGAAAACCCCCAGACCCAAATGGAGAGGGGCTCCTTGGGGGCCCCCTGGGGGCCCTTCAGGCCAGCTAGGTCTTTGGGTCCTGGCTCCTTCGGTTTGGGAGCTGTTGCTGCAGTTGGGCATGTTGGCCGGAGAGTGCTTCTCGGTCCGCGAACTGTAACTTCCAGGTACCTCTCAGGTATACATGCCCAACAAAAGCCCTCAGACCCAAATGGAGAGGGGCTGCTTGGGGGCCCCCTGGGGGCCCTTCAGGCCAGCTAGGTCTTTGGGTCCTGGCTCCTTCGGTTTGGGAGCTGTTGCTGCAGTTGGGCATGTTGGCCGGAGAGTGCTTCTCGGGCCGCGAACTGCAACCTTGCAGGATTCTCCCAGGTTCCCGGCCCAACGAAAGCCCCCAGACCCAAATGGAGAGGGGCTGCCTGGGGACCCCCCTGGGGGCCCTTCAGGCCAGCTAGGTCTTTGGGTCCTGGCTCATTCGGTTTGGGAGCTGTTGCTGCAGTTGGGCATGTTGGCCGGAGAGTGCTTCTCGGGCCTCGAACTGCAACCTTGCAGGAATCTCCCAGGTTCCCGGCCCAACGAAAGCCCCCAGACCCAAATGGAGAGGGGCTGCTTGGGGGCCCCCTGGGGGCCCTTCAGGCCAGCTAGGTCTTTGGGTCCTGGCTCCTTCGGTTTGGGAGCTGTTGCTGCAGTTGGGCATGTTGGCCGGAGAGTGCTTCTCGGGCCACGAACTGCAACCTTGCAGGTACCTCCCAGGTTCCCGGCCCAACGAAAGCCCCCAGACCCAAATGGAGAGGAGCTCCTTGGGGGCCCCATGGGGGCCCTTCAGGCCAGCTAGGTCTTTGGGTCCTGGCTCCTTCGCTTTGGGAGCTGTTGCTGCAGTTGGGCATGTTGGCCGGAGAGTGCTTCTCGGGCCGCGAACTGCAACCTTGCAGGTACCTCCCAGGTTCCCGGCCCAACGAAAGCCCCCAGACCCAAATGGAGAGGGGCTGCTTGGGGCCCCCCTGGGGGCCCTTCAGGCCAGCTAGGTCTTTGGGTCCTGGCTCCTTCGGTTTGGGAGCTGTTGCTGCAGTTGGGCATGTTGGCCGGAGAGTGCTTCTCGGGCCGCGAACTGTAACTTCCAGGTACCTCTCAGGTATACATGCCCAACAAAAGCCCCCAGACCCAAATGGAGAGGGGCTGCTTGGGGGCCCCCTGGGGGCACTTCAGGCCAGCTAGGTCTTTGGGTCCTGGCTCCTTTGCTTTGGGAGCTGTTGCTGCAGTTGGGCATGTTGGCCGGAGAGTGCTTCTCGGGCCGCGAACTGCAACCTTGCAGGATTCTCCCAGGTTCCCGGCCCAACGAAAGCCCCCAGACCCAAATTGAGAGGGGCTGCTTGGGGGCCCCCTGGGGGCCCTTCAGGCCACCTAGGTCTTTGGGTCCTGGCTCCTTCGCTTTGGGAGCTGTTGCTGCAGTTGGGCATGTTGGCCGGAGAGTGCTTCTCGGGCCGCGAACTGCAACCTTGCAGGATTCTCCCAGGTTCCCGGCCCAACGAAAGCCCCCAGACCCAAATTGAGAGGGGCTGCTTGGGGCCCCCCTGGGGGCCCTTCAGGCCAGCTAGGTCTTTGTGTCCTGGCTCCTTCGCTTTGGGAGCTGTTGCTGCAGTTGGGCATGTTGGCCGGAGAGTGCTTCTCGGGCCGCGAACTGCAACCTTGCAGGATTCTCCCAGGTTCCCGGCCCAACGAAAGCCCCCAGACCCAAATTGAGAGGGGCTGCTTGGGGGCCCCCTGGGGGCCCTTCAGGCCAGCTAGGTCTTTGGGTCCTGGCTCCTTCGGTTTGGGAGCTGTTGCTGCAGTTGGGCATGTTGGCCGGAGAGTGCTTCTCGGGCCGCGAACTGCAACCTTGCAGGATTCTCCCAGGTTCCCGGCCCAACGAAAGCCCCCAGACCCAAATTGAGAGGGGCTGCTTGGGGCCCCCCTGGGGGCCCTTCAGGCCAGCTAGGTCTTTGGGTCCTGGCTCCTTCGGTTTGGGAGCTGTTGCTGCAGTTGGGCATGTTGGCCGGAGAGTGCTTCTCGGGCCGCGAACTGCAACCTTGCAGGAATCTCCCAGGTTCCATGCCCAACGAAAGCCCCCAGACCCAAATTGAGAGGGGCTGCTTGGGGGCCCCCTGGGGGCCCTTCAGGCCAGCTAGGTCTTTGGGTCCTGGCTCCTTCGCTTTGGGAGCTGTTGCTGCAGTTGGGCATGTTGGCCGGAGAGTGCTTCTCAGGCCGCGAACTGCAACCTTGCAGGAATCTCCCAGGTTCCCGGCCCAACGAAAGCCCCCAGACCCAAATGGAGAGGGTCTGCTTGGGGGCCCCCTGGGGGCCCTTCAGGCCAGCTAGGTCTTTGGGTCCTGGCTCCTTCGGTTTGGGAGCTGTTGCTGCAGTTGAGCATGTTGGCCGGAGAGTGCTTCTCGGGCCGCGAACTGTAACTTCCAGGTACCTCTCAGGTATACATGCCCAACAAAAGCCCCCAGACCCAAATGGAGAGGGGCTGCTTGGGGGCCCCCTGGGGGCACTTCAGGCCAGCTAGGTCTTTGGGTCCTGGCTCCTTTGCTTTGGGAGCTGTTGCTGCAGTTGGGCATGTTGGCCGGAGAGTGCTTCTCGGGCCGCGAACTGCAACCTTGCAGGATTCTCCCAGGTTCCCGGCCCAACGAAAGCCCCCAGACCCAAATTGAGAGGGGCTGCTTGGGGGCCCCCTGGGGGCCCTTCAGGCCAGCTAGGTCTTTGGGTCCTGGCTCCTTCGCTTTGGGAGCTGTTGCTGCAGTTGGGCATGTTGGCCGGAGAGTGCTTCTCGGGCCGCGAACTGCAACCTTGCAGGATTCTCCCAGGTTCCCGGCCCAACGAAAGCCCCCAGACCCAAATTGAGAGGGGCTGCTTGGGGGCCCCCTGGGGGCCCTTCAGGCCAGCTAGGTCTTTGGGTCCTGGCTCCTTCGGTTTGGGAGCTGTTGCTGCAGTTGGGCATGTTGGCCGGAGAGTGCTTCTCGGGCCGCGAACTGCAACCTTGCAGGATTCTCCCAGGTTCCCGGCCCAACGAAAACCCCCAGACCCAAATGGAGAGGGGCTCCTTGGGGGCCCCCTGGGGGCCCTTCAGGCCAGCTAGGTCTTTGGGTCCTGGCTCCTTCGGTTTGGGAGCTGTTGCTGCAGTTGGGCATGTTGGCCGGAGAGTGCTTCTCGGTCCGCGAACTGTAACTTCCAGGTACCTCTCAGGTATACATGCCCAACAAAAGCCCCCAGACCCAAATGGAGAGGGGCTGCTTGGGGGCCCCCTGGGGGCCCTTCAGGCCAGCTAGGTCTTTGGGTCCTGGCTCCTTCGGTTTGGGAGCTGTTGCTGCAGTTGGGCATGTTGGCCGGAGAGTGCTTCTCGGGCCGCGAACTGCAACCTTGCAGGATTCTCCCAGGTTCCCGGCCCAACGAAAGCCCCCAGACCCAAATGGAGAGGGGCTGCCTGGGGACCCCCCTGGGGGCCCTTCAGGCCAGCTAGGTCTTTGGGTCCTGGCTCATTCGGTTTGGGAGCTGTTGCTGCAGTTGGGCATGTTGGCCGGAGAGTGCTTCTCGGGCCTCGAACTGCAACCTTGCAGGAATCTCCCAGGTTCCCGGCCCAACGAAAGCCCCCAGACCCAAATGGAGAGGGGCTGCTTGGGGGCCCCCTGGGGGCCCTTCAGGCCAGCTAGGTCTTTGGGTCCTGGCTCCTTCGGTTTGGGAGCTGTTGCTGCAGTTGGGCATGTTGGCCGGAGAGTGCTTCTCGGGCCACGAACTGCAACCTTGCAGGTACCTCCCAGGTTCCCGGCCCAACGAAAGCCCCCAGACCCAAATGGAGAGGAGCTCCTTGGGGGCCCCATGGGGGCCCTTCAGGCCAGCTAGGTCTTTGGGTCCTGGCTCCTTCGCTTTGGGAGCTGTTGCTGCAGTTGGGCATGTTGGCCGGAGAGTGCTTCTCGGGCCGCGAACTGCAACCTTGCAGGTACCTCCCAGGTTCCCGGCCCAACGAAAGCCCCCAGACCCAAATGGAGAGGGGCTGCTTGGGGCCCCCCTGGGGGCCCTTCAGGCCAGCTAGGTCTTTGGGTCCTGGCTCCTTCGGTTTGGGAGCTGTTGCTGCAGTTGGGCATGTTGGCCGGAGAGTGCTTCTCGGGCCGCGAACTGTAACTTCCAGGTACCTCTCAGGTATACATGCCCAACAAAAGCCCCCAGACCCAAATGGAGAGGGGCTGCTTGGGGGCCCCCTGGGGGCACTTCAGGCCAGCTAGGTCTTTGGGTCCTGGCTCCTTTGCTTTGGGAGCTGTTGCTGCAGTTGGGCATGTTGGCCGGAGAGTGCTTCTCGGGCCGCGAACTGCAACCTTGCAGGATTCTCCCAGGTTCCCGGCCCAACGAAAGCCCCCAGACCCAAATTGAGAGGGGCTGCTTGGGGGCCCCCTGGGGGCCCTTCAGGCCACCTAGGTCTTTGGGTCCTGGCTCCTTCGCTTTGGGAGCTGTTGCTGCAGTTGGGCATGTTGGCCGGAGAGTGCTTCTCGGGCCGCGAACTGCAACCTTGCAGGATTCTCCCAGGTTCCCGGCCCAACGAAAGCCCCCAGACCCAAATTGAGAGGGGCTGCTTGGGGCCCCCCTGGGGGCCCTTCAGGCCAGCTAGGTCTTTGTGTCCTGGCTCCTTCGCTTTGGGAGCTGTTGCTGCAGTTGGGCATGTTGGCCGGAGAGTGCTTCTCGGGCCGCGAACTGCAACCTTGCAGGATTCTCCCAGGTTCCCGGCCCAACGAAAGCCCCCAGACCCAAATTGAGAGGGGCTGCTTGGGGGCCCCCTGGGGGCCCTTCAGGCCAGCTAGGTCTTTGGGTCCTGGCTCCTTCGCTTTGGGAGCTGTTGCTGCAGTTGGGCATGTTGGCCGGAGAGTGCTTCTCGGGCCGCGAACTGCAACCTTGCAGGAATCTCCCAGGTTCCCGGCCCAACGAAAGCCCCCAGACCCAAATGGAGAGGGGCTGCTTGGGGGCCCCCTGGGGGGCTTTCAGGCCAGCTAGGTCTTTGGCTGCTGGCCCCTTTCGTTTGGGAGCTATTGCTGGACGTTTGGCATGTTGGCCGGAGAGTGCTTCTCGGGCCGCGAACTGCAACCTTGCAGGAATCTCCCAGGTTCCCGGCCCAACAAAAGCCCCCAGACCCAAATTGAGAGGGGCTGCTTGGGGGCCCCCTGGGGGCCCTTCAGGCCAGCTAGGTCTTTGGGTCCTGGCTCCTTCGCTTTGGGAGCTGTTGCTGCAGTTGGACATGTTGGCCGGAGAGTGCTTCTCGGGCCGCGAACTGCAACCTTGCAGGATTCTCCCAGGTTCCCGGCCCAACGAAAGCCCCCAGACCCAAATGGAGAGGGGCTGCTTGGGGGCCCCCTTGGGGCCCTTCAGGCCAGCTAGGTCTTTGGGTCCTGGCTCCTTCGCTTTGGGAGCTGTTGCTGCAGTTGGGCATGTTGGCCGGAGAGTGCTTCTCGGGCCGCGAACTGCAACCTTGCAGGAATCTCCCAGGTTCCCGGCCCAACAAAAGCCCCCAGACCCAAATGGAGAGGTGCTGCTTGGGGGCCCCCTGGGGGCCCTTCAGGCCAGCTAGGTCTTTGGGTCCTGGCTCCTTCGGTTTGGGAACTGTTGCTGCAGTTGGGCATGTTGGCCGGAGAGTGCTTCTCGGGCCGCGAACTGCAACCTTGCAGGATTCTCCCAGGTTCCCGGCCCAACGAAAGCCCCCAGACCCAAATGGAGAGGGGCTGCTTGGGGGCCCCCTGGGGGCCCTTCAGGCCAGCTAGGTCTTTGGGTCCTGGCTCCTTCGGTTTGGGAGCTGTTGCTGCAGTTGTGCATGTTGGCCGGAGAGTGCTTCTCGGGCCGCGAACTGTAACCTTGCAGGTACCTCTCAGGTATCTATGCCCAACGAAAGCCCCCAGACCCAAATTGAGAGGGGCTGCTTGGGGGCCCCCTGGGGGCCCTTCAGGCCAGCTAGGTCTTTGGGTCCTGGCTCCTTCGGTTTGGGAGCTGTTGCTGCAGTTGAGCATGTTGGCCGGAGAGTGCTTCTCGGGCCGCGAACTGCAACCTTGCAGGATTCTCCCAGGTTCCCGGCCCAACGAAAGCCCCCAGACCCAAATGGAGAGGGGCTGCTTGGGGTCCCCCTTGGGGGCCTTCAGCCAGCTAGGTCTTTGGGTCCTGGCTCCTTCGGTTTGGGAGCTGTTGCTGCAGTTGAGCATGTTGGCCGGAGAGTGCTTCTCGGGCCGCGAACTGTAACCTTGCAGGTACCTCTCAGGTATCCATGCCCAACGAAAGCCCCCAGACCCAAATGGAGAGGGGCTGCTTGGGGGCCCCCTGGGGGCCCTTCAGGCCAGCTAGGTCTTTGGGTCCTGGCTCCTTCGCTTTGGGAGCTGTTGCTGCAGTTGGGCATGTTGGCCGGAGAGTGCTTCTCGGGCCGCGAACTGCAACCTTGCAGGATTCTCCCAGGTTCCCGGCCCAACGAAAGCCCCCAGACCCAAATGGAGAGGGGCTGCTTGGGGGCCCCCTGGGGGCCCTTCAGGCCAGCTAGGTCTTTGGGTCCTGGCTCCTTCGGTTTGTGAGTTGTTGCTGCAGTTGGGCATGTTGGCCGGAGAGTGCTTCTCGGGCCGCGAACTGCAACCTTGCATGAATCTCCAGGTTCCCGGCCCAACGAAAGCCCCCAGACCCAAATGGAGAGGGGCTGCTTGGGGGCCCCCTGGGGGCCCTTCAGGCCAGCTAGGTCTTTGGGTCCTGGCTCCTTCGCTTTGGGAGCTGTTGCTGCAGTTGGGCATGTTGGCCGGAGAGTGCTTCTCGGGCCGCGAACTGCAACCTTGCAGGTACCTCCCAGGTTCCCGGCCCAACGAAAGCCCCCAGACCCAAATTGAGAGGGGCTGCTTGCGGGCCCCCTGGGGGCCCTTCAGGCCAGCTAGGTCTTTGGGTCCTGGCTCCTTCGCTTTGGGAGCTGTTGCTGCAGTTGGGCATGTTGGCCGGAGAGTGCTTCTCGGGCCGCGAACTGCAACCTTGCAGGATTCTCCCAGGTTCCCGGCCCAACGAAAGCCCCCAGACCCAAATGGAGAGGGGCTGCTTGGGGGCCCCCTGGGGGCCCTTCAGGCCAGCTAGGTCTTTGGGTCCTGGCTCCTTCGCTTTGGGAGCTGTTGCTGCAGTTGGGCATGTTGGCCGGAGAGTGCTTCTCGGGCCGCGAACTGCAACCTTGCAGGATTCTCCCAGGTTCCCGGCCCAACGAAAGCCCCCAGACCCAAATTGAGAGGTGCCTCTTGGGGGCCCCCTGGGGGCCCTTCAGGCCAGCTAGGTCTTTGGGTCCTGGCTCCTTCGGTTTGGGAGCTGTTGCTGCAGTTGGGCATGTTGGCCGGAGAGTGCTTCTCGGGCCGCGAACTGCAACCTTGCAGGATTCTCCCAGGTTCCCGGCCCAACGAAAGCCCCCAGACCCAAATGGAGAGGGGCTGCTTGGGGGCCCCCTGGGGGCCCTTCAGGCCAGCTAGGTCTTTGGGTCCTGGCTCCTTCGGTTTGGGAGCTGTTGCTGCAGTTGGGCATGTTGGCCGGAGAGTGCTTCTCGGGCCGCGAACTGCAACCTTGCAGGTACCTCCCAGGTTCCCGGCCCAACGAAAACCCCCAGACCCAAATGGAGAGGGGCTCCTTGGGGGCCCCCTGGGGGCCCTTCAGGCCAGCTAGGTCTTTGGGTCCTGGCTCCTTCGGTTTGGGAGCTGTTGCTGCAGTTGGGCATGTTGGCCGGAGAGTGCTTCTCGGTCCGCGAACTGTAACTTCCAGGTACCTCTCAGGTATACATGCCCAACAAAAGCCCCCAGACCCAAATGGAGAGGGGCTGCTTGGGGGCCCCCTGGGGGCCCTTCAGGCCAGCTAGGTCTTTGGGTCCTGGCTCCTTCGGTTTGGGAGCTGTTGCTGCAGTTGGGCATGTTGGCCGGAGAGTGCTTCTCGGGCCGCGAACTGCAACCTTGCAGGATTCTCCCAGGTTCCCGGCCCAACGAAAGCCCCCAGACCCAAATGGAGAGGGGCTGCCTGGGGACCCCCCTGGGGGCCCTTCAGGCCAGCTAGGTCTTTGGGTCCTGGCTCATTCGGTTTGGGAGCTGTTGCTGCAGTTGGGCATGTTGGCCGGAGAGTGCTTCTCGGGCCTCGAACTGCAACCTTGCAGGAATCTCCCAGGTTCCCGGCCCAACGAAAGCCCCCAGACCCAAATGGAGAGGGGCTGCTTGGGGGCCCCCTGGGGGCCCTTCAGGCCAGCTAGGTCTTTGGGTCCTGGCTCCTTCGGTTTGGGAGCTGTTGCTGCAGTTGGGCATGTTGGCCGGAGAGTGCTTCTCGGGCCACGAACTGCAACCTTGCAGGTACCTCCCAGGTTCCCGGCCCAACGAAAGCCCCCAGACCCAAATGGAGAGGAGCTCCTTGGGGGCCCCATGGGGGCCCTTCAGGCCAGCTAGGTCTTTGGGTCCTGGCTCCTTCGCTTTGGGAGCTGTTGCTGCAGTTGGGCATGTTGGCCGGAGAGTGCTTCTCGGGCCGCGAACTGCAACCTTGCAGGTACCTCCCAGGTTCCCGGCCCAACGAAAGCCCCCAGACCCAAATGGAGAGGGGCTGCTTGGGGCCCCCCTGGGGGCCCTTCAGGCCAGCTAGGTCTTTGGGTCCTGGCTCCTTCGGTTTGGGAGCTGTTGCTGCAGTTGGGCATGTTGGCCGGAGAGTGCTTCTCGGGCCGCGAACTGTAACTTCCAGGTACCTCTCAGGTATACATGCCCAACAAAAGCCCCCAGACCCAAATGGAGAGGGGCTGCTTGGGGGCCCCCTGGGGGCACTTCAGGCCAGCTAGGTCTTTGGGTCCTGGCTCCTTTGCTTTGGGAGCTGTTGCTGCAGTTGGGCATGTTGGCCGGAGAGTGCTTCTCGGGCCGCGAACTGCAACCTTGCAGGATTCTCCCAGGTTCCCGGCCCAACGAAAGCCCCCAGACCCAAATTGAGAGGGGCTGCTTGGGGGCCCCCTGGGGGCCCTTCAGGCCACCTAGGTCTTTGGGTCCTGGCTCCTTCGCTTTGGGAGCTGTTGCTGCAGTTGGGCATGTTGGCCGGAGAGTGCTTCTCGGGCCGCGAACTGCAACCTTGCAGGATTCTCCCAGGTTCCCGGCCCAACGAAAGCCCCCAGACCCAAATTGAGAGGGGCTGCTTGGGGCCCCCCTGGGGGCCCTTCAGGCCAGCTAGGTCTTTGTGTCCTGGCTCCTTCGCTTTGGGAGCTGTTGCTGCAGTTGGGCATGTTGGCCGGAGAGTGCTTCTCGGGCCGCGAACTGCAACCTTGCAGGATTCTCCCAGGTTCCCGGCCCAACGAAAGCCCCCAGACCCAAATTGAGAGGGGCTGCTTGGGGGCCCCCTGGGGGCCCTTCAGGCCAGCTAGGTCTTTGGGTCCTGGCTCCTTCGGTTTGGGAGCTGTTGCTGCAGTTGGGCATGTTGGCCGGAGAGTGCTTCTCGGGCCGCGAACTGCAACCTTGCAGGATTCTCCCAGGTTCCCGGCCCAACGAAAGCCCCCAGACCCAAATTGAGAGGGGCTGCTTGGGGCCCCCCTGGGGGCCCTTCAGGCCAGCTAGGTCTTTGGGTCCTGGCTCCTTCGGTTTGGGAGCTGTTGCTGCAGTTGGGCATGTTGGCCGGAGAGTGCTTCTCGGGCCGCGAACTGCAACCTTGCAGGAATCTCCCAGGTTCCATGCCCAACGAAAGCCCCCAGACCCAAATTGAGAGGGGCTGCTTGGGGGCCCCCTGGGGGCCCTTCAGGCCAGCTAGGTCTTTGGGTCCTGGCTCCTTCGCTTTGGGAGCTGTTGCTGCAGTTGGGCATGTTGGCCGGAGAGTGCTTCTCGGGCCGCGAACTGCAACCTTGCAGGAATCTCCCAGGTTCCCGGCCCAACGAAAGCCCCCAGACCCAAATGGAGAGGGTCTGCTTGGGGGCCCCCTGGGGGCCCTTCAGGCCAGCTAGGTCTTTGGGTCCTGGCTCCTTCGGTTTGGGAGCTGTTGCTGCAGTTGAGCATGTTGGCCGGAGAGTGCTTCTCGGGCCGCGAACTGTAACTTCCAGGTACCTCTCAGGTATACATGCCCAACAAAAGCCCCCAGACCCAAATGGAGAGGGGCTGCTTGGGGGCCCCCTGGGGGCACTTCAGGCCAGCTAGGTCTTTGGGTCCTGGCTCCTTTGCTTTGGGAGCTGTTGCTGCAGTTGGGCATGTTGGCCGGAGAGTGCTTCTCGGGCCGCGAACTGCAACCTTGCAGGATTCTCCCAGGTTCCCGGCCCAACGAAAGCCCCCAGACCCAAATTGAGAGGGGCTGCTTGGGGGCCCCCTGGGGGCCCTTCAGGCCAGCTAGGTCTTTGGGTCCTGGCTCCTTCGCTTTGGGAGCTGTTGCTGCAGTTGGGCATGTTGGCCGGAGAGTGCTTCTCGGGCCGCGAACTGCAACCTTGCAGGATTCTCCCAGGTTCCCGGCCCAACGAAAGCCCCCAGACCCAAATTGAGAGGGGCTGCTTGGGGGCCCCCTGGGGGCCCTTCAGGCCAGCTAGGTCTTTGGGTCCTGGCTCCTTCGGTTTGGGAGCTGTTGCTGCAGTTGGGCATGTTGGCCGGAGAGTGCTTCTCGGGCCGCGAACTGCAACCTTGCAGGATTCTCCCAGGTTCCCGGCCCAACGAAAACCCCCAGACCCAAATGGAGAGGGGCTCCTTGGGGGCCCCCTGGGGGCCCTTCAGGCCAGCTAGGTCTTTGGGTCCTGGCTCCTTCGGTTTGGGAGCTGTTGCTGCAGTTGGGCATGTTGGCCGGAGAGTGCTTCTCGGTCCGCGAACTGTAACTTCCAGGTACCTCTCAGGTATACATGCCCAACAAAAGCCCCCAGACCCAAATGGAGAGGGGCTGCTTGGGGGCCCCCTGGGGGCCCTTCAGGCCAGCTAGGTCTTTGGGTCCTGGCTCCTTCGGTTTGGGAGCTGTTGCTGCAGTTGGGCATGTTGGCCGGAGAGTGCTTCTCGGGCCGCGAACTGCAACCTTGCAGGATTCTCCCAGGTTCCCGGCCCAACGAAAGCCCCCAGACCCAAATGGAGAGGGGCTGCCTGGGGACCCCCCTGGGGGCCCTTCAGGCCAGCTAGGTCTTTGGGTCCTGGCTCATTCGGTTTGGGAGCTGTTGCTGCAGTTGGGCATGTTGGCCGGAGAGTGCTTCTCGGGCCTCGAACTGCAACCTTGCAGGAATCTCCCAGGTTCCCGGCCCAACGAAAGCCCCCAGACCCAAATGGAGAGGGGCTGCTTGGGGGCCCCCTGGGGGCCCTTCAGGCCAGCTAGGTCTTTGGGTCCTGGCTCCTTCGGTTTGGGAGCTGTTGCTGCAGTTGGGCATGTTGGCCGGAGAGTGCTTCTCGGGCCACGAACTGCAACCTTGCAGGTACCTCCCAGGTTCCCGGCCCAACGAAAGCCCCCAGACCCAAATGGAGAGGAGCTCCTTGGGGGCCCCATGGGGGCCCTTCAGGCCAGCTAGGTCTTTGGGTCCTGGCTCCTTCGCTTTGGGAGCTGTTGCTGCAGTTGGGCATGTTGGCCGGAGAGTGCTTCTCGGGCCGCGAACTGCAACCTTGCAGGTACCTCCCAGGTTCCCGGCCCAACGAAAGCCCCCAGACCCAAATGGAGAGGGGCTGCTTGGGGCCCCCCTGGGGGCCCTTCAGGCCAGCTAGGTCTTTGGGTCCTGGCTCCTTCGGTTTGGGAGCTGTTGCTGCAGTTGGGCATGTTGGCCGGAGAGTGCTTCTCGGGCCGCGAACTGTAACTTCCAGGTACCTCTCAGGTATACATGCCCAACAAAAGCCCCCAGACCCAAATGGAGAGGGGCTGCTTGGGGGCCCCCTGGGGGCACTTCAGGCCAGCTAGGTCTTTGGGTCCTGGCTCCTTTGCTTTGGGAGCTGTTGCTGCAGTTGGGCATGTTGGCCGGAGAGTGCTTCTCGGGCCGCGAACTGCAACCTTGCAGGATTCTCCCAGGTTCCCGGCCCAACGAAAGCCCCCAGACCCAAATTGAGAGGGGCTGCTTGGGGGCCCCCTGGGGGCCCTTCAGGCCACCTAGGTCTTTGGGTCCTGGCTCCTTCGCTTTGGGAGCTGTTGCTGCAGTTGGGCATGTTGGCCGGAGAGTGCTTCTCGGGCCGCGAACTGCAACCTTGCAGGATTCTCCCAGGTTCCCGGCCCAACGAAAGCCCCCAGACCCAAATTGAGAGGGGCTGCTTGGGGCCCCCCTGGGGGCCCTTCAGGCCAGCTAGGTCTTTGTGTCCTGGCTCCTTCGCTTTGGGAGCTGTTGCTGCAGTTGGGCATGTTGGCCGGAGAGTGCTTCTCGGGCCGCGAACTGCAACCTTGCAGGATTCTCCCAGGTTCCCGGCCCAACGAAAGCCCCCAGACCCAAATTGAGAGGGGCTGCTTGGGGGCCCCCTGGGGGCCCTTCAGGCCAGCTAGGTCTTTGGGTCCTGGCTCCTTCGGTTTGGGAGCTGTTGCTGCAGTTGGGCATGTTGGCCGGAGAGTGCTTCTCGGGCCGCGAACTGCAACCTTGCAGGATTCTCCCAGGTTCCCGGCCCAACGAAAGCCCCCAGACCCAAATTGAGAGGGGCTGCTTGGGGCCCCCCTGGGGGCCCTTCAGGCCAGCTAGGTCTTTGGGTCCTGGCTCCTTCGGTTTGGGAGCTGTTGCTGCAGTTGGGCATGTTGGCCGGAGAGTGCTTCTCGGGCCGCGAACTGCAACCTTGCAGGAATCTCCCAGGTTCCATGCCCAACGAAAGCCCCCAGACCCAAATTGAGAGGGGCTGCTTGGGGGCCCCCTGGGGGCCCTTCAGGCCAGCTAGGTCTTTGGGTCCTGGCTCCTTCGCTTTGGGAGCTGTTGCTGCAGTTGGGCATGTTGGCCGGAGAGTGCTTCTCAGGCCGCGAACTGCAACCTTGCAGGAATCTCCCAGGTTCCCGGCCCAACGAAAGCCCCCAGACCCAAATGGAGAGGGTCTGCTTGGGGGCCCCCTGGGGGCCCTTCAGGCCAGCTAGGTCTTTGGGTCCTGGCTCCTTCGGTTTGGGAGCTGTTGCTGCAGTTGAGCATGTTGGCCGGAGAGTGCTTCTCGGGCCGCGAACTGTAACTTCCAGGTACCTCTCAGGTATACATGCCCAACAAAAGCCCCCAGACCCAAATGGAGAGGGGCTGCTTGGGGGCCCCCTGGGGGCACTTCAGGCCAGCTAGGTCTTTGGGTCCTGGCTCCTTTGCTTTGGGAGCTGTTGCTGCAGTTGGGCATGTTGGCCGGAGAGTGCTTCTCGGGCCGCGAACTGCAACCTTGCAGGATTCTCCCAGGTTCCCGGCCCAACGAAAGCCCCCAGACCCAAATTGAGAGGGGCTGCTTGGGGGCCCCCTGGGGGCCCTTCAGGCCAGCTAGGTCTTTGGGTCCTGGCTCCTTCGCTTTGGGAGCTGTTGCTGCAGTTGGGCATGTTGGCCGGAGAGTGCTTCTCGGGCCGCGAACTGCAACCTTGCAGGATTCTCCCAGGTTCCCGGCCCAACGAAAGCCCCCAGACCCAAATGGAGAGGGGCTGCTTGGGGGCCCCCTGGGGGCCCTTCAGGCCAGCTAGGTCTTTGGGTCCTGGCTCCTTCGGTTTGGGAGCTGTTGCTGCAGTTGGGCATGTTGGCCGGAGAGTGCTTCTCGGGCCGCGAACTGCAACCTTGCAGGATTCTCCCAGGTTCCCGGCCCAACGAAAGCCCCCAGACCCAAATTGAGAGGGGCTGCTTGGGGCCCCCCTGGGGGCCCTTCAGGCCAGCTAGGTCTTTGGGTCCTGGCTCCTTCGGTTTGGGAGCTGTTGCTGCAGTTGGGCATGTTGGCCGGAGAGTGCTTCTCGGGCCGCGAACTGCAACCTTGCAGGAATCTCCCAGGTTCCATGCCCAACGAAAGCCCCCAGACCCAAATTGAGAGGGGCTGCTTGGGGGCCCCCTGGGGGCCCTTCAGGCCAGCTAGGTCTTTGGGTCCTGGCTCCTTCGCTTTGGGAGCTGTTGCTGCAGTTGGGCATGTTGGCCGGAGAGTGCTTCTCAGGCCGCGAACTGCAACCTTGCAGGAATCTCCCAGGTTCCCGGCCCAACGAAAGCCCCCAGACCCAAATGGAGAGGGTCTGCTTGGGGGCCCCCTGGGGGCCCTTCAGGCCAGCTAGGTCTTTGGGTCCTGGCTCCTTCGCTTTGGGAGCTGTTGCTGCAGTTGGGCATGTTGGCCGGAGAGTGCTTCTCGGGCCGCGAACTGCAACCTTGCAGGATTCTCCCAGGTTCCCGGCCCAACGAAAGCCCCCAGACCCAAATTGAGAGGTGCCTCTTGGGGGCCCCCTGGGGGCCCTTCAGGCCAGCTAGGTCTTTGGGTCCTGGCTCCTTCGCTTTGGGAGCTGTTGCTGCAGTTGGGCATGTTGGCCGGAGAGTGCTTCTCGGGCCGCGAACTGCAACCTTGCAGGATTCTCCCAGGTTCCCGGCCCAACGAAAGCCCCCAGACCCAAATTGAGAGGGGCTGCTTGGGGGCCCCCTGGGGGCCCTTCAGGCCAGCTAGGTCTTTGGGTCCTGGCTCCTTCGGTTTGGGAGCTGTTGCTGCAGTTGGGCATGTTGGCCGGAGAGTGCTTCTCGGGCCGCGAACTGCAACCTTGCAGGTACCTCCCAGGTTCCCGGCCCAACGAAAACCCCCAGACCCAAATGGAGAGGGGCTCCTTGGGGGCCCCCTGGGGGCCCTTCAGGCCAGCTAGGTCTTTGGGTCCTGGCTCCTTCGCTTTGGGAGCTGTTGCTGCAGTTGGGCATGTTGGCCGGAGAGTGCTTCTCGGTCCGCGAACTGTAACTTCCAGGTACCTCTCAGGTATACATGCCCAACAAAAGCCCCCAGACCCAAATGGAGAGGGGCTGCTTGGGGGCCCCCTGGGGGCCCTTCAGGCCAGCTAGGTCTTTGGGTCCTGGCTCCTTCGCTTTGGGAGCTGTTGCTGCAGTTGGGCATGTTGGCCGGAGAGTGCTTCTCGGGCCGCGAACTGCAACCTTGCAGGATTCTCCCAGGTTCCCGGCCCAACGAAAGCCCCCAGACCCAAATGGAGAGGGGCTGCTTGGGGGCCCCCTGGGGGCCCTTCAGGCCAGCTAGGTCTTTGGGTCCTGGCTCCTTCGCTTTGGGAGCTGTTGCTGCAGTTGGGCATGTTGGCCGGAGAGTGCTTCTCGGGCCGCGAACTGCAACCTTGCAGGAATCTCCCAGGTTCCCGGCCCAACGAAAGCCCCCAGACCCAAATTGAGAGGGGCTGCTTGGGGGCCCCCTGGGGGCCCTTCAGGCCAGCTAGGTCTTAGGGTCCTGGCTCCTTTGCTTTGGGAGCTGTTGCTGCAGTTGGGCATGTTGGCCGGAGAGTGCTTCTCGGGCCGCGAACTGCAACCTTGCAGGAATCTCCCAGGTTCCCGGCCCAACGAAAGCCCCCAGACCCAAATGGAGAGGGGCTGCTTGGGGGCCCCCTGGGGGCCCTTCAGGCCAGCTAGGTCTTTGGGTCCTGGCTCCTTCGCTTTGGGAGCTGTTGCTGCAGTTGGGCATGTTGGCCGGAGAGTGCTTCTCGGGCCGCGAACTGCAACCTTGCAGGAATCTCCCGGGTTCCATGCCCAACGAAAGCCCCCAGACCCAAATGGAGAGGGGCTGCTTGGGGGCCCCCTGGGGGCCCTTCAGGCCAGCTAGGTCTTTGGGTCCTGGCTCCTTCGCTTTGGGAGCTGTTGCTGCAGTTGGGCATGTTGGCCGGAGAGTGCTTCTCGGGCCGCGAACTGCAACCTTGAAGGAATCTCCCAGGTTCCCGGCCCAACGAAAGCCCCCAGACCCAAATTGAGAGGGGCTGCTTGGGGGCCCCCTGGGGGCCCTTCAGGCCAGCTAGGTCTTTGTGTCCTGGCTCCTTCGCTTTGGGAGCTGTTGCTGCAGTTGGGCATGTTGGCCGGAGAGTGCTTCTCGGGCCGTGAACTGCAACCTTGCAGGATTCTCCCAGGTTCCCGGCCCAACAAAAGCCCCCAGACCCAAATGGAGAGGGGCTGCTTGGGGGCTCCCTGGGGGCCTTTCAGGCCAGCTAGGTCTTTGGGTCCTGGCTCCTTCGGTTTGGGAGCTGTTGCTGCAGTTGGGCATGTTGGCCGGAGAGTGCTTCTCGGGCCTCGAACTGCAACCTTGCAGGATTCTCCCAGGTTCCCGGCCCAACGAAAGCCCCCAGACCCAAATGGAGAGGGGCTGCTTGGGGGCCCCCTGGGGGCCCTTCAGGCCAGCTAGGTCTTTGGGTCCTGGCTCCTTCGCTTTGGGAGCTGTTGCTGCAGTTGGGCATGTTGGCCGGAGAGTGCTTCTCGGGCCGCGAACTGCAACCTTGCAGGATTCTCCCAGGTTCCCGGCCCAACGAAAGCCCCCAGACCCAAATGGAGAGGGGCTGCTTGGGGCCCCCCTGGGGGCCCTTCAGGCCAGCTAGGTCTTTGGGTCCTGGCTCCTTCGCTTTGGGAGCTGTTGCTGCAGTTGGGCATGTTGGCCGGAGAGTGCTTCTCGGGCCGCGAACTGCAACCTTGCAGGTACCTCCCAGGTTCCCGGCCCAACGAAAGCCCCCAGACCCAAATGGAGAGGGGCTGCTTGGGGGCCCCCTGGGGGCCCTTCAGGCCAGCCAGGTCTTTGGGTCCTGGCTCCTTCGCTTTGGGAGCTGTTGCTGCAGTTGGGCATGTTGGCCGGAGAGTGCTTCTCCGGCCGCGAACTGCAACCTTGCAGGAATCTCCCAGGTTCCCGGCCCAACAAAAGCCCCCAGACCCAAATGGAGAGGGGCTGCTTGGGGGCCCCCTGGGGGCCCTTCAGGCCAGCTAGGTCTTTGGGTCCTGGCTCCTTCGCTTTGGGAGCTGTTGCTGCAGTTGGGCATGTTGGCCGGAGAGTGCTTCTCGGGCCGCGAACTGCAACCTTGCAGGTACCTCCCAGGTTCCCGGCCCAACGAAAGCCCCCAGACCTAAATTGAGAGGGGCTGCTTGGGGGCCCCCTGGGGGCCCTTCAGGCCAGCTAGGTCTTTGGGTCCTGGCTCCTTCGGTTTGGGAGCTGTTGCTGCAGTTGAGCATGTTGGCCGGAGAGTGCTTCTCGGGCCGCGAACTTCAACCTTGCAGGTACCTCTCAGGTATCCATGCCCAACGAAAGCCCCCAGACCCAAATGGAGAGGGGCTGCTTGGGGGCCCCCTGGGGGCACTTCAGGCCAGCTAGGTCTTTGGGTCCTGGCTCCTTCGCTTTGGGAGCTGTTGCTGCAGTTGGGCATGTTGGCCGGAGAGTGCTTCTCGGGCCGCGAACTGCAACCTTGCAGGATTCTCCCAGGTTCCCGGCCCAACGAAAGCCCCCAGACCCAAATGGAGAGGGGCTGCTTGGGGCCCCCCTGGGGGCCCTTCAGGCCAGCTAGGTCTTTGGGTCCTGGCTCCTTCGGTTTGGGAGCTGTTGCTGCAGTTGGGCATGTTGGCCGGAGAGTGCTTCTCGGGCCGCGAACTGCAACCTTGCAGGATTCTCCCAGGTTCCCGGCCCAACGAAAGCCCCCAGACCCAAATGGAGAGGGGCTGCTTGGGGGCCCCCTGGGGGCTCTTCAGGCCAGCTAGGTCTTTGGGTCCTGGCTCCTTCGCTTTGGGAGCTGTTGCTGCAGTTGGGCATGTTGGCCGGAGAGTGCTTCTCGGGCCGCCAACTGCAACCTTGCAGGATTCTCCCAGGTTCCCGGCCCAACGAAAGCCCCCAGACCCAAATTGAGAGGGGCTGCTTGGGGCCCCCCTGGGGGCCCTTCAGGCCAGCTAGGTCTTTGGGTCCTGGCTCCTTCAGTTTGGGAGCTGTTGCTGCAGTTGGGCATGTTGGCCGGAGAGTGCTTCTCGGGCCGCGAACTGCAACCTTGCAGGAATCTCCCAGGTTCCATGCCCAACGAAAGCCCCCAGACCCAAATGGAGATGGGCTGCTTGGGGGCCCCCTGGGGGCCCTTCAGGCCAGCTAGGTCTTTGGGTCCTGGCTCCTTCGCTTTGGGAGCTGTTGCTGCAGTTGGGCATGTTGGCCGGAGAGTGCTTCTCGGGCCGCGAACTGCAACCTTGCAGGAATCTCCCAGGTTCCATGCCCAACGAAAGCCCCCAGACCCAAATTGAGAGGGGCTGCTTGGGGCCCCCTGGGGGCCCTTCAGGCCAGCTAGGTCTTTGGGTCCTGGCTCCTTCGCTTTGGGAGCTGTTGCTGCAGTTGGGCATGTTGGCCGGAGAGTGCTTCTCGGGCCGCGAACTGCAACCTTGCAGGATTCTCCCAGGTTCCCGGCCCAACGAAAGCCCCCAGACCCAAATTGAGAGGGGCTGCTTGGGGGCCCCCTGGGGGCCCTTCAGGCCAGCTAGGTCTTTGGGTCCTGGCTCCTTCGCTTTGGGAGCTGTTGCTGCAGTTGGGCATGTTGGCCGGAGAGTGCTTCTCGGGCCGCGAACTGCAACCTTGCAGGAATCTCCCAGGTTCCCGGCCCAACGAAAGCCCCCAGACCCAAATGGAGAGGGGCTGCTTGGGGGCCCCCTGGGGGCCCTTCAGGCCAGCTAGGTCTTTGGGTCCTGGCTCCTTCGGTTTGGGAGCTGTTGCTGCAGTTGGGCATGTTGGCCGGAGAGTGCTTCTCGGGCCGCGAACTGCAACCTTGCAGGAATCTCCCAGGTTCCCGGCCCAACAAAAGCCCCCAGACCCAAATGGAGAGGGGCTGCTTGGGGGCCCCCTGGGGGCCCTTCAGGCCAGCTAGGTCTTTGGGTCCTGGCTCCTTCGCTTTGGGAGCTGTTGCTGCAGTTGGGCATGTTGGCCGGAGAGTGCTTCTCGGGCCGCGAACTGCAACCTTGCAGGATTCTCCCAGGTTCCCGGCCCAACGAAAGCCCCCAGACCCAAATGGAGAGGGGCTGCTTGGGGGCCCCCTTGGGGCCCTTCAGGCCAGCTAGGTCTTTGGGTCCTGGCTCCTTCGGTTTGGGAGCTGTTGCTGCAGTTGGGCATGTTGGCCGGAGAGTGCTTCTCGGGCCGCGAACTGCAACCTTGCAGGTACCTCCCAGGTTCCCGGCCCAACAAAAGCCCCCAGACCCAAATGGAGAGGGGCTGCTTGGGGGCCCCCTGGGGGCCCTTCAGGCCAGCTAGGTCTTTGGGTCCTGGCTCCTTCGGTTTGGGAACTGTTGCTGCAGTTGGGCATGTTGGGCGGAGAGTGCTTCTCGGGCCGCGAACTGCAACCTTGCAGGATTCTCCCAGGTTCCCGGCCCAACGAAAGCCCCCAGACCCAAATGGAGAGGGGCTGCTTGGGGGCCCCCTGGGGGCCCTTCAGGCCAGCTAGGTCTTTGGGTCCTGGCTCCTTCGCTTTGGGAGCTGTTGCTGCAGTTGGGCATGTTGGCCGGGGAGTGCTTCTCGGGCCTCGAACTGCAACCTTGCAGGAATCTCCCAGGTTCCATGCCCAACGAAAGCCCCCAGACCCAAATTGAGAGGGGCTGCTTGGGGGCCCCCTGGGGGCCCTTCAGGCCAGCTAGGTCTTTGGGTCCTGGCTCCTTCGGTTTGGGAGCTGTTGCTGCAGTTGGGCATGTTGGCCGGGGAGTGCTTCTCGGGCCGCGAACTGTAACCTTGCAGGTACCTCTCAGGTATCTATGCCCAACGAAAGCCCCCAGACCCAAATTGAGAGGGGCTGCTTGGGGGCCCCCTGGGGGCCCTTCAGGCCAGCTAGGTCTTTGGGTCCTGGCTCCTTCGGTTTGGGAGCTGTTGCTGCAGTTGGGCATGTTGGCCGGAGAGTGCTTCTCGGGCCGCGAACTGTAACCTTGCAGGTACCTCTCAGGTATCTATGCCCAACGAAAGCCCCCAGACCCAAATTGAGAGGGGCTGCTTGGGGGCCCCCTGGGGGCCCTTCAGGCCAGCTAGGTCTTTGGGTCCTGGCTCCTTCGGTTTGGGAGCTGTTGCTGCAGTTGAGCATGTTGGCCGGAGAGTGCTTCTCGGGCCGCGAACTGCAACCTTGCAGGATTCTCCCAGGTTCCCGGCCCAACAAAAGCCCCCAGACCCAAATGGAGAGGGGCTGCCTGGGGGCCCCCCGAGGGGACCTTCAGGCCAGCTAGGTCTTTGGGTCCTGGCTCATTCGGTTTGGGAGCTGTTGCTGCAGTTGGGCATGTTGGCCGCAGAGTGCTTCTCGGGCCGCGAACTGCAACCTTGCAGGAATCTCCCAGGTTCCCGGCCCAACGAAAGCCCCCAGACCCAAATGGAGAGGGGCTGCTTGGGGGCCCCCTGGGGGCCCTTCAGGCCAGCTAGGTCTTTGGGTCCTGGCTCCTTCGCTTTGGGAGCTGTTGCTGCAGTTGGGCATGTTGGCCGGAGAGTGCTTCTCGGGCCGCGAACTGCAACCTTGCAGGTACCTCCCAGGTTCCCGGCCCAACGAAAGCCCCCAGACCCAAATGGAGAGGGGCTGCTTGGGGGCCCCCTGGGGGCCCTTCAGGCCAGCTAGGTCTTTGGGTCCTGGCTCCTTCGGTTTGGGAGCTGTTGCTGCAGTTGGGCATGTTGGCCGGAGAGTGCTTCTCGGGCCGCGAACTGTAACTTCCAGGTACCTCTCAGGTATACATGCCCAACAAAAGCCCCCAGACCCAAATGGAGAGGGGCTGCTTGGGGGCCCCCTGGGGGCACTTCAGGCCAGCTAGGTCTTTGGGTCCTGGCTCCTTCGCTTTGGGAGCTGTTGCTGCAGTTGGGCATGTTGGCCGGAGAGTGCTTCTCGGGCCGCGAACTGCAACCTTGCAGGTACCTCCCAGGTTCCCGGCCCAACGAAAGCCCCCAGACCCAAATTGAGAGGGGCTACTTGGGGGCCCCCTGGGGGCCCTTCAGGTCAGCTAGGTCTTTGGGTCCTGGCTCCTTCGCTTTGGGAGCTGTTGCTGCAGTTGGGCATGTTGGCCGGAGAGTGCTTCTCGGGCCGCGAACTGCAACCTTGCAGGATTCTCCCAGGTTCCCGGCCCAACGAAAGCCCCCAGACCCAAATTGAGAGGGGCTACTTGGGGGCCCCCTGGGGGCCCTTCAGGCCAGCTAGGTCTTTGGGTCCTGGCTCCTTCGGTTTGGGAGCTGTTGCTGCAGTTGGGCATGTTGGCCAGAGAGTGCTTCTCGGGCCTCGAACTGCAAACTTGCAGGAATCTCCCAGGTTCCCGGCCCAACGAAAGCCCCCAGACCCAAATTGAGAGGGGCTGCTTGGGGGCCCCCTGGGGGCCCTTCAGGCCAGCTAGGTCTTTGGGTCCTGGCTCCTTCGCTTTGGGAGCTGTTGCTGCAGTTGGGCATGTTGGCCGGAGAGTGCTTCTCGGGCCGCGAACTGCAACCTTGCAGGATTCTCCCAGGTTCCATGCCCAACGAAAGCCCCCAGACCCAAATGGAGAGGGGCTGCTTGGGGGCCCCCTGGGGGCCCTTCAGGCCAGCTAGGTCTTTGGGTCCTGGCTCCTTCGCTTTGGGAGCTGTTGCTGCAGTTGGGCATGTTGGCCGGAGAGTGCTTCTCGGGCCGCGAACTGCAACCTTGCAGGTTTCTCCCAGGTTCCCGGCCCAACGAAAGCCCCCAGACCCAAATTGAGAGGGGCTGCTTGGGGCCCCCCTGGGGGCCCTTCAGGCCAGCTAGGTCTTTGGGTCCTGGCTCCTTCGGTTTGGGAGCTGTTGCTGCAGTTGGGCATGTTGGCCGGAGAGTGCTTCTCGGGCCGCGAACTGCAACCTTGCAGGTACCTCCCAGGTTCCCGGCCCAACGAAAGCCCCCAGACCCAAATTGAGAGATGCCTCTTGGGGGCCCCCTGGGGGCCCTTCAGGCCAGCTAGGTCTTTGGGTCCTGGCTCCTTCGGTTTGGGAGCTGTTGCTGCAGTTGGGCATGTTGGCCGGAGAGTGCTTCTCGGGCCGCGAACTGCAAAATTGCAGGATTCTCCCAGGTTCCCGGCCCAACGAAAGCCCCCAGACCCAAATGGAGAGGGGCTGCTTGGGGCCCCCCTGGGGGCCCTTCAGGCCAGCTAGGTCTTTGGGTCCTGGCTCCTTCGCTTTGGGAGCTGTTGCTGCAGTTGGGCATGTTGGCCGGAGAGTGCTTCTCGGGCCGCGAACTGCAACCTTGCAGGTATCTCCCAGGTTCTCAGCCTAAATAAAGCCCCCAGACCCAAATTGAGAGGGGATGTTTGGGGGCCCCCTGGGGGCCCTTCAGGCCAGCTAGGTCTTTGGGTCCTGGCTCCTTCGCTTTGGGAGCTGTTGCTGCAGTTGGGCATGTTGGCCGGAGAGTGCTTCTCGGGCCGCGAACTTTAACTTCCAGGTACCTCTCAGGTATACATGCCCAACAAAAGCCCCCAGACCCAAATGGAGATGGGCTGCTTGGGGGCCCCCTGGGGGCCCTTCAGGCCAGCTAGGTCTTTGGGTCCTGGCTCCTTCGCTTTGGGAGCTGTTGCTGCAGTTGGGCATGTTGGCCGGAGAGTGCTTCTCGGGCCGCGAACTGCAACCTTGCAGGATTCTCCCAGGTTCCCGGCCCAACGAAAGCCCCCAGACCCAAATGGAGAGGGGCTGCTTGGGGGCCCCCTGGGGGCCCTTCAGGCCAGCTAGGTCTTTGTGTCCTGGCTCCTTCGGTTTGGGAGCTGTTGCTGCAGTTGGGCATGTTGGCCGGAGAGTTCTTCTCGGGCCGCGAACTGCAACCTTGCAGGTACCTCTCAGGTTCCCGGCCCAACGAAAGCCCCCAGACCCAAATGGAGAGGGGCTGCTTGGGGGCCCCCTGGGGGCCCTTCAGGCCAGCTAGGTCTTTGGGTCCTGGCTCCTTCGCTTTGGGAGCTGTTGCTGCAGTTGGGCATGTTGGCCGGAGAGTGCTTCTCGGGCCGCGAACTGCAACCTTGCAGGTACCTCCCAGGTTCCCGGCCCAACGAAAGCCCCCAGACCCAAATGGAGAGGAGCTCCTTGGGGGCCCCATGGGGGCCCTTCAGGCCAGCTAGGTCTTTGGGTCCTGGCTCCTTCGCTTTGGGAGCTGTTGCTGCAGTTGGGCATGTTGGCATGAGAGTGCTTCTCGGGCCGCGAACTGCAACCTTGCAGGAATCTCCCAGGTTCCATGCCCAATGAAAGCCCCCAGACCCAAATGGAGAGGGGCTGCTTGGGGGCCCCCTGGGGGCCCTTCAGGCCAGCTAGGTCTTTGGGTCCTGGCTCCTTCGCTTTGGGAGCTGTTGCTGCAGTTGGGCATGTTGGCCGGAGAGTGCTTCTCGGGCCGCGAACTGCAACCTTGCAGGATTCTCCCAGGTTCCCGGCCCAACGAAAGCCCCCAGACCCAAATTGAGAGGGGCTGCTTTGGGGCCCCCTGGGGGCCCTTCAGGCCAGCTAGGTCTTTGGGTCCTGGCTCCTTCGCTTTGGGAGCTGTTGCTGCAGTTGGGCATGTTGGCCGGAGAGTGCTTCTCGGGCCGCGAACTGCAACCTTGCAGGTACCTCCCAGGTTCCCGGCCCAACGAAAGCCCCCAGACCCAAATGGAGAGGGGCTGCTTGGGGGCCCCCTGGGGGCCCTTCAGGCCAGCTAGGTCTTTGGGTCCTGGCTCCTTCGGTTTGGGAGCTGTTGCTGCAGTTGGGCATGTTGGCCGGAGAGTGCTTCTCGGGCCGCGAACTGCAACCATGCAGGTACCTCCCAGGTTCCCGGCCCAACGAAAGCCCCCAGACCCAAATTGAGAGGTGCCTCTTGGGGGCCCCCTGGGGGCCCTTCAGGCCAGCTAGGTCTTTGGGTCCTGGCTCCTTCGGTTTGGGAGCTGTTGCTGCAGTTGGGCATGTTGGCCGGAGAGTGCTTCTCGGGCCGCGAACTGCAACCTTGCAGGAATCTCCCAGGTTCCCGGCCCAACGAAAGCCCCCAGACCCAAATTGAGAGGGGCTGCTTGGGGCCCCCCGGGGGCCCTTCAGGCCAGCTAGGTCTTTGGGTCCTGGCTCCTTCGGTTTGGAAGCTGTTGCTGCAGTTGGGCATGTTGGCCGGAGAGTGCTTCTCGGGCCGCGAACTGCAACCTTGCAGGTACCTCCCAGGTTCCCGGCCCAACGAAAGCCCCCAGACCCAAATTGAGAGGGGCTGCTTGGGGGCCCCCTGGGGGCCCTTCAGGCCAGCTAGGTCTTTGTGTCCTGGCTCCTTCGGTTTGGGAGCTGTTGCTGCAGTTGGGCATGTTGGCCGGAGAGTGCTTCTCGGGCCGCGTACTGCAACCTTGCAGGATTCTCCCAGGTCCCAGCTCAACGAATGCCCCCAGACCCAAATTGAGAGGGGCTGCTTGGGGCCCCCCTGGGGGCCCTTCAGGCCAGCTAGGTCTTTGGGTCCTGGCTCCTTCGGTTTGGGAGCTGTTGCTGCAGTTGGGCATGTTGGCCGGAGAGTGCTTCTCGGGCCGCGAACTGCAACCTTGCAGGTACCTCCCAGGTTCCCGGCCCAACGAAAACCCCCAGACCCAAATGGAGAGGGGCTGCTTGGGGGCCCCATGGGGGCCCTTCAGGCCAGCTAGGTCTTTGGGTCCTGGCTCCTTCGCTTTGGGAGCTGTTGCTGCAGTTGGGCATGTTGGCCGGAGAGTGCTTCTCGGGCCGCGAACTGTAACTTCCAGGTACCTCTCAGGTATACATGCCCAACAAAAGCCCCCAGACCCAAATTGAGAGGGGCTGCTTGGGGGCCCCCTGGGGGCCCTTCAGGCCACCTAGCTCTTTGGGTCCTGGCTCCTTCGCTTTGGGAGCTGTTGCTGCAGTTGGGCATGTTGGGCGGAGAGTGCTTCTCGGGCCGCGAACTGTAACCTTGCAGGATTCTCCCAGGTTCCCGGCCCAACGAAAGCCCCCAGACCCAAATTGAGAGGGGCTGCTTGGGGACCCCATGGGGGCCCTTCAGGCCAGCTAGCTCTTTGGGTCCTGGCTCCTTCGGTTTGGGAGCTGTTGCTGCAGTTGGGCATGTTGGCCGGAGAGTGCTTCTCGGGCCGCGAACTGTAACCTTGCAGGATTCTCCCAGGTTCCCGGCCCAACGAAAGCCCCCAGACCCAAATTGAGAGGGGCTGCTTGGGGGCCCCCTGGGGGCCCTTCAGGCCAGCTAGGTCTTTGGGTCCTGGCTCCTTCGGTTTGGGAGCTGTTGCTGCAGTTGGGCATGTTGGCCGGAGAGTGCTTCTCGGGCCGCGAACTGCAACCTTGCAGGTACCTCCCAGGTTCCCGGCCCAACGAAAGCCCCCAGACCCAAATTGAGAGGGGCTGCTTGGGGGCCCCCTGGGGGCCCTTCAGGCCAGCTAGGTCTTTGGGTCCTGGCTCCTTCGGTTTGGGAGCTGTTGCTGCAGTTGAGCATGTTGGCCGGAGAGTGCTTCTCGGGCCGCGAACTGCAACCTTGCAGGTACCTCTCAGGTTCCCGGCCCAACGAAAACCCCCAGACCCAAATGGAGAGGGGCTGCTTGGGGGCCCCCTGGGGGCCCTTCAGGCCAGCTAGGTCTTTGTGTCCTGGCTCCTTCGGTTTGGGAGCTGTTGCTGCAGTTGGGCATGTTGGCCGGAGAGTGCTTCTCGGGCCGCGAACTGCAACCTTGCAGGATTCTCCCAGGTTCCCGGCCCAACAAAAGCCCCCAGACCCAAATTGAGAGGGGCTACTTGGGGGCCCACTGGGGGCCCTTCAGGCCAGCTAGGTCTTTGGGTCCTGGCTCCTTCGGTTTGGGAGCTGTTGCTGCAGTTGGGCATGTTGGCCGGAGAGTGCTTCTCGGGCCTCGAACTGCAACCTTGCAGGAATCTCACAGGTTCCCGGCCCAACGAAAGCCCCCAGACCCAAATGGAGAGGGGCTGCTTGGGGGCCCCCTGGGGGCCCTTCAGGCCAGCTAGGTCTTTGGGTCCTGGCTCCTTCGGTTTGGGAGCTGTTGCTGCAGTTGGGCATGTTGGCCGGAGAGTGCTTCTCGGGCCGCGAACTGCAACCTGGCAGGAATCTCCCAGGTTCCCGGCCCAACGAAAGCCCCCAGACCCAAATGGAGAGGGGCTGCTTGGGGGCCCCCTGGGGGCCCTTCAGGCCAGCTAGGTCTTTGGGTCCTGGCTCCTTCGGTTTGGGAGCTGTTGCTGCAGTTGGGCATGTTGGGCGGAGAGTGCTTCTCGGGCCGCGAACTGCAACCTTGCAGGATTCTCCCAGGTTCCCGGCCCAACGAAAGCCCCCAGACCCAAATGGAGAGGGGCTGCTTGGGGGCCCCCTGGGGGCCCTTCAGGCCAGCTAGGTCTTTGGGTCCTGGCTCCTTCGGTTTGGGAGCTGTTGCTGCAGTTGGGCATGTTGGCCGGAGAGTGCTTCTCGGGCCGCGAACTGTAACTTCCAGGTACCTCTCAGGTATACATGCCCAACAAAAGCAGCCAGACCCAAATGGAGAGGGGCTGCTTGGGGGCCCCCTGGGGGCACTTCAGGCCAGCTAGGTCTTTGGGTCCTGGCTCCTTCGCTTTGGGAGCTGTTGCTGCAGTTGGGCATGTTGGCCGGAGAGTGCTTCTCGGGCCGCGAACTGCAACCTTGCAGGATTCTCCCAGGTTCCCGGCCCAACGAAAGCCCCCAGACCCAAATTGAGAGGGGCTGCTTGGGGGCCCCCTGGGGGCCCTTCAGGCCAGCTAGGTCTTTGGGTCCTGGCTCCTTCGCTTTGGGAGCTGTTGCTGCAGTTGGGCATGTTGGCCGGAGAGTGCTTCTCGGGCCGCGAACTGCAACCTTGCAGGATTCTCCCAGGTTCCCGGCCCAACGAAAGCCCCCAGACCCAAATTGAGAGGGGCTACTTGGGGGCCCCCTGGGGGCCCTTCAGGCCAGCTAGGTCTTTGGGTCCTGGCTCATTCGGTTTGGGAGCTGTTGCTGCAGTTGGGCATGTTGGCCGGAGAGTGCTTCTCGGGCCTCGAACTGCAATGTTGCAGGAATCTCCCAGGTTCCCGGCCCAACAAAAGCCCCCAGACCCAAATGGAGAGGGGCTGCTTGGGGGCCCCCTGGGGGCCCTTCAGGCCAGCTAGGTCTTTGGGTCCTGGCTCCTTCGCTTTGGGAGCTGTTGCTGCAGTTGGGCATGTTGGCCGGAGAGTGCTTCTCGGGCCGCGAACTGCAACCTTGCAGGAATCTCCCAGGTTCCATGCCCAACGAAAGCCCCCAGACCCAAATGGAGAGGGGCTGCTTGGGGGCCCCCTGGGGGCCCTTCAGGCCAGCTAGGTCTTTGGGTCCTGGCTCCTTCGCTTTGGGAGCTGTTGCTGCAGTTGGGCATGTTGGCCGGAGAGTGCTTCTCGGGCCGCGAACTGCAACCTTGCAGGATTCTCCCAGGTTCCCGGCCCAACGAAAGCCCCCAGACCCAAATTGAGAGGGGCTGCTTGGGGCCCCCCTGGGGGCCCTTCAGGCCAGCTAGGTCTTTGGGTCCTGGCTCCTTCGGTTTGGGAGCTGTTGCTGCAGTTGGGCATGTTGGCCGGAGAGTGCTTCTCGGGCCGCGAACTGCAACCTTGCAGGTACCTCCCAGGTTCCCGGCCCAACGAAAGCCCCCAGACCCAAATTGAGAGGGGCTGCTTGGGGGCCCCCTGGGGGCCCTTCAGGCCAGCTAGGTCTTTGGGTCCTGGCTCCTTCGGTTTGGGAGCTGTTGCTGCAGTTGAGCATGTTGGCCGGAGAGTGCTTCTCGGGCCGCGAACTGCAACCTTGCAGGTACCTCTCAGGTTCCCGGCCCAACGAAAACCCCCAGACCCAAATGGAGAGGGGCTGCTTGGGGGCCCCCTGGGGGCCCTTCAGGCCAGCTAGGTCTTTGTGTCCTGGCTCCTTCGGTTTGGGAGCTGTTGCTGCAGTTGGGCATGTTGGCCGGAGAGTGCTTCTCGGGCCGCGAACTGCAACCTTGCAGGATTCTCCCAGGTTCCCGGCCCAACAAAAGCCCCCAGACCCAAATTGAGAGGGGCTACTTGGGGGCCCACTGGGGGCCCTTCAGGCCAGCTAGGTCTTTGGGTCCTGGCTCCTTCGGTTTGGGAGCTGTTGCTGCAGTTGGGCATGTTGGCCGGAGAGTGCTTCTCGGGCCTCGAACTGCAACCTTGCAGGAATCTCACAGGTTCCCGGCCCAACGAAAGCCCCCAGACCCAAATGGAGAGGGGCTGCTTGGGGGCCCCCTGGGGGCCCTTCAGGCCAGCTAGGTCTTTGGGTCCTGGCTCCTTCGGTTTGGGAGCTGTTGCTGCAGTTGGGCATGTTGGCCGGAGAGTGCTTCTCGGGCCGCGAACTGCAACCTGGCAGGAATCTCCCAGGTTCCCGGCCCAACGAAAGCCCCCAGACCCAAATGGAGAGGGGCTGCTTGGGGGCCCCCTGGGGGCCCTTCAGGCCAGCTAGGTCTTTGGGTCCTGGCTCCTTCGGTTTGGGAGCTGTTGCTGCAGTTGGGCATGTTGGGCGGAGAGTGCTTCTCGGGCCGCGAACTGCAACCTTGCAGGATTCTCCCAGGTTCCCGGCCCAACGAAAGCCCCCAGACCCAAATGGAGAGGGGCTGCTTGGGGGCCCCCTGGGGGCCCTTCAGGCCAGCTAGGTCTTTGGGTCCTGGCTCCTTCGGTTTGGGAGCTGTTGCTGCAGTTGGGCATGTTGGCCGGAGAGTGCTTCTCGGGCCGCGAACTGTAACTTCCAGGTACCTCTCAGGTATACATGCCCAACAAAAGCAGCCAGACCCAAATGGAGAGGGGCTGCTTGGGGGCCCCCTGGGGGCACTTCAGGCCAGCTAGGTCTTTGGGTCCTGGCTCCTTCGCTTTGGGAGCTGTTGCTGCAGTTGGGCATGTTGGCCGGAGAGTGCTTCTCGGGCCGCGAACTGCAACCTTGCAGGATTCTCCCAGGTTCCCGGCCCAACGAAAGCCCCCAGACCCAAATTGAGAGGGGCTGCTTGGGGGCCCCCTGGGGGCCCTTCAGGCCAGCTAGGTCTTTGGGTCCTGGCTCCTTCGCTTTGGGAGCTGTTGCTGCAGTTGGGCATGTTGGCCGGAGAGTGCTTCTCGGGCCGCGAACTGCAACCTTGCAGGATTCTCCCAGGTTCCCGGCCCAACGAAAGCCCCCAGACCCAAATTGAGAGGGGCTACTTGGGGGCCCCCTGGGGGCCCTTCAGGCCAGCTAGGTCTTTGGGTCCTGGCTCATTCGGTTTGGGAGCTGTTGCTGCAGTTGGGCATGTTGGCCGGAGAGTGCTTCTCGGGCCTCGAACTGCAATGTTGCAGGAATCTCCCAGGTTCCCGGCCCAACAAAAGCCCCCAGACCCAAATGGAGAGGGGCTGCTTGGGGGCCCCCTGGGGGCCCTTCAGGCCAGCTAGGTCTTTGGGTCCTGGCTCCTTCGCTTTGGGAGCTGTTGCTGCAGTTGGGCATGTTGGCCGGAGAGTGCTTCTCGGGCCGCGAACTGCAACCTTGCAGGAATCTCCCAGGTTCCATGCCCAACGAAAGCCCCCAGACCCAAATGGAGAGGGGCTGCTTGGGGGCCCCCTGGGGGCCCTTCAGGCCAGCTAGGTCTTTGGGTCCTGGCTCCTTCGCTTTGGGAGCTGTTGCTGCAGTTGGGCATGTTGGCCGGAGAGTGCTTCTCGGGCCGCGAACTGCAACCTTGCAGGATTCTCCCAGGTTCCCGGCCCAACGAAAGCCCCCAGACCCAAATTGAGAGGGGCTGCTTGGGGCCCCCCTGGGGGCCCTTCAGGCCAGCTAGGTCTTTGGGTCCTGGCTCCTTCGGTTTGGGAGCTGTTGCTGCAGTTGGGCATGTTGGCCGGAGAGTGCTTCTCGGGCCGCGAACTGCAACCTTGCAGGTACCTCCCAGGTTCCCGGCCCAACAAAAGCCCCCAGACCCAAATTGAGAGGTGCCTCTTGGGGGCCCCCTGGGGGCCCTTCAGGCCAGCTAGGTCTTTGGGTCCTGGCTCCTTCGGTTTGGGAGCTGTTGCTGCAGTTGGGCATGTTGGCCGGAGAGTGCTTCTCGGGCCGCGAACTGCAAAATTGCAGGATTCTCCCAGGTTCTCGGCCCAACGAAAGCCCCCAGACCCAAATTGAGAGGGGCTGATTGGGGCACCCCTGGGGGACCTTCAGGCCAGCTAGGTCTTTGGGTCCTGGCTCCTTCGGTTTGGGAGCTGTTGCTGCAGTTGGGCATGTTGGCCGGAGAGTGCTTCTCGGGCCGCCAACTGCAACCTTGCAGGTACCTTCCAGGTTCCCGGCCCAACGAAAGCCCCCAGACCCAAATGGAGAGGGGCTGCTTGGGGGCCCCCTGGGGGCCCTTCAGGCCAGCTAGGTCTTTGGGTCCTGGCTCCTTCGGTTTGGGAGCTGTTGCTGCAGTTGGGCATGTTGGCCGGAGAGTGCTTCTCGGGCCGCGAACTGCAACCTTGCAGGTACCTCCCAGGTTCCCGGCCCAACGAAAACCCCCAGACCCAAATGGAGAGGGGATGTTTGGGGGCCCCCTGGGGGCCCTTCAGGCCAGCTAGGTCTTTGGGTCCTGGCGCCTTCGCTTTGGGAGCTGTTGCTGCAGTTGGGCATGTTGGCCGGAGAGTGCTTCTCGGGCCGCGAACTGTAACCTTGTAGGTACCTCCCAGGTATACATGCCCAACGAAAGCCCCCAGACCCAAATTGAGAGGGGCTGCTTGGGGGCCCCCTGGGGGCCCTTCAGGCCAGCTAGGTCTTTGGGTCCTGGCTCCTTCGCTTTGGGAGCTGTTGCTGCAGTTGGGCATGTTGGCCGGAGAGTGCTTCTCGGGCCGCGAACTGCAACCTTGCAGGATTCTCCCAGGTTCCCGGCCCAACAAAAGCCCCCAGACCCAAATTGAGAGGGGCTGCTTGGGGGCCCCCTGGGGGCCCTTCAGGCCAGCTAGGTCTTTGGGTCCTGGCTCCTTCGCTTTGGGAGCTGTTGCTGCAGTTGGGCATGTTGGCCGGAGAGTGCTTCTCGGGCCGCGAACTGCAACCTTGCAGGATTCTCCCAGGTTCCCGGCCCAACGAAAGCCCCCAGACCCAAATTGAGAGGGGCTGCTTGGGGGCCCCCTGGGGGCCCTTCAGGCCAGCTAGGTCTTTGGGTCCTGGCTCCTTCGCTTTGGGAGCTGTTGCTGCAGTTGGGCATGTTGGCCGGAGAGTGCTTCTCGGGCCGCGAACTGCAACCTTGCAGGATTCTCCCAGGTTCCCGGCCCAACGAAAGCCCCCAGACCCAAATTGAGAGGGGCTGCTTGGGGGCCCCCTGGCGGCCCTTCAGGCCAGCTAGGTCTTTGGGTCCTGGCTCCTTCGCTTTGGGAGCTGTTGCTGGATATTGGGCATGTTGGCCGGAGAGTGCTTCTCGGGCCGCGAACTGCAACCTTGCAGGTATCTCCCAGGTTCTCAGCCTAAAGAAAGCCCCCAGACCCAAATTGAGAGGGGATGTTTGGGGGCCCCCTGGGGGCCCTTCAGGCCAGCTAGGTCTTTGGGTCCTGGCGCCTTCGCTTTGGGAGCTGTTGCTGCAGTTGGGCATGTTGGCCGGAGAGTGCTTCTCGGGCCGCGAACTGTAACCTTGTAGGTACCTCCCAGGTATACATGCCCAACGAAAGCCCCCAGACCCAAATTGAGAGGGGCTGCTTGGGGGCCCCCTGGCGGCCCTTCAGGCCAGCTAGGTCTTTGGGTCCTGGCTCCTTCGCTTTGGGAGCTGTTGCTGGATATTGGGCATGTTGGCCGGAGAGTGCTTCTCGGGCCGCGAACTGCAACCTTGCAGGTATCTCCCAGGTTCTCAGCCTAAAGAAAGCCCCCAGACCCAAATTGAGAGGGGATGTTTGGGGGCCCCCTGGGGGCCCTTCAGGCCAGCTAGGTCTTTGGGTCCTGGCGCCTTCGCTTTGGGAGCTGTTGCTGCAGTTGGGCATGTTGGCCGGAGAGTGCTTCTCGGGCCGCGAACTGTAACCTTGTAGGTACCTCCCAGGTATACATGCCCAACGAAAGCCCCCAGACCCAAATTGAGAGGGGCTGCTTGGGGGCCCCCTGGGGGCCCTTCAGGCCAGCTAGGTCTTTGGGTCCTGGCTCCTTCGCTTTGGGAGCTGTTGCTGCAGTTGGGCATGTTGGCCGGAGAGTGCTTCTCGGGCCGCGAACTGCAACCTTGCAGGATTCTCCCAGGTTCCCGGCCCAACGAAAGCCCCCAGACCCAAATGGAGAGGGGCTGCTTGGGGCCCCCCTGGGGGCCCTTCAGGCCAGCTAGGTCTTTGGGTCCTGGCTCCTTCGGTTTGGGAGCTGTTGCTGCAGTTGGGCATGTTGGCCGGAGAGTGCTTCTCGGGCCGCGAACTGTAACTTCCAGGTACCTCTCAGGTATACATGCCCAACAAAAGCCCCCAGACCCAAATGGAGAGGGGCTGCTTGGTGGCCTTCTGGGGGCCCTTCAGGCCAGCTAGGTCTTTGGGTCCTGGCTCCTTCGCTTTGGGAGCTGTTGCTGGATATTGGGCATGTTGGCCGGAGAGTGCTTCTCGGGCCGCGAACTGCAACCTTGCTGGTATCTCCCAGGTTCTCAGCCTAAATAAAGCCCCCAGACCCAAATGGAGAGGGGCTGCTTGGGGGCCCCCTGGGGGCCCTTCAGGCCAGCTAGGTCTTTGGGTCCTGGCTCCTTCGGTTTGGGAGCTGTTGCTGCAGTTGGGCATGTAGGCCGGAGAGTGCTTCTCGGGCCGCGAACTGCAACCTTGCAGGTACCTCCCAGGTTCCCGGCCCAACGAAAACCCCCAGACCCAAATGGAGAGGGGCTGCTTGGGGTCCCCCTGGCGGCCCTTCAGGCCAGCTAGGTCTTTGGGTCCTGGCTCCTTCGGTTTGGGAGCTGTTGCTGGATATTGGGCATGTTGGCCGGAGAGTGCTTCTCGGGCCGCGAACTGCAACCTTGCAGGTATCTCCCAGGTTCTCAGCCTAAAGAAAGCCCCCAGACCCAAATTGAGAGGGGATGTTTGGGGGCCCCCTGGGGGCCCTTCAGGCCAGCTAGGTCTTTGGGTCCTGGCGCCTTCGCTTTGGGAGCTGTTGCTGCAGTTGGGCATGTTGGCCGGAGAGTGCTTCTCGGGCCGCGAACTGTAACCTTGTAGGTACCTCCCAGGTATACATGCCCAACGAAAGCCCCCAGACCCAAATTGACAGAGGCTGCTTGGGGGCCCCCTGGGGGCCCTTCAGGCCAGCTAGGTCTTTGGGTCCTGGCTCCTTCGGTTTGGGAGCTGTTGCTGCAGTTGGGCATGTTGGCCGGAGAGTGCTTCTCGGGCCGCGAACTGCAACCTTGCAGATTTCTCCCAGGTTCCCGGCCCAACGAAAGCCCCCAGACCCAAATTGAGAGGGGCTGCTTGGGGGCCCCCTGGGGGCCCTTCAGGCCAGCTAGGTCTTTGGGTCCTGGCTCCTTCGGTTTGGGAGCTGTTGCTGCAGTTGGGCATGTTGGCCGGAGAGTGCTTCTCGGGCCGCGAACTGCAACCTTGCAGGATTCTCCCAGGTTCCCGGCCCAACAAAAGCCCCCAGACCCAAATGGAGAGGGGCTGCTTGGGGGCCCCCTGGGGGCCCTTCAGGCCAGCTAGGTCTTTGGGTCCTGGCTCCTTCGCTTTGGGAGCTGTTGCTGCAGTTGGGCATGTTGGCCGGAGAGTGCTTCTCGGGCCGCGAACTGCAACCTTGCAGGATTCTCCCAGGTTCCCGGCCCAACGAAAGCCCCCAGACCCAAATTGAGAGGGGCTACTTGGGGGCCCCCTGGGGGCCCTTCAGGCCAGCTAGGTCTTTGGGTCCTGGCTCATTCGGTTTGGGAGCTGTTGCTGCAGTTGGGCATGTTGGCCGGAGAGTGCTTCTCGGGCCTCGAACTGCAACCTTGCAGGATTCTCCCAGGTTCCCGGCCCAACAAAAGCCCCCAGACCCAAATGGAGAGGGGCTGCTTGGGGGCCCCCTGGGGGCCCTTCAGGCCAGCTAGGTCTTTGGGTCCTGGCTCCTTCGCTTTGGGAGCTGTTGCTGCAGTTGGGCATGTTGGCCGGAGAGTGCTTCTCGGGCCGCGAACTGCAACCTTGCAGGAATCTCCCAGGTTCCATGCCCAACGAAAGCCCCCAGACCCAAATGGAGAGGGGCTGCTTGGGGGCCCCCTGGGGGCCCTTCAGGCCAGCTAGGTCTTTGGGTCCTGGCTCCTTCGCTTTGGGAGCTGTTGCTGCAGTTGGGCATGTTGGCCGGAGAGTGCTTCTCGGGCCGCTAACTGCAACCTTGCAGGATTCTCCCAGTTTCCCGGCCCAACGAAAGCCCCCAGACCCAAATTGAGAGGGGCTGCTTGGGGCCCCCCTGGGGGCCCTTCAGGCCAGCTAGGTCTTTGGGTCCTGGCTCCTTCGCTTTGGGAGCTGTTGCTGCAGTTGGGCATGTTGGCCGGAGAGTGCTTCTCGGGCCGCGAACTGCAACCTTGCAGGATTCTCCCAGGTTCCCGGCCCAACGAAAGCCCCCAGACCCAAATTGAGAGGGGCTGCTTGGGGGCCCCCTGGGGGCCCTTCAGGCCTACTTGGTCTTTGGGTCCTGGCTCCTTCGGTTTGGGAGCTGTTGCTGCAGTTGGGCATGTTGGCCGGAGAGTGCTTCTCGGGCCGCGAACTGCAACCTTGCAGGTACCTCTCAGGTATCCATGCCCAACAAAAGCCCCCAGACCCAAATGGAGAGGGGCTGCTTGGGGGCCCCCTGGGGGCCCTTCAGGCCAGCTAGGTCTTTGTGTCCTGGCTCCTTCGCTTTGGGAGCTGTTGCTGCAGTTGGGCATGTTGGCCGGAGAGTGCTTCTCGGGCCGCCAACTGCAACCTTGCAGGATTCTCCCAGGTTCCCGGCCCAACGAAAGCCCCCAGACCCAAATGGAGAGGGGCTGCTTGGGGGCCCCCTGGGGGCCCTTCAGGCCAGCTAGGTCTTTGGGTCCTGGCTCCTTCGGTTTGGGAGCTGTTGCTGCAGTTGGGCATGTTGGCCGGAGAGTGCTTCTCGGGCCGCGAACTGTAACTTCCAGGTACCTCTCAGGTATACATGCCCAACGAAAGCCCCCAGACCCAAATGGAGAGGGGCTGCTTGGTGGCCTTCTGGGGGCCCTTCAGGCCAGCTAGGTCTTTGGGTCCTGGCTCCTTCGGTTTGGGAGCTGTTGCTGGATATTGGGCATGTTGGCCGGAGAGTGCTTCTCGGGCCGCGAACTGCAACCTTGCTGGTATCTCCCAGGTTCTCAGCCTAAATAAAGCCCCCAGACCCAAATGGAGAGGGGCTGCTTGGGGGCCCCCTGGGGGCCCTTCAGGCCAGCTAGGTCTTTGGGTCCTGGCTCCTTCGGTTTGGGAGCTGTTGCTGCAGTTGGGCATGTTGGCCGGAGAGTGCTTCTCGGGCCGCGAACTGCAACCTTGCAGGTACCTCCCAGGTTCCCGGCCCAACGAAAACCCCCAGACCCAAATGGAGAGGGGCTGCTTGGGGGCCCCCTGGCGGCCCTTCAGGCCAGCTAGGTCTTTGGGTCCTGGCTCCTTCGGTTTGGGAGCTGTTGCTGGATATTGGGCATGTTGGCCGGAGAGTGCTTCTCGGGCCGCGAACTGCAACCTTGCAGGTATCTCCCAGGTTCTCAGCCTAAAGAAAGCCCCCAGACCCAAATTGAGAGGGGATGTTTGGGGGCCCCCTGGGGGCCCTTCAGGCCAGCTAGGTCTTTGGGTCCTGGCGCCTTCGCTTTGGGAGCTGTTGCTGCAGTTGGGCATGTTGGCCGGAGAGTGCTTCTCGGGCCGCGAACTGTAACCTTGTAGGTACCTCCCAGGTATACACGCCCAACGAAAGCCCCCAGACCCAAATTGAGAGGGGCTGCTTGGGGGCCCCCTGGGGGCACTTCAGGCCAGCTAGGTCTTTGTGTCCTGGCTCATTCGGTTTGGGAGTTGTTGCTGCAGTTGGGCATGTTGGCCGGAGAGTGCTTCTCGGGCCTCGAACTGCAACCTTGCAGGAATCTCACAGGTTCCCGGCCCAACAAAAGCCCCCAGACCCAAATTGAGAGGGGCTGCTTGGGGGCCCCCTGGGGGCCCTTCAGGCCAGCTAGGTCTTTGGGTCCTGGCTCCTTCGCTTTGGGAGCTGTTGCTGCAGTTGGACATGCTGGCCGGAGAGTGCTTCTCGGGCCGCCAACTGCAACCTTGCAGGTACCTCCCAGGTTCCCGGCCCAACGAAAGCCCCCAGACCCAAATGGAGAGGAGCTCCTTGGGGGCCCCATGGGGGCCCTTCAGGCCAGCTAGGTCTTTGGGTCCTGGCTCCTTCGGTTTGGGAGCTGTTGCTGCAGTTGGGCATGTTGGCCGGAGAGTGCTTCTCGGGCCGCGAACTGCAACCTCGCAGGAATCTCCCAGGTTCCCGGCCCAACGAAAGCCCCCAGACCCAAATGGAGAGGGGCTGCTTGGGGGCCCCCTGGGGGCCCTTCAGGCCAGCTAGGTCTTTGTGTCCTGGCTCCTTCGGTTTGGGAGCTGTTGCTGCAGTTGGGCATGTTGGCCGGAGAGTGCTTCTCGGGCCGCGAACTGCAACCTTGCAGGATTCTCCCAGGTTCCCGGCCCAACGAAAGCCCCCAGACCCAAATTGAGAGGGGCTGCTTGGGGGCCCCCTGGGGGCCCTTCAGGCCAGCTAGGTCTTTGGGTCCTGGCTCCTTCGCTTTGGGAGCTGTTGCTGCAGTTGGGCATGTTGGCCGGAGAGTGCTTCTCGGGCCGCGAACTGTAACTTCCAGGTACCTCTCAGGTATACATGCCCAACGAAAGCCCCCAGACCCAAATGGAGAGGGGCTGCTTGGTGGCCTTCTGGGGGCCCTTCAGGCCAGCTAGGTCTTTGGGTCCTGGCTCCTTCGGTTTGGGAGCTGTTGCTGGATATTGGGCATGTTGGCCGGAGAGTGCTTCTCGGGCCGCGAACTGCAACCTTGCTGGTATCTCCCAGGTTCTCAGCCTAAATAAAGCCCCCAGACCCAAATGGAGAGGGGCTGCTTGGGGGCCCCCTGGGGGCCCTTCAGGCCAGCTAGGTCTTTGGGTCCTGGCTCCTTCGGTTTGGGAGCTGTTGCTGCAGTTGGGCATGTTGGCCGGAGAGTGCTTCTCGGGCCGCGAACTGCAACCTTGCAGGTACCTCCCAGGTTCCCGGCCCAACGAAAACCCCCAGACCCAAATGGAGAGGGGCTGCTTGGGGGCCCCCTGGCGGCCCTTCAGGCCAGCTAGGTCTTTGGGTCCTGGCTCCTTCGGTTTGGGAGCTGTTGCTGGATATTGGGCATGTTGGCCGGAGAGTGCTTCTCGGGCCGCGAACTGCAACCTTGCAGGTATCTCCCAGGTTCTCAGCCTAAAGAAAGCCCCCAGACCCAAATTGAGAGGGGATGTTTGGGGGCCCCCTGGGGGCCCTTCAGGCCAGCTAGGTCTTTGGGTCCTGGCGCCTTCGCTTTGGGAGCTGTTGCTGCAGTTGGGCATGTTGGCCGGAGAGTGCTTCTCGGGCCGCGAACTGTAACCTTGTAGGTACCTCCCAGGTATACACGCCCAACGAAAGCCCCCAGACCCAAATTGAGAGGGGCTGCTTGGGGGCCCCCTGGGGGCACTTCAGGCCAGCTAGGTCTTTGTGTCCTGGCTCATTCGGTTTGGGAGTTGTTGCTGCAGTTGGGCATGTTGGCCGGAGAGTGCTTCTCGGGCCTCGAACTGCAACCTTGCAGGAATCTCACAGGTTCCCGGCCCAACAAAAGCCCCCAGACCCAAATTGAGAGGGGCTGCTTGGGGGCCCCCTGGGGGCCCTTCAGGCCAGCTAGGTCTTTGGGTCCTGGCTCCTTCGCTTTGGGAGCTGTTGCTGCAGTTGGGCATGCTGGCCGGAGAGTGCTTCTCGGGCCGCCAACTGCAACCTTGCAGGTACCTCCCAGGTTCCCGGCCCAACGAAAGCCCCCAGACCCAAATGGAGAGGAGCTCCTTGGGGGCCCCATGGGGGCCCTTCAGGCCAGCTAGGTCTTTGGGTCCTGGCTCCTTCGGTTTGGGAGCTGTTGCTGCAGTTGGGCATGTTGGCCGGAGAGTGCTTCTCGGGCCGCGAACTGCAACCTCGCAGGAATCTCCCAGGTTCCCGGCCCAACGAAAGCCCCCAGACCCAAATGGAGAGGGGCTGCTTGGGGGCCCCCTGGGGGCCCTTCAGGCCAGCTAGGTCTTTGTGTCCTGGCTCCTTCGGTTTGGGAGCTGTTGCTGCAGTTGGGCATGTTGGCCGGAGAGTGCTTCTCGGGCCGCGAACTGCAACCTTGCAGGATTCTCCCAGGTTCCCGGCCCAACGAAAGCCCCCAGACCCAAATTGAGAGGGGCTGCTTGGGGGCCCCCTGGGGGCCCTTCAGGCCAGCTAGGTCTTTGGGTCCTGGCTCCTTCGCTTTGGGAGCTGTTGCTGCAGTTGGGCATGTTGGCCGGAGAGTGCTTCTCGGGCCGCGAACTGCAACCTTGCAGGATTCTCCCAGGTTCCCGGCCCAACGAAAGCCCCCAGACCCAAATTGAGAGGGGCTGCTTGGGGGCCCCCTGGGGGCCCTTCAGGCCTACTTGGTCTTTGGGTCCTGGCTCCTTCAGTTTGGGAGCTGTTGCTGCAGTTGGGCATGTTGGCCGGAGAGTGCTTCTCGGGCCGCGAACTGCAACCTTGCAGGTACCTCTCAGGTATACATGCCCAACGAAAGCCCCCAGACCCAAATTGAGAGGGGCTGCTTGGGGGCCCCCTGGGGGCCCTTCAGGCCAGCTAGGTCTTTGTGTCCTGGCTCCTTCGGTTTGGGAGCTGTTGCTGCAGTTGGGCATGTTGGCCGGAGAGTGCTTCTCGGGCCGCGAACTGCAACCTTGCAGGTACCTCCCAGGTTCCCGGCCCAACGAAAGCCCCCAGACCCAAATTGAGAGGTGCCTCTTGGGGGCCCCCTGGGGGCCCTTCAGGCCAGCTAGGTCTTTGGGTCCTGGCTCCTTCGGTTTGGGAGCTGTTGCTGCAGTTGGGCATGTTGGCCGGAGAGTGCTTCTCGGGCCGCGAACTGCAAAATTGCAGGATTCTCCCAGGTTCCCGGCCCAACGAAAGCCCCCAGACCCAAATTGAGAGGGGCTGCTTGGGGCCCCCCTGGGGGCCCTTCAGGCCAGCTAGGTCTTTGGGTCCTGGCTCCTTCGGTTTGGGAGCTGTTGCTGCAGTTGGGCATGTTGGCCGGAGAGTGCTTCTCGGGCCGCCAACTGCAACCTTGCAGGTACCTCCCAGGTTCCCGGCCCAACGAAAGCCCCCAGACCCAAATGGAGAGGGGCTGCTTGGGGGCCCCCTGGGGGCCCTTCAGGCCAGCTAGGTCTTTGTGTCCTTGCTCCTTCGGTTTGGGAGCTGTTGCTGCAGTTGGGCATGTTGGCCGGAGAGTGCTTCTCGGGCCGCGAACTTTAACTTCCAGGTACCTCTCAGGTATACATGCCCAACAAAAGCCCCCAGACCCAAATGGAGAGGGGCTGCTTGGTGGCCTTCTGGGGGCCCTTCAGGCCAGCTAGGTCTTTGGGTCCTGGCTCCTTCGCTTTGGGAGCTGTTGCTGCAGTTGGGCATGTTGGCCGGAGAGTGCTTCTCGGGCCGCGAACTGCAACCTTGCAGGAATCTCCCAGGTTCCCGGCCCAACAAAAGCCCCCAGACCCAAATGGAGAGGGGCTGCTTGGGGGCCCCCTGGGGGCCCTTCAGGCCAGCTAGGTCTTTGTGTCCTGGCTCCTTCGGTTTGGGAGCTGTTGCTGCAGTTGGGCATGTTGGCCGGAGAGTGCTTCTCGGGCCGCGAACTGCAACCTTGCAGGTACCTCCCAGGTTCCCGGCCCAACGAAAGCCCCCAGACCCAAATTGAGAGGTGCCTCTTGGGGGCCCCCTGGGGGCCCTTCAGGCCAGCTAGGTCTTTGGGTCCTGGCTCCTTCGGTTTGGGAGCTGTTGCTGCAGTTGGGCATGTTGGCCGGAGAGTGCTTCTCGGGCCGCGAACTGCAAAATTGCAGGATTCTCCCAGGTTCCCGGCCCAACGAAAGCCCCCAGACCCAAATTGAGAGGGGCTGCTTGGGGCCCCCCTGGGGGCCCTTCAGGCCAGCTAGGTCTTTGGGTCCTGGCTCCTTCGCTTTGGGAGCTGTTGCTGCAGTTGGGCATGTTGGCCGGAGAGTGCTTCTCGGGCCGCCAACTGCAACCTTGCAGGTACCTCCCAGGTTCCCGGCCCAACGAAAGCCCCCAGACCCAAATGGAGAGGGGCTGCTTGGGGGCCCCCTGGGGGCCCTTCAGGCCAGCTAGGTCTTTGTGTCCTTGCTCCTTCGGTTTGGGAGCTGTTGCTGCAGTTGGGCATGTTGGCCGGAGAGTGCTTCTCGGGCCGCGAACTTTAACTTCCAGGTACCTCTCAGGTATACATGCCCAACAAAAGCCCCCAGACCCAAATGGAGAGGGGCTGCTTGGTGGCCTTCTGGGGGCCCTTCAGGCCAGCTAGGTCTTTGGGTCCTGGCTCCTTCGCTTTGGGAGCTGTTGCTGCAGTTGGGCATGTTGGCCGGAGAGTGCTTCTCGGGCCGCGAACTGCAACCTTGCAGGAATCTCCCAGGTTCCCGGCCCAACAAAAGCCCCCAGACCCAAATGGAGAGGGGCTGCTTGGGGGCCCCCTGGGGGCCCTTCAGGCCAGCTAGGTCTTTGGGTCCTGGCTCCTTCGCTTTGGGAGCTGTTGCTGCAGATGGGCATGCTGGCCAGAGAGTGCTTCTCGGGCCGCCAACTGCAACCTTGCAGGTACCTCCCAGGTTCCCGGCCCAACGAAAGCCCCCAGACCCAAATGGAGAGGAGCTCCTTGGGGGCCCCATGGGGGCCCTTCAGGCCAGCTAGGTCTTTGGGTCCTGGCTCCTTCGGTTTGGGAGCTGTTGCTGCAGTTGGGCATGTTGGCCGGAGAGTGCTTCTCGGGCCGCGAACTGCAACCTCGCAGGAATCTCCCAGGTTCCCGGCCCAACGAAAGCCCCCAGACCCAAATTGAGAGGGGCTGCTTGGGGGCCCCCTGGGGGCCCTTCAGGCCAGCTAGGTCTTTGGGTCCTGGCTCCTTCGGTTTGGGAGCTGTTGCTGCAGTTGGGCATGTTGGCGGGAGAGTGCTTCTCGGGACGCGAACTGCAACCTTGCAGGATTCTCCCAGGTTCCCGGCCCAACGAAAGCCCCCAGACCCAAATTGAGAGGGGCTGCGTGGGGGCCCCCTGGGGGCCCTTCAGGCCAGCTAGGTCTTTGGGTCCTGGCTCCTTCGCTTTGGGAGCTGTTGCTGCAGTTGGGCATGTTGGCCGGAGAGTGCTTCTCGGGCCGCGAACTGCAACCTTGCAGGATTCTCCCAGGTTCCCGGCCCGACGAAAGCCCCCAGACCCAAATTGAGAGGGGCTGCTTGGGGCCCCCTGGGGGCCCTTCAGGCCTACTTGGTCTTTGGGTCCTGGCTCCTTCGGTTTGGGAGCTGTTGCTGCAGTTGGGCATGTTGGCCGGAGAGTGCTTCTCGGGCCGCGAACTGCAACCTTGCAGGTACCTCTCAGGTATCCATGCCCAACGAAAGCCCCCAGACCCAAATTGAGAGGGGCTGCTTGGGGGCCCCCTGGGGGCCCTTCAGGCCAGCTAGGTCTTTGTGTCCTGGCTCATTCGGTTTGGGAGCTGTTGCTGCAGTTGGGCATGTTGGCCGGAGAGTGCTTCTCGGGCCTCGAACTGCAACCTTGCAGGAATCTCCCAGGTTCCCGGCCCAACAAAAGCCCCCAGACCCAAATGGAGAGGGGCTGCTTGGGGGCCCCCTGGGGGCCCTTCAGGCCAGCTAGGTCTTTGGGTCCTGGCTCCTTCGCTTTGGGAGCTGTTGCTGCAGTTGGGCATGTTGGCCGGAGAGTGCTTCTCGGGCCGCGAACTGCAACCTTGCAGGAATCTCCCAGGTTCCCGGCCCAACGAAAGCCCCCAGACCCAAATTGAGAGGGGCTGCTTGGGGCCCCCCTGGGGGCCCTTCAGGCCAGCTAGGTCTTTGGGTCCTGGCTCCTTCGCTTTGGGAGCTGTTGCTGCAGTTGGGCATGTTGGCCGGAGAGTGCTTCTCGGGCCGCGAACTGCAACCTTGCAGGAATCTCCCAGGTTCCCGGCCCAACGAAAGCCCCCAGACCCAAATTGAGAGGGGCTGCTTGGGGCCCCCCTGGGGGCCCTTCAGGCCAGCTTGGTCTTTGGGTCCTGGCTCCTTCGGTTTGGGAGCTGTTGCTGCAGTTGGGCATGTTGGCCGGAGAGTGCTTCTCGGGCCGCGAACTGCAACCTTGCAGGTACTTCTCAGGTATCCATGCCCAACGAAAGCCCCCAGACCCAAATGGAGAGGGGCTGCTTGGGGGCCCCCTGGGGGCCCTTCAGGCCAGCTAGGTCTTTGGGTCCTGGCTCCTTCGCTTTGGGAGCTGTTGCTGCAGTGTGGCATGTTGGCCGGAGAGTGCTTCTCGGGCCACGAACTGCAACCTTGAAGGAATCTCCCAGGTTCCCGGCCCAACTAAAGCCCCCAGACCCAAATTGAGAGGGGCTGCTTGGGGGCCCCCTGGGGGCCCTTCAGGCCAGCTAGGTCTTTGTGTCCTGGCTCATTCGGTTTGGGAGCTGTTGCTGCAGTTGGGCATGTTGGCCGGAGAGTGCTTCTCGGGCCGTGAACTGCAACCTTGCAGGAATCTCCCAGGTTCCCGGCCCAACAAAAGCCCCCAGACCCAAATGGAGAGGGTCTGCTTGGGGGCCCCCTGGGGGCCCTTCAAGCCAGCTAGGTCTTTGGGTCCTGGCTCCTTCGCTTTGGGAGCTGTTGCTGCAGTTGGGCATGTTGGCCGGAGAGTGCTTATCCGGCCGCGAACTGCAACCTTGCAGGAATCTCCCAGGTTCCCGGCCCAACGAAAGCCCCCACACCCAAATTGAGAGGGGCTGCTTGGGGGCCCCCTGGGGGCCCTTCAGGCCAGCTAGGTCTTTGTGTCCTGGCTCATTCGGTTTGGGAGCTGTTGCTGCAGTTGGGCATGTTGGCCGGAGAGTGCTTCTCGGGCCTCGAACTGCAACCTTGCAGGATTCTCCCAGGTTCCCGGCCCAACAAAAGCCCCCAGACCCAAATGGAGAGGGGCTGCTTGGGGGCCCCCTGGGGGCCCTTCAGGCCAGCTAGGTCTTTGTGTCCTGGCTCATTCGGTTTGGGAGCTGTTGCTGCAGTTGGGCATGTTGGCCGGAGAGTGCTTCTCGGGCCGTGAACTGCAACCTTGCAGGAATCTCCCAGGTTCCCGGCCCAACGAAAGCCCCCAGACCCAAATGGAGAGGGGCTGCTTGGGGGCCCCCTGGGGGCCCTTCAGGCCAGCTAGGTCTTTGGGTCCTGGCTCCTTCGCTTTGGGAGCTGTTGCTGCAGTTGGGCATGTTGGCCGGAGAGTGCTTCTCGGGCCGCGAACTGCAACCTTGCAGGAATCTCCCAGGTTCCCGGCCCAACGAAAGCCCCCAGACCCAAATTGAGAGGGGCTGCTTGGGGGCCCCCTGGGGGCCCTTCAGGCCAGCTAGGTCTTTGTGTCCTGGCTCATTCGGTTTGGGAGCTGTTGCTGCAGTTGAGCATGTTGGCCGGAGAGTGCTTCTCGGGCCTCGAACTGCAACCTTGCAGGAATCTCCCAGGTTCCCGGCCCAACAAAAGCCCCCAGACCCAAATGGAGAGGGGCTGCTTGGGGCCCCCCTGGGGGCCCTTCAGGCCAGCTAGGTCTTTGGGTCCTGGCTCCTTCGCTTTGGGAGCTGTTGCTGCAGTTGGGCATGTTGGCCGGAGAGTGCTTCTCGGGCCGCGAACTGCAACCTTGCAGGATTCTCCCAGGTTCCCGGCCCGACGAAAGCCCCCAGACCCAAATTGAGAGGGGCTGCTTGGGGCCCCCTGGGGGCCCTTCAGGCCTACTTGGTCTTTGGGTCCTGGCTCCTTCGGTTTGGGAGCTGTTGCTGCAGTTGGGCATGTTGGCCGGAGAGTGCTTCTCGGGCCGCGAACTGCAACCTTGCAGGTACCTCTCAGGTATCCATGCCCAACGAAAGCCCCCAGACCCAAATTGAGAGGGGCTGCTTGGGGGCCCCCTGGGGGCCCTTCAGGCCAGCTAGGTCTTTGTGTCCTGGCTCATTCGGTTTGGGAGCTGTTGCTGCAGTTGGGCATGTTGGCCGGAGAGTGCTTCTCGGGCCTCGAACTGCAACCTTGCAGGAATCTCCCAGGTTCCCGGCCCAACAAAAGCCCCCAGACCCAAATGGAGAGGGGCTGCTTGGGGGCCCCCTGGGGGCCCTTCAGGCCAGCTAGGTCTTTGGGTCCTGGCTCCTTCGGTTTGGGAGCTGTTGCTGCAGTTGGGCATGTTGGCCGGAGAGTGATTCTCCGGCCGCGAACTGCAACCTTGCAGGAATCTCCCAGGTTCCCGGCCCAACGAAAGCCCCCAGACCCAAATTGAGAGGGGCTGCTTGGGGGCCCCCTGGGGGCCCTTCAGGCCAGCTAGGTCTTTGTGTCCTGGCTCCTTCGGTTTGGGAGCTGTTGCTGACGTTGGGCATGTTGGCCGGAGAGTGCTTCTCGGGCCTCGAACTGCAACCTTGCAGGAATCTCCCAGGTTCCCGGCCCAACGAAAGCCCCCAGACCCAAATGGAGAGGGGCTGCTTGGGGGCCCCCTGGGGCCCCTTCAGGCCAGCTAGGTCTTTGGGTCCTGGCTCCTTCGGTTTGGGAGCTGTTTCTGCAGTTGGGCATGTTGGCCGGAGAGTGCTTCTCGGGCCGCGAACTGCAACCTTGCAGGATTCTCCCAGGTTCCCGGCCCAACGAAAACCCCCAGACCCAAATGGAGAGGGGCTGCTTGGGGCCCCCCTGGGGGCCCTTCAGGCCAGCTAGGTCTTTGTGTCCTGGCTCCTTCGCTTTGGGAGCTGTTGCTGCAGTTGAGCATGTTGGCCGGAGAGTGCTTCTCGGGCCGCGAACTGCAACCTTGCAGGTACCTCCCAGGTTCCCGGCCCAACGAAAACCCCCAGACCCAAATGGAGAGGGGATGTTTGGGGGCCCCCTGGGGGCCCTTCAGGCCAGCTAGGTCTTTGGGTCCTGGCGCCTTCGCTTTGGGAGCTGTTGCTGCAGTTGGGCATGTTGGCCGGAGAGTGCTTCTCGGGCCGCGAACTGTAACCTTGTAGGTACCTCCCAGGTATACATGCCCAACGAAAGCCCCCAGACCCAAATTGAGAGGGGCTGCTTGGGGGCCCCCTGGGGGCCCTTCAGGCCAGCTAGGTCTTTGGGTCCTGGCTCCTTCGGTTTGGGAGCTGTTGCTGCAGTTGGGCATGTTGGCCGGAGAGTGCTTCTCGGGCCGCGAACTGCAACCTTGCAGGATTCTCCCAGGTTCCCGGCCCAACGAAAGCCCCCAGACCCAAATGGAGAGGGGCTGCTTGGGGGCCCCCTGGGGGCCCTTCAGGCCAGCTAGGTCTTTGGGTCCTGGCTCCTTCGCTTTGGGAGCTGTTGCTGCAGTTGGGCATGTTGGCCGGAGAGTGCTTCTCGGGCCGCGAACTGCAACCTTGCAGGATTCTCCCAGGTTCCCGGCCCAACGAAAGCCCCCAGACCCAAATTGAGAGGGGCTGCTTGGGGGCCCCCTGGGGGCCCTTCAGGCCTACTTGGTCTTTGGGTCCTGGCTCCTTCGGTTTGGGAGCTGTTGCTGCAGTTGGGCATGTTGGCCGGAGAGTGCTTCTCGGGCCGCGAACTGCAACCTTGCAGGATTCTCCCAGGTTCCCGGCCCAACGAAAGCCCCCAGACCCAAATTGAGAGGGGCTGCTTGGGGGCCCCCTGGGGGCCCTTCAGGCCAGCTAGGTCTTTGGGTCCTGGCTCCTTCGGTTTGGGAGCTGTTGCTGCAGTTGGGCATGTTGGCCGGAGAGTGCTTCTCGGGCCGCGAACTGCAACCTTGCAGGATTCTCCCAGGTTCCCGGCCCAACGAAAGCCCCCAGACCCAAATTGAGAGGGGCTGCTTGGGGGCCCCCTGGGGGCCCTTCAGGCCAGCTAGGTCTTTGGGTCCTGGCTCCTTCGCTTTGGGAGCTGTTGCTGCAGTTGGGCATGTTGGCCGGAGAGTGCTTCTCGGGCCGCGAACTGCAACCTTGCAGGATTCTCCCAGGTTCCCGGCCCAACGAAAGCCCCCAGACCCAAATTGAGAGGGGCTGCTTGGGGGCCCCCTGGGGGCCCTTCAGGCCTACTTGGTCTTTGGGTCCTGGCTCCTTCGGTTTGGGAGCTGTTGCTGCAGTTGGGCATGTTGGCCGGAGAGTGCTTCTCGGGCCGCGAACTGCAACCTTGCAGGTACCTCTCAGGTATCCATGCCCAACGAAAGCCCCCAGACCCAAATTGAGAGGGGCTGCTTGGGGGCCCCCTGGGGGCCCTTCAGGCCAGCTAGGTCTTTGTGTCCTGGCTCCTTCGCTTTGGGAGCTGTTGCTGCAGTTGGGCATGTTGGCCGGAGAGTGCTTCTCGGGCCGCGAACTGCAACCTTGCAGGTACCTCCCAGGTTCCCGGCCCAACGAAAGCCCCCAGACCCAAATTGAGAGGTGCCTCTTGGGGGCCCCCTGGGGGCCCTTCAGGCCAGCTAGGTCTTTGGGTCCTGGCTCCTTCGCTTTGGGAGCTGTTGCTGCAGTTGGGCATGTTGGCCGGAGAGTGCTTCTCGGGCCGCGAACTGCAAAATTGCAGGATTCTCCCAGGTTCCCGGCCCAACGAAAGCCCCCAGACCCAAATTGAGAGGGGCTGCTTGGGGCCCCCCTGGGGGCCCTTCAGGCCAGCTAGGTCTTTGGGTCCTGGCTCCTTCGGTTTGGGAGCTGTTGCTGCAGTTGGGCATGTTGGCCGGAGAGTGCTTCTCGGGCCGCCAACTGCAACCTTGCAGGTACCTCCCAGGTTCCCGGCCCAACGAAAGCCCCCAGACCCAAATGGAGAGGGGCTGCTTGGGGGCCCCCTGGCGGCCCTTCAGGCCAGCTAGGTCTTTGGGTCCTGGCTCCTTCACTTTGGGAGCTGTTGCTGCAGTTGGGCATGTTGGCCGGAGAGTGCTTCTCGGGCCGCGAAGTGTATCTTCCAGGTACCTCTCAGGTATACATGCCCAACAAAAGCCCCCAGACCCAAATGGAGAGGGGCTGCTTGGTGGCCTTCTAGGGGCCCTTCAGGCCAGCTAGGTCTTTGGGTCCTGGCTCCTTCGCTTTGGGAGCTGTTGCTGGATATTGGGCATGTTGGCCGGAGAGTGCTTCTCGGGCCGCGAACTGCAACCTTGCTGGTATCTCCCAGGTTCTCAGCCTAAATAAAGCCCCCAGACCCAAATGGAGAGGGGCTGCTTGGGGGCCCCCTGGGGGCCCTTCAGGCCAGCTAGGTCTTTGGGTCCTGGCTCCTTCGGTTTGGGAGCTGTTGCTGCAGTTGGGCATGTTGGCTGGAGAGTGCTTCTCGGGCCGCGAACTGCAACCTTGCAGGTACCTCCCAGGTTCCCGGCCCAACGAAAACCCCCAGACCCAAATGGAGAGGGGCTGCTTGGGGGCCCCCTGGCGGCCCTTCAGGCCAGCTAGGTCTTTGGGTCCTGGCTCCTTCGCTTTTGGAGCTGTTGCTGGATATTGGGCATGTTGGCCGGAGAGTGCTTCTCGGGCCGCGAACTGCAACCTTGCAGGTATCTCCCAGGTTCTCAGCCTAAAGAAAGCCCCCAGACCCAAATTGAGAGGGGATGTTTGGGGGCCCCCTGGGGGCCCTTCAGGCCAGCTAGGTCTTTGGGTCCTGGCGCCTTCGCTTTGGGAGCTGTTGCTGCAGTTGGGCATGTTGGCCGGAGAGTGCTTCTCGGGCCGCGAACTGTAACTTCCAGGTACCTCTCAGGTATACATGCCCAACAAAAGCCCCCAGACCCAAATGGAGAGGGGCTGCTTGGTGGCCTTCTGGGGGCCCTTCAGGCCAGCTAGGTCTTTGGGTCCTGGCTCCTTCGCTTTGGGAGCTGTTGCTGGATATTGGGCATGTTGGCCGGAGAGTGCTTCTCGGGCCGCGAACTGCAACCTTGCTGGTATCTCCCAGGTTCTCAGCCTAAATAAAGCCCCCAGACCCAAATGGAGAGGGGCTGCTTGGGGGCCCCCTGGGGGCCCTTCAGGCCAGCTAGGTCTTTGTGTCCTGGCTCCTTCGGTTTGGGAGCTGTTGCTGCAGTTGGGCATGTTGGCCGGAGAGTGCTTCTCGGGCCGCGAACTGCAACCTTGCAGGTACCTCCCAGGTTCCCGGCCCAACGAAAACCCCCAGACCCAAATGGAGAGGGGCTGCTTGGGGGCCCCCTGGCGGCCCTTCAGGCCAGCTAGGTCTTTGGGTCCTGGCTCCTTCGCTTTGGGAGCTGTTGCTGCAGTTGGGCATGTTGGCCGGAGAGTGCTTCTCGGGCCGCGAACTGCAACCTTGCAGGTATCTCCCAGGTTCTCAGCCTAAAGAAAGCCCCCAGACCCAAATTGAGAGGGGATGTTTGGGGGCCCCCTTGGGGCCCTTCAGGCCAGCTAGGTCTTTGGGTCCTGGCGCCTTCGCTTTGGGAGCTGTTGCTGCAGTTGGGCATGTTGGCCGGAGAGTGCTTCTCCGGCCGCGAACTGCAACCTTGTAGGTACCTCCCAGGTATACATGCCCAACGAAAGCCCCCAGACCCAAATTGAGAGGGGCTGCTTGGGGGCCCCCTGGGGGCCCTTCAGGCCAGCTAGGTCTTTGGGTCCTGGCTCCTTCGCTTTGGGAGCTGTTGCTGCAGTTGGGCATGTTGGCCGGAGAGTGCTTCTCGGGCCGCCAACTGCAACCTTGCAGATTTCTCCCAGGTTCCCGGCCCAACGAAAGCCCCCAGACCCAAATTGAGAGGGGCTGCTTGGGAGCCCCCTGGGGGCCCTTCAGGCCAGCTAGGTCTTTGGGTCCTGGCTCCTTCGGTTTGGGAGCTGTTGCTGCAGTTGGGCATGTTGGCCGGAGAGTGCTTCTCGGGCCGCGAACTGCAACCTTGCAGGATTCTCCCAGGTTCCCGGCCCAACAAAAGCCCCCAGACCCAAATGGAGAGGGGCTGTTTGGGGGCCCCCTGGGGGCCCTTCAGGCCAGCTAGGTCTTTGGGTCCAGGCTCCTTCGCTTTGGGAGCTGTTGCTGCAGTTGGGCATGTTGGCCGGAGAGTGCTTCTCGGGCCGCGAACTGCAACCTTGCAGGATTCTCCCAGGTTCCCGGCCCAACGAAAGCCCCCAGACCCAAATTGAGAGGGGCTACTTGGGGGCCACCTGGGGGCCCTTCAGGCCAGCTAGGTCTTTGGGTCCTGGCTCCTTCGGTTTGGGAGCTGTTGCTGCAGTTGGGCATGTTGGCCGGAGAGTGCTTCTCGGGCCGCGAACTGCAACCTCGCAGGAATCTCCCAGGTTCCCGGCCCAACGAAAGCCCCCAGACCCAAATTGAGAGGGGCTGCTTGGGGGCCCCCTGGGGGCCCTTCAGGCCAGCTAGGTCTTTGGGTCCTGGCTCCTTCGGTTTGGGAGCTGTTGCTGCAGTTGGGCATGTTGGCCGGAGAGTGCTTCTCGGGCCGCGAACTGCAACCTTGCAGGAATCTCCCAGGTTCCATGCCCAACGAAAGCCCCCAGACCCAAATGGAGAGGGGCTGCTTGGGGGCCCCCTGGGGGCCCTTCAGGCCAGCTAGGTCTTTGGGTCCTGGCTCCTTCGCTTTGGGAGCTGTTGCTGCAGTTGGGCATGTTGGCCGGAGAGTGCTTCTCGGGCCGCGAACTGCAACCTTGCAGGATTCTCCCAGGTTCCCGGCCCAACGAAAGCCCCCAGACCCAAATTGAGAGGGGCTGCTTGGGGCCCCCCTGGGGGCCCTTCAGGCCAGCTAGGTCTTTGGGTCCTGGCTCCTTCGGTTTGGGAGCTGTTGCTGCAGTTGGGCATGTTGGCCGGAGAGTGCTTCTCGGGCCGCGAACTGCAACCTTGCAGGTACCTCCCAGGTTCCCGGCCCAACGAAAGCCCCCAGACCCAAATTGAGAGGTGCCTCTTGGGGGCCCCCTGGGGGCCCTTCAGGCCAGCTAGGTCTTTGGGTCCTGGCTCCTTCGGTTTGGGAGCTGTTGCTGCAGTTGGGCATGTTGGCCGGAGAGTGCTTCTCGGGCCGCGAACTGCAACCTTGCAGGATTCTCCCAGGTTCCCGGCCCAACGAAAGCCCCCAGACCCAAATTGAGAGGGGCTGCTTGGGGCCCCCCTGGGGGCCCTTCAGGCCAGCTAGGTCTTTGGGTCCTGGCTCCTTCGGTTTGGGAGCTGTTGCTGCAGTTGGGCATGTTGGCCGGAGAGTGCTTCTCGGGCCGCCAACTGCAACCTTGCAGGTACCTCCCAGGTTCCCGGCCCAACGAAAGCCCCCAGACCCAAATGGAGAGGGGCTGCTTGGGGGCCCCCTGGGGGCCCTTCAGGCCAGCTAGGTCTTTGGGTCCTGGCTCCTTCGGTTTGGGAGCTGTTGCTGCAGTTGGGCATGTTGGCCGGAGAGTGCTTCTCGGGCCGCGAACTGTAACTTCCAGGTACCTCTCAGGTATACATGCCCAACAAAAGCCCCCAGACCCAAATGGAGAGGGGCTGCTTGGTGGCCTTCTGGGGGCCCTTCAGGCCAGCTAGGTCTTTGGGTCCTGGCTCCTTCGCTTTGGGAGCTGTTGCTGGATATTGGGCATGTTGGCCGGAGAGTGCTTCTCGGGCCGCGAACTGCAACCTTGCTGGTATCTCCCAGGTTCTCAGCCTAAATAAAGCCCCCAGACCCAAATGGAGAGGGGCTGCTTGGGGGCCCCCTGGGGGCCCTTCAGGCCAGCTAGGTCTTTGGGTCCTGGCTCCTTCGGTTTGGGAGCTGTTGCTGCAGTTGGGCATGTTGGCCGGAGAGTGCTTCTCGGGCCGCGAACTGCAACCTTGCAGGTACCTCCCAGGTTCCCGGCCCAACGAAAACCCCCAGACCCAAATGGAGAGGGGCTGCTTGGAGGCCCCCTGGCGGCCCTTCAGGCCAGCTAGGTCTTTGGGTCCTGGCTCCTTCGCTTTGGGAGCTGTTGCTGGATATTGGGCATGTTGGCCGGAGAGTGCTTCTCGGGCCGCGAACTGCAACCTTGCAGGTATCTCCCAGGTTCTCAGCCTAAAGAAAGCCCCCAGACCCAAATTGAGAGGGGATGTTTGGGGGCCCCCTGGGGGCCCTTCAGGCCAGCTAGGTCTTTGGGTCCTGGCGCCTTCGCTTTGGGAGCTGTTGCTGCAGTTGGGCATGTTGGCCGGAGAGTGCTTCTCGGGCCGCGAACTGCAACCTTGTAGGTACCTCCCAGGTTCCCGGCCCAACGAAAGCCCCCAGACCCAAATTGAGAGGGGCTGCTTTGGGGCCCCCTGGGGGCACTTCAGGCCAGCTAGGTCTTTGTGTCCTGGCTCATTCGGTTTGGGAGTTGTTGCTGCAGTTGGGCATGTTGGCCGGAGAGTGCTTCTCGGGCCGCGAACTGCAACCTTGCAGGAATCTCACAGGTTCCCGGCCCAACAAAAGCCCCCAGACCCAAATTGAGAGGGGCTGCTTGGGGGCCCCCTGGGGGCCCTTCAGGCCAGCTAGGTCTTTGGGTCCTGGCTCCTTCGCTTTGGGAGCTGTTGCTGCAGTTGGGCATGCTGGCCGGAGAGTGCTTCTCGGGCCGCCAACTGCAACCTTGCAGGTACCTCCCAGGTTCCCGGCCCAACGAAAGCCCCCAGACCCAAATGGAGAGGAGCTCCTTGGGGGCCCCATGGGGGCCCTTCAGGCCAGCTAGGTCTTTGGGTCCTGGCTCCTTCGGTTTGGGAGCTTTTGCTGCAGTTGGGCATGTTGGCCGGAGAGTGCTTCTCGGGCCGCGAACTGCAACCTTGCAGGTACCTCTCAGGTATCCATGCCCAACGAAAGCCCCCAGACCCAAATTGAGAGGGGCTGCTTGGGGGCCCCCTGGGGGCCCTTCAGGCCAGCTAGGTCTTTGTGTCCTGGCTCCTTCGGTTTGGGAGCTGTTGCTGCAGTTGGGCATGTTGGCCGGAGAGTGCTTCTCGGGCCGCGAACTGCAACCTTGCAGGATTCTCCCAGGTTCCCGGCCCAACGAAAGCCCCCAGACCCAAATTGAGAGGGGCTGCTTGGGGGCCCCCTGGGGGCCCTTCAGGCCAGCTAGGTCTTTGGGTCCTGGCTCCTTCGCTTTGGGAGCTGTTGCTGCAGTTGGGCATGTTGGCCGGAGAGTGCTTCTCGGGCCGCGAACTGCAACCTTGCAGGATTCTCCCAGGTTCCCGGCCCAACGAAAGCCCCCAGACCCAAATTGAGAGGGGCTGCTTGGGGGCCCCCTGGGGGCCCTTCAGGCCTACTTGGTCTTTGGGTCCTGGCTCCTTCGGTTTGGGAGCTGTTGCTGCAGTTGGGCATGTTGGCCGGAGAGTGCTTCTCGGGCCGCGAACTGCAACCTTGCAGGTACCTCTCAGGTATACATGCCCAACGAAAGCCCCCAGACCCAAATTGAGAGGGGCTGCTTGGGGGCCCCCTGGGGGCCCTTCAGGCCAGCTAGGTCTTTGTGTCCTGGCTCCTTCGGTTTGGGAGCTGTTGCTGCAGTTGGGCATGTTGGCCGGAGAGTGCTTCTCGGGCCGCGAACTGCAACCTTGCAGGTACCTCCCAGGTTCCCGGCCCAACGAAAGCCCCCAGACCCAAATTGAGAGGTGCCTCTTGGGGGCCCCCTGGGGGCCCTTCAGGCCAGCTAGGTCTTTGGGTCCTGGCTCCTTCGGTTTGGGAGCTGTTGCTGCAGTTGGGCATGTTGGCCGGAGAGTGCTTCTCGGGCCGCGAACTGCAAAATTGCAGGATTCTCCCAGGTTCCCGGCCCAACGAAAGCCCCCAGACCCAAATTGAGAGGGGCTGCTTGGGGCCCCCCGGGGGCCCTTCAGGCCAGCTAGGTCTTTGGGTCCTGGCTCCTTCGGTTTGGGAGCTGTTGCTGCAGTTGGGCATGTTGGCCGGAGAGTGCTTCTCGGGCCGCCAACTGCAACCTTGCAGGTACCTCCCAGGTTCCCGGCCCAACGAAAGCCCCCAGACCCAAATGGAGAGGGGCTGCTTGGGGGCCCCCTGGGGGCCCTTCAGGCCAGCTAGGTCTTTGGGTCCTGGCTCCTTCGGTTTGGGAGCTGTTGCTGACGTTGGGCATGTTGGCCGGAGAGTGCTTCTCGGGCCGCGAACTTTAACTTCCAGGTACCTCTCAGGTATACATGCCCAACAAAAGCCCCCAGACCCAAATGGAGAGGGGCTGCTTGGTGGCCTTCTGGGGGCCCTTCAGGCCAGCTAGGTCTTTGGGTCCTGGCTCCTTCGCTTTGGGAGCTGTTGCTGCAGTTGGGCATGTTGGCCGGAGAGTGCTTCTCGGGCCGCGAACTGCAACCTTGCAGGAATCTCCCAGATTCCCGGCCCAACGAAAGACCCCAGACCCAAATTGAGAGGGGCTGCTTGGGGGCCCCCTGGGGGCCCTTCAGGCCAGCTAGGTCTTTGTGTCCTGGCTCATTCGGTTTGGGAGCTGTTGCTGACGTTGGGCATGTTGGCCGGAGAGTGCTTCTCGGGCCGCGAACTGCAACCTTGCAGGAATCTCCCAGGTTCCCGGCCCAACAAAAGCCCCCAGACCCAAATGGAGAGGGGCTGCTTGGGGGCCCCCTGGGGGCCCTTCAGGCCAGCTAGGTCTTTGGGTCCTGGCTCCTTCGGCTTGGGAGCTGTTGCTGCAGTTGGGCATGCTGGCCGGAGAGTGCTTCTCGGGCCGCGAACTGCAACCTTGCAGGTACCTCCCAGGTTCCCGGCCCAACGAAAGCCCCCAGACCCAAATGGAGAGGAGCTCCTTGGGGGCCCCATGGGGGCCCTTCAGGCCAGCTAGGTCTTTGGGTCCTGGCTCCTTCGGTTTGGGAGCTGTTGCTGCAGTTGGGCATGTTGGCCGGAGAGTGCTTCTCGGGCCGCGAACTGCAACCTCGCAGGAATCTCCCAGGTTCCCGGCCCAACGAAAGCCCCAAGACCCAAATGGAGAGGGGCTGCTTGGGGGCCCCCTGGGGGCCCTTCAGGCCAGCTAGGTCTTTGGGTCCTGGCGCCTTCGCTTTGGGAGCTGTTGCTGCAGTTGGGCATGTTGGCGGGAGAGTGCTTCTCGGGCCGCGAACTGCAACCTTGCAGGATTCTCCCAGGTTCCCGGCCCAACGAAAGCCCCCAGACCCAAATTGAGAGGGGCTGCTTGGGGGCCCCCTGGGGGCCCTTCAGGCCAGCTAGGTCTTTGGGTCCTGGCTCCTTCGGTTTGGGAGCTGTTGCTGCAGTTGGGCATGTTGGCCGGAGAGTGCTTCTCGGGCCGCGAACTGCAACCTTGCAGGATTCTCCCAGGTTCCCGGCCCGACGAAAGCCCCCAGACCCAAATTGAGAGGGGCTGCTTGGGGCCCCCTGGGGGCCCTTCAGGCCTACTTGGTCTTTGGGTCCTGGCTCCTTCGGTTTGGGAGCTGTTGCTGCAGTTGGGCATGTTGGCCGGAGAGTGCTTCTCGGGCCGCGAACTGCAACCTTGCAGGTACCTCTCAGGTATCCATGCCCAACGAAAGCCCCCAGACCCAAATTGAGAGGGGCTGCTTGGGGGCCCCCTGGGGGCCCTTCAGGCCAGCTAGGTCTTTGTGTCCTGGCTCATTCGGTTTGGGAGCTGTTGCTGCAGTTGGGCATGTTGGCCGGAGAGTGCTTCTCGGGCCGCGAACTGCAACCTTGCAGGAATCTCCCAGGTTCCCGGCCCAACAAAAGCCCCCAGACCCAAATGGAGAGGGGCTGCTTGGGTGCCCCCTGGGGGCCCTTCAGGCCAGCTAGGTCTTTGGGTCCTGGCTCCTTCGGTTTGGGAGCTGTTGCTGCAGTTGGGCATGTTGGCCGGAGAGTGCTTCTCGGGCCGCGAACTGCAACCTTGCAGGAATCTCCCAGGTTCCCGGCCCAACGAAAGCCCCCAGACCCAAATTGAGAGGGGCTGCTTGGGGCCCCCCTGGGGGCCTTTCAGGCCAGCTAGGTCTTTGGGTCCTGGCTCCTTCGGTTTGGGAGCTGTTGCTGCAGTTGGGCATGTTGGCCGGAGAGTGCTTCTCGGGCCGCCAACTGCAACCTTGCAGGTACTTCTCAGGTATCCATGCCCAACGAAAGCCCCCAGACCCAAATGGAGAGGGGCTGCTTGGGGGCCCCCTGGGGGCCCTTCAGGCCAGCTAGGTCTTTGTGTCCTTGCTCCTTCGCTTTGGGAGCTGTTGCTGCAGTTGGGCATGTTGGCCGGAGAGTGCTTCTCGGGCCGTGAACTGCAACCTTGCAGGATTCTCCCAGGTTCCCGGCCCAACGAAAGCCCCCAGACCCAAATGGAGAGGGGCTGCTTGGGGGACCCCTGGGGGCCCTTCAGGCCAGCTAGGTCTTTGGGTCCTGGCTCCTTCGCTTTGGGAGCTGTTGCTGCAGTTGGGCATGTTGGCCGGAGAGTGCTTCTCGGGCCACGAACTGCAACCTTGAAGGAATCTCCCAGGTTCCCGGCCCAACTAAAGCCCCCAGACCCAAATTGAGAGGGGCTGCTTGGGGGCCCCCTGGGGGCCCTTCAGTCCAGCTAGGTCTTTGTGTCCTGGCTCATTCGGTTTGGGAGCTGTTGCTGCAGTTGGGCATGTTGGCCGGAGAGTGCTTCTCGGGCCGTGAACTGCAACCTTGCAGGACTCTCCCAGGTTCCCGGCCCAACAAAAGCCCCCAGACCCAAATGGAGAGGGTCTGCTTGGGGGCCCCCTGGGGGCCCTTCAAGCCAGCTAGGTCTTTGGGTCCTGGCTCCTTCGCTTAGGGAGCTGTTGCTGCAGTTGGGCATGTTGGCCGGAGAGTGCTTCTCCGGCCGCGAACTGCAACCTTGCAGGAATCTCCCAGGTTCCCGGCCCAACGAAAGCCCCCAGACCCAAATTGAGAGGGGCTGCTTGGGGGCCCCCTGGGGGCCCTTCAGGCCAGCTAGGTCTTTGTGTCCTGGCTCATTCGGTTTGGGAGCTGTTGCTGACGTTGGGCATGTTGGCCGGAGAGTGCTTCTCGGGCCTCGAACTGCAACCTTGCAGGATTCTCCCAGGTTCCCGGCCCAACAAAAGCCCCCAGACCCAAATGGAGAGGGGCTGCTTGGGGGCCCCCTGGGGGCCCTTCAGGCCAGCTAGGTCTTTGGGTCCTGGCTCATTCGGTTTGGGAGCTGTTGCTGCAGTTGGGCATGTTGGCCGGAGAGTGCTTCTCGGGCCGTGAACTGCAACCTTGCAGGAATCTCCCAGGTTCCCGGCCCAACGAAAGCCCCCAGACCCAAATGGAGAGGGTCTGCTTGGGGGCCCCCTGGGGGCCCTTCAGGCCAGCTAGGTCTTTGGGTCCTGGCTCCTTCGCTTTGGGAGCTGTTGCTGCAGTTGGGCATGTTGGCCGGAGAGTGCTTCTCCGGCCGCGAACTGCAACCTTGCAGGAATCTCCCAGGTTCCCGGCCCAACGAAAACCCCAGACCCAAATTGAGAGGGGCTGCTTGGGGGCCCCCTGGGGGCCCTTCAGGCCAGCTAGGTCTTTGTGTCTTGGCTCATTCGGTTTGGGAGCTGTTGCTGCAGTTGAGCATGTTGGCCGGAGAGTGCTTCTCGGGCCTCGAACTGCAACCTTGCAGGAATCTCCCAGGTTCCCGGCCCAACAAAAGCCCCCAGACCCAAATGGAGAGGGGCTGCTTGGGGCCCCCCTGGGGGCCCTTCAGGCCAGCTAGGTCTTTGGGTCCTGGCTCCTTCGCTTTGGGAGCTGTTGCTGCAGTTGGGCATGTTGGCCGGAGGAGTGCTTCTCGGGCCGCGAACTGCAACCTTGCAGGATTCTCCCAGGTTCCCGGCCCAACGAAAGCCCCCAGACCCAAATTGAGAGGGGCTGCTTGGGGCCCCCCTGGGGGCCCTTCAGGCCAGCTAGGTCTTTGGGTCCTGGCTCCTTCGGTTTGGGAGCTGTTGCTGCAGTTGGGCATGTTGGCCGGAGAGTGCTTCTCGGGCCGCGAACTGCAACCTTGCAGGTACCTCCCAGGTTCCCGGCCCAACGAAAACCCCCAGACCCAAATGGAGAGGGGCTGCTTGGGGCCCCCTGGGGGCCCTTCAGGCCAGCTAGGTCTTTGTGTCCTGGCTCCTTCGCTTTGGGAGCTGTTGCTGCAGTTGGGCATGTTGGCCGGAGAGTGCTTCTCGGGCCGCGAACTGCAACCTTGCAGGATTCTCCCAGGTTCCCGGCCCAACGAAAGCCCCCAGACCCAAATTGAGAGGGGCTGCTTGGGGGCCCCCTGGGGGCCCTTCAGGCCAGCTAGGTCTTTGGGTCCTGGCTCCTTCGGTTTGGGAGCTGTTGCTGCAGTTGGGCATGTTGGCCGGAGAGTGCTTCTCGGGCCGCGAACTGCAACCTTGCAGGATTCTCCCAGGTTCCCGGCCCAACGAAAGCCCCCAGACCCAAATTGAGAGGGGCTGCTTGGGGCCCCCCTGGGGGCCCTTCAGGCCAGCTTGGTCTTTGGGTCCTGGCTCCTTCGGTTTGGGAGCTGTTGCTGCAGTTGGGCATGTTGGCCGGAGAGTGCTTCTCGGGCCGCGAACTGCAACCTTGCAGGTACTTCTCAGGTATCCATGCCCAACGAAAGCCCCCAGACCCAAATGGAGAGGGGCTGCTTGGGGGCCCCCTGGGGGCCCTTCAGGCCAGCTAGGTCTTTGTGTCCTTGCTCCTTCGCTTTGGGAGCTGTTGCTGCAGTTGGGCATGTTGGCCGGAGAGTGCTTCTCGGGCTGTGAACTGCAACCTTGCAGGATTCTCCCAGGTTCCCGGCCCAACAAAAGCCCCCAGACCCAAATGGAGAGGGGCTGCTTGGGGGCCCCCATGGGGGCCCTTCAGGCCAGCTAGGTCTTTGTGTCCTGGCTCCTTCGCTTTGGGAGCTGTTGCTGCAGTTGGGCATGCTGGCCGGAGAGTGCTTCTCGGGCCACGAACTGCAACCTTGAAGGAATCTCCCAGGTTCCCGGCCCAACAAAAGCCCCCAGACCCAAATTGAGAGGGGCTGCTTGGGGGCCCCCTGGGGGCCCTTCAGGCCAGCTAGGTCTTTGTGTCCTGGCTCATTCGGTTTGGGAGCTGTTGCTGCAGTTGGGCATGTTGGCCGGAGAGTGCTTCTCGGGCCGTGAACTGCAACCTTGCAGGAATCTCCCAGGTTCCCGGCCCAACAAAAGCCCCCAGACCCAAATGGAGAGGGTCTGCTTGGGGGCCCCCTGGGGGCCCTTCAGGCCAGCTAGGTCTTTGGGTCCTGGCTCCTTCGGTTTGGGAGCTGTTGCTGCAGTTGGGCATGTTGGCCGGAGAGTGCTTCTCGGGCCGCGAACTGCAACCTTGCAGGAATCTCCCAGGTTCCCGGCCCAACGAAAGCCCCCAGACCCAAATTGAGAGGGGCTGCTTGGGGGCCCCCTGGGGGCCCTTCAGGCCAGCTAGGTCTTTGGGTCCTGGCTCCTTCGGTTTGGGAGCTGTTGCTGACGTTGGGCATGTTGGCCGGAGAGTGCTTCTCGGGCCTCGAACTGCAACCTTGCAGGAATCTCCCAGGTTCCCGGCCCAACAAAAGCCCCCAGACCCAAATTGAGAGGGGCTGCTTGGGGGACCCCTGGGGGCCCTTCAGGCCAGCTAGGTCTTTGGGTCCTGGCTCCTTCGGTTTGGGAGCTGTTGCTGCAGTTGGGCATGTTGGCCGGAGAGTGCTTCTCGGACCGCGAACTGCAACCTTGCAGGAATCTCCCAGGTTCCCGGCCCAACGAAAGCCCCCAGACCCAAATGGAGAGGGGCTGCTTGGGGGCCCCCTGGGGCCCCTTCAGGCCAGCTAGGTCTTTGGGTCCTGGCTCCTTCGGTTTGGGAGCTGTTGCTGCAGTTGGGCATGTTGGCCGGAGAGTGCTTCTCGGGCCGCGAACTGCAACCTTGCAGGATTCTCCCAGGTTCCCGGCCCAACGAAAACCCCCAGACCCAAATGGAGAGGGGCTGCTTGGGGGCCCCCTGGGGGCCCTTCAGGCCAGCTAGGTCTTTGTGTCCTGGCTCCTTCGCTTTGGGAGCTGTTGCTGCAGTTGGGCATGTTGGCCGGAGAGTGCTTCTCGGGCCGCGAACTGCAACCTTGCAGGATTCTCCCAGGTTCCCGGCCCAACGAAAGCCCCCAGACCCAAATTGAGAGGGGCTGCGTGGGGGCCCCCTGGGGGCCCTTCAGGCCAGCTAGGTCTTTGGGTCCTGGCTCCTTCGCTTTGGGAGCTGTTGCTGCAGTTGGGCATGTTGGCCGGAGAGTGCTTCTCGGGCCGCGAACTTCAACCTTGCATGAATCTCCCAGGTTCCCGGCCCAACGAAAGCCCCCAGACCCAAATGGAGAGGGGCTGCTTGGGGCCCCCCTGGGGGCCCTTCAGGCCAGCTTGGTCTTTGGGTCCTGGCTCCTTCGGTTTGGGAGCTGTTGCTGCAGTTGGGCATGTTGGCCGGAGAGTGCTTCTCGGGCCGCGAACTGCAACCTTGCAGGTACTTCTCAGGTATCCATGCCCAACGAAAGCCCCCAGACCCAAATGGAGAGGGGCTGCTTGGGGGCCCCCTGGGGGCCCTTCAGGCCAGCTAGGTCTTTGTGTCCTTGCTCCTTCGCTTTGGGAGCTGTTGCTGCAGTTGGGCATGTTGGCCGGAGAGTGCTTCTCGGGCCGTGAACTGCAACCTTGCAGGATTCTCCCAGGTTCCCGGCCCAACGAAAGCCCCCAGACCCAAATGGAGAGGGGCTGCTTGGGGGCCCCCTGGGGGCCCTTCAGGCCAGCTAGGTCTTTGGGTCCTGGCTCCTTCGGTTTGGGAGCTGTTGCTGCAGTTGGGCATGTTGGCCGGAGAGTGCTTCTCGGGCCACGAACTGCAACCTTGAAGGAATCTCCCAGGTTCCCGGCCCAACTAAAGCCCCCAGACCCAAATTGAGAGGGGCTGCTTGGGGGCCCCCTGGGGGCCCTTCAGGCCAGCTAGGTCTTTGTGTCCTGGCTCATTCGGTTTGGGAGCTGTTGCTGCAGTTGGGCATGTTGGCCGGAGAGTGCTTCTCGGGCCGCGAACTGCAACCTTGCAGGAATCTCCCAGGTTCCCGGCCCAACAAAAGCCCCCAGACCCAAATGGAGAGGGTCTGCTTGGGGGCCCCCTGGGGGCCCTTCAAGCCAGCTAGGTCTTTGGGTCCTGGCTCCTTCGCTTTGGGAGCTGTTGCTGCAGTTGGGCATGTTGGCCGGAGAGTGCTTCTCCGGCCGCGAACTGCAACCTTGCAGGAATCTCCCAGGTTCCCGGCCCAACGAAAGCCCCCAGACCCAAATTGAGAGGGGCTGCTTGGGGGCCCCCTGGGGGCCCTTCAGGCCAGCTAGGTCTTTGTGTCCTGGCTCATTCGGTTTGGGAGCTGTTGCTGACGTTGGGCATGTTGGCCGGAGAGTGCTTCTCGGGCCGCGAACTGCAACCTTGCAGGATTCTCCCAGGTTCCCGGCCCAACAAAAGCCCCCAGACCCAAATGGAGAGGGGCTGCTTGGGGGCCCCCTGGGGGCCCTTCAGGCCAGCTAGGTCTTTGTGTCCTGGCTCATTCGGTTTGGGAGCTGTTGCTGCAGTTGGGCATGTTGGCCGGAGAGTGCTTCTCGGGCCGTGAACTGCAACCTTGAAGGAATCTCCCAGGTTCCCGGCCCAACGAAAGCCCCCAGACCCAAATGGAGAGGGGCTGCTTGGGGGCCCCCTGGGGGCCCTTCAGGCCAGCTAGGTCTTTGGGTCCTGGCTCCTTCGCTTTGGGAGCTGTTGCTGCAGTTGGGCATGTTGGCCGGAGAGTGCTTCTCCGGCCGCGAACTGCAACCTTGCAGGAATCTCCCAGGTTCCCGGCCCAACGAAAGCCCCCAGACCCAAATGGAGAGGGGCTGCTTGGGGGCCCCCTGGGGGCCCTTCAGGCCAGCTAGGTCTTTGTGTCCTGGCTCATTCGGTTTGGGAGCTGTTGCTGCAGTTGAGCATGTTGGCCAGAGAGTGCTTCTCGGGCCTCGAACTGCAACCTTGCAGGAATCTCCCAGCTTCCCGGCCCAACAAAAGCCCCCAGACCCAAATGGAGAGGGGCTGCTTGGGGCCCCCCTGGGGGCCCTTCAGGCCAGCTAGGTCTTTGGGTCCTGGCTCCTTCGCTTTGGGAGCTGTTGCTGCAGTTGGGCATGTTGGCCGGAGAGTGCTTCTCGGGCCGCGAACTGCAACCTTGCAGGTACCTCCCAGGTTCCCGGCCCAACGAAAGCCCCCAGACCCAAATGGAGAGGGGCTGCTTGGGGGCCCCCTGGGGGCCCTTCAGGCCAGCTTGGTCTTTGGGTCCTGGCTCCTTCGCTTTGGGAGCTGTTGCTGCAGTTGGGCATGTTGGCCGGAGAGTGCTTCTCGGGCCGCGAACTGCAACCTTGCAGGTACCTCCCAGGTTCCCGGCCCAACGAAAACCCCCAGACCCAAATGGAGAGGGGCTGCTTGGGGGACCCCTGGGGGCCCTTCAGGCCAGCTAGGTCTTTGTGTCCTGGCTCCTTCGCTTTGGGAGCTGTTGCTGCAGTTGGGCATGTTGGCCGGAGAGTGCTTCTCGGGCCGCGAACTGCAACCTTGCAGGAATCTCCCAGGTTCCCGGCCCAACGAAAGCCCCCAGACCCAAATGGAGAGGGGCTGCTTGGGGGCCCCCTGGGGGCCCTTCAGGCCAGCTAGGTCTTTGGGTCCTGGCTCCTTCGGTTTGGGAGCTGTTGCTGCAGTTGGGCATGTTGGCCGGAGAGTGATTCTCCGGCCGCGAACTGCAACCTTGCAGGAATCTCCCAGGTTCCTGGCCCAACGAAAGCCCCCAGACCCAAATGGAGAGGGGCTGCTTGGGGCCCCCCTGGGGGCCCTTCAGGCCAGCTAGGTCTTTGGGTCCTGGCTCCTTCGGTTTGGGAGCTGTTGCTGCAGTTGGGCATGTTGGCCGGAGAGTGCTTCTCGGGCCTCGAACTGCAACCTTGCAGGAATCTCCCAGGTTCCCGGCCCAACAAAAGCCCCCAGACCCAAATTGAGAGGGGCTGCTTGGGGGACCCCTGGGGGCCCTTCAGGCCAGCTAGGTCTTTGGGTCCTGGCTCCTTCGGTTTGGGAGCTGTTGCTGCAGTTGGGCATGTTGGCCGGAGAGTGCTTCTCGGGCCGCGAACTGCAACCTTGCAGGAATCTCCCAGGTTCCCGGCCCAACGAAAGCCCCCAGACCCAAATGGAGAGGGGCTGCTTGGGGGCCCCCTGGGGCCCCTTCAGGCCAGCTAGGTCTTTGGGTCCTGGCTCCTTCGGTTTGGGAGCTGTTGCTGCAGTTGGGCATGTTGGCCGGAGAGTGCTTCTCGGGCCGCGAACTGCAACCTTGCAGGAGTCTCCCAGGTTCCCGGCCCAACGAAAGCCCCCAGACCCAAATGGAGAGGGGCTGCTTGGGGGCCCCCTGGGGGCCCTTCAGGCCAGCTAGGTCTTTGTGTCCTGGCTCCTTCGCTTTGGGAGCTGTTGCTGCAGTTGGGCATGTTGGCCGGAGAGTGCTTCTCGGGCCGCGAACTGTAACTTGCAGGTACCTCTCAGGTATCCATGCCCAACGAAAGCCCCCAGACCCAAATGGAGAGGGGCTGCTTGGTGGCCCCCTGGGGGCCCTTCAGGCCAGCTAGGTCTTTGGGTCCTGGCTCCTTCGGTTTGGGAGCTGTTGCTGCAGTTGGGCATGTTGGCCGGAGAGTGCTTCTCCGGCCGCGAACTGCAACCTTGCAGGATTCTCCCAGGTTCCCGGCCCAACGAAAGCCCCCAGACCCAAATTGAGAGGGGCTGCTTGGGGGCCCCCTGGGGGCCCTTCAGGCCAGCTAGGTCTTTGTGTCCTGGCTCATTCGGTTTGGGAGCTGTTGCTGACGTTGGGCATGTTGGCCGGAGAGTGCTTCTCGGGCCGTGAACTGCAACCTTGCAGGATTCTCCCAGGTTCCCAGCCGAAACAAAAGCCCCCAGACCCAAATTGAGAGGGGCTGCTTGGGGGCCCCCTGGGGGCCCTTCAGGCCAGCTAGGTCTTTGTGTCCTGGCTCCTTCGCTTTGGGAGCTGTTGCTGCAGTTGGGCATGTTGGCCGGAGAGTGCTTCTCGGGCCGCGAACTGCAACCTTGCAGGATTCTCCCAGGTTCCCGGCCCAACGAAAGCCCCCAGACCCAAATTGAGAGGGGCTGCTTGGGGCCCCCCTGGGGGCCCTTCAGGCCAGCTAGGTCTTTGGGTCCTGGCTCCTTCGGTTTGGGAGCTGTTGCTGCAGTTGGGCATGTTGGCCGGAGAGTGCTTCTCAGGCCGCGAACTGCAACCTTGCAGGAATCTCCCAGGTTCCCGGCCCAACGAAAGCCCCCAGACCCAAATTGAGAGGGGCTGCTTGGGGGCCCCCTGGGGGCCCTTCAGGCCAGCTAGGTCTTTGGGTCCTGGCTCCTTCGCTTTGGGAGCTGTTGCTGGATATTGGGCATGTTGGCCGGAGAGTGCTTCTCGGGCCGCGAACTGCAACCTTGCTGGTATCTCCCAGGTTCTCAGCCTAAAGAAAGCCCCCAGACCCAAATGGAGAGGGGCTGCTTGGGGGCCCCCTGGGGGCCCTTCAGGCCAGCTAGGTCTTTGTGTCCTGGCTCCTTCGCTTTGGGAGCTGTTGCTGCAGTTGGGCATGTTGGCCGGAGAGTGCTTCTCGGGCCGCGAACTGCAACCTTGCAGGAATCTCCCAGATTCCCGGCCCAACGAAAGACCCCAGACCCAAATTGAGAGGGGCTGCTTGGGGCCCCCTGGGGGCCCTTCAGGCCTACTTGGTCTTTGGGTCCTGGCTCCTTCGGTTTGGGAGCTGTTGCTGCAGTTGGGCATGTTGGCCGGAGAGTGCTTCTCGGGTCGCGAACTGCAACCTTGCAGGTACCTCTCAGGTATCCATGCCCAACGAAAGCCCCCAGACCCAAATTGAGAGGGGCTGCTTGGGGGCCCCCTGGGGGCCCTTCAGGCCAGCTAGGTCTTTGTGTCCTGGCTCATTCGGTTTGGGAGCTGTTGCTGCAGTTGGGCATGTTGGCCGGAGAGTGCTTCTCGGGCCTCGAACTGCAACCTTGCAGGAATCTCCCAGGTTCCCGGCCCAACAAAAGCCCCCAGACCCAAATGGAGAGGGGCTGCTTGGGGGCCCCCTGGGGGCCCTTCAGGCCAGCTAGGTCTTTGGGTCCTGGCTCCTTCGCTTTGGGAGCTGTTGCTGCAGTTGGGCATGTTGGCCGGAGAGTGCTTCTCGGGCCGTGAACTGCAACCTTGCAGGATTCTCCCAGGTTCCCAGCCCAACAAAAGCCCCCAGACCCAAATTGAGAGGGGCTGCTTGGGGGCCCCCTGGGGGCCCTTCAGGCCAGCTAGGTCTTTGTGTCCTGGCTCCTTCGCTTTGGGAGCTGTTGCTGCAGTTGGGCATGTTGGCCGGAGAGTGCTTCTCGGGCCGCGAACTGCAACCTTGCAGGATTCTCCCAGGTTCCCGGCCCAACGAAAGCCCCCAGACCCAAATTGAGAGGGGCTGCTTGGGGCCCCCCTGGGGGCCCTTCAGGCCAGCTAGGTCTTTGGGTCCTGGCTCCTTCGGTTTGGGAGCTGTTGCTGCAGTTGGGCATGTTGGCCGGAGAGTGCTTCTCAGGCCGCGAACTGCAACCTTGCAGGAATCTCCCAGGTTCCCGGCCCAACGAAAGCCCCCAGACCCAAATTGAGAGGGGCTGCTTGGGGGCCCCCTGGGGGCCCTTCAGGCCAGCTAGGTCTTTGGGTCCTGGCTCCTTCGCTTTGGGAGCTGTTGCTGGATATTGGGCATGTTGGCCGGAGAGTGCTTCTCGGGCCGCGAACTGCAACCTTGCTGGTATCTCCCAGGTTCTCAGCCTAAAGAAAGCCCCCAGACCCAAATGGAGAGGGGCTGCTTGGGGGCCCCCTGGGGGCCCTTCAGGCCAGCTAGGTCTTTGGGTCCTGGCTCCTTCGCTTTGGGAGCTGTTGCTGCAGTTGGGCATGTTGGCTGGAGAGTGCTTCTCGGGCCGCGAACTGCAACCTTGCAGGAATCTCCCAGATTCCCGGCCCAACGAAAGACCCCAGACCCAAATTGAGAGGGGCTGCTTGGGGGCCCCCTGGGGGCCCTTCAGGCCAGCTAGGTCTTTGTGTCCTGGCTCATTCGGTTTGGGAGCTGTTGCTGACGTTGGGCATGTTGGCCGGAGAGTGCTTCTCGGGCCGCGAACTGCAACCTTGCAGGAATCTCCCAGGTTCCCGGCCCAACAAAAGCCCCCAGACCCAAATGGAGAGGGGCTGCTTGGGGGCCCCCTGGGGGCCCTTCAGGCCAGCTAGGTCTTTGGGTCCTGGCTCCTTCGCTTTGGGAGCTGTTGCTGCAGTTGGGCATGCTGGCCGGAGAGTGCTTCTCGGGCCGCCAACTGCAACCTTGCAGGTACCTCCCAGGTTCCCGGCCCAACGAAAGCCCCCAGACCCAAATGGAGAGGAGCTCCTTGGGGGCCCCATGGGGGCCCTTCAGGCCAGCTAGGTCTTTGTGTCCTGGCTCCTTCGCTTTGGGAGCTGTTGCTGCAGTTGGGCATGTTGGCCGGAGAGTGATTCTCGGGCCGCGAACTGCAACCTCGCAGGAATCTCCCAGGTTCCCGGCCCAACGAAAGCCCCCAGACCCAAATTGAGAGGGGCTGCTTGGGGGCCCCCTGGGGGCCCTTCAGGCCAGCTAGGTCTTTGTGTCCTGGCTCCTTCGGTTTGGGAGCTGTTGCTGCAGATGGGGATGTTGGCGGGAGAGTGCTTCTCGGGCCGCGAACTGCAACCTTGCAGGATTCTCCCAGGTTCCCGGCCCAACGAAAGCCCCCAGACCCAAATTGAGAGGGGCTGCTTGGGGCCCCCTGGGGGCCCTTCAGGCCTACTTGGTCTTTTGGTCCTGGCTCCTTCGGTTTGGGAGCTGTTGCTGCAGTTGGGCATGTTGGCCGGAGAGTGCTTCTCGGGCCGCGAACTGCAACCTTGCAGGTACCTCTCAGGTATCCATGCCCAACGAAAGCCCCCAGACCCAAATTGAGAGGGGCTGCTTGGGGGCCCCCTGGGGGCCCTTCAGGCCAGCTAGGTCTTTGTGTCCTGGCTCATTCGGTTTGGGAGCTGTTGCTGCAGTTGGGCATGTTGGCCGGAGAGTGCTTCTCGGGCCTCGAACTGCAACCTTGCAGGAATCTCCCAGGTTCCCGGCCCAACAAAAGCCCCCAGACCCAAATGGAGAGGGGCTGCTTGGGGGCCCCCTGGGGGCCCTTCAGGCCAGCTAGGTCTTTGGGTCCTGGCTCCTTCGGTTTGGGAGCTGTTGCTGCAGTTGGGCATGTTGGCCGGAGAGTGCTTCTCGGGCCGCCAACTGCAACCTTGCAGGAATCTCCCAGGTTCCCGGCCCAACGAAAGCCCCCAGACCCAAATTGAGAGGGGCTGCTTGGGGGCCCCCTGGGGGCCCTTCAGGCCAGCTAGGTCTTTGTGTCCTGGTTCATTCGGTTTGGGAGCTGTTGCTGCAGTTGGGCATGTTGGCCGGAGAGTGCTTCTCGGGCCGCGAACTGCAACCTTGCAGGAATCTCCCAGGTTCCCGGCCCAACAAAAGCCCCCAGACCCAAATGGAGAGGGGCTGCTTGGGGCCCCCCTGGGGGCCCTTCAGGCCAGCTTGGTCTTTGGGTCCTGGCTCCTTCGGTTTGGGAGCTGTTGCTGCAGTTGGGCATGTTGGCCGGAGAGTGCTTCTCGGGCCGCGAACTGCAACCTTGCAGGTACTTCTCAGGTATCCATGCCCAACGAAAGCCCCCAGACCCAAATGGAGAGGGGCTGCTTGGGGGCCCCCTGGGGGCCCTTCAGGCCAGCTAGGTCTTTGGGTCCTGGCTCCTTCGGTTTGGGAGCTGTTGCTGCAGTTGGGCATGTTGGCCGGAGAGTGCTTCTCGGGCCGCGAACTGCAACCTTGCAGGATTCTCCCAGGTTCCCGGCCCAACGAAAACCCCCAGACCCAAATGGAGAGGGGCTGCTTGGGGGCCCCCTGGGGGCCCTTCAGGCCAGCTAGGTCTTTGGGTCCTGGCTCCTTCGCTTTGGGAGCTGTTGCTGCAGTTGGGCATGTTGGCCGGAGAGTGCTTCTCGGGCCGCGAACTGTAACTTGCAGTTACCTCTCAGGTATCCATGCCCAACGAAAGCCCCCAGACCCAAATGGAGAGGGGCTGCTTGGTGGCCCCCTGGGGGCCCTTCAGGCCAGCTAGGTCTTTGGGTCCTGGCTCCTTCGCTTTGGGAGCTGTTGCTGGATATTGGGCATGTTGGCCGGAGAGTGCTTCTCGGGCCGCGAACTGCAACCTTGCTGGTATCTCCCAGGTTCTCAGCCTAAAGAAAGCCCCCAGACCCAAATGGAGAGGGGCTGCTTGGGGGCCCCCTGGGGGCACTTCAGGCCAGCTAGGTCTTTGGGTCCTGGCTCCTTCGCTTTGGGAGCTGTTGCTGCAGTTGGGCATGTTGGCCGGAGAGTGCTTCTCGGGCCGCGAACTTTAACTTCCAGGTACCTCTCAGGTATATATGCCCAACAAAAGCCCCCAGACCGAAATGGAGAGGGGCTGCTTGGTGGCCTTCTGGGGGCCCTTCAGGCCAGCTAGGTCTTTGGGTCCTGGCTCCTTGGCTTTGGGAGCTGTTGCTGCAGTTGGGCATGTTGGCCGGAGAGTGCTTCTCGGGCCGCGAACTGCAACCTTGCAGGAATCTCCCAGATTCCCGGCCCAACGAAAGCCCCCAGACCCAAATTGAGAGGGGCTGCTTGGGGGCCCCCTGGGGGCCCTTCAGGCCAGCTAGGTCTTTGTGTCCTGGCTCATTCGGTTTGGGAGCTGTTGCTGACGTTGGGCATGTTGGCCGGAGAGTGCTTCTCGGGCCGCGAACTGCAACCTTGCAGGAATCTCCCAGGTTCCCGGCCCAACAAAAGCCCCCAGACCCAAATGGAGAGGGGCTGCTTGGGGGCCCCCTGGGGGCCCTTCAGGCCAGCTAGGTCTTTGGGTCCTGGCTCCTTCGCTTTGGGAGCTGTTGCTGCAGTTGGGCATGCTGGCCGGAGAGTGCTTCTCGGGCCGCCAACTGCAACCTTGCAGGTACCTCCCAGGTTCCCGGCCCAACGAAAGCCCCCAGACCCAAATGGAGAGGAGCTCCTTGGGGGCCCCATGGGGGCCCTTCAGGCCAGCTAGGTCTTTGGGTCCTGGCTCCTTCGGTTTGGGAGCTGTTGCTGCAGTTGGGCATGTTGGCCGGAGAGTGCTTCTCGGGCCGCGAACTGCAACCTCGCAGGAATCTCCCAGGTTCCCGGCCCAACGAAAGCCCCCAGACCCAAATTGAGAGGGGCTGCTTGGGGGCCCCCTGGGGGCCCTTCAGGCCAGCTAGGTCTTTGTGTCCTGGCTCCTTCGGTTTGGGAGCTGTTGCTGCAGTTGGGCATGTTGGCGGGAGAGTGCTTCTCGGGCCGCGAACTGCAACCTTGCAGGATTCTCCCAGGTTCCCGGCCCAACGAAAGCCCCCAGACCCAAATTGAGAGGGGCTGCTTGGGGGCCCCCTGGGGGCCCTTCAGGCCAGCTAGGTCTTTGGGTCCTGGCTCCTTCGCTTTGGGAGCTGTTGCTGCAGTTGGGCATGTTGGCCGGAGAGTGCTTCTCGGGCCGCGAACTGCAACCTTGCAGGATTCTCCCAGGTTCCCGGCCCGACGAAAGCCCCCAGACCCAAATTGAGAGGGGCTGCTTGGGGCCCCCTGGGGGCCCTTCAGGCCTACTTGGTCTTTGGGTCCTGGCTCCTTCGGTTTGGGAGCTGTTGCTGCAGTTGGGCATGTTGGCCGGAGAGTGCTTCTCGGGCCGCGAACTGCAACCTTGCAGGTACCTCTCAGGTATCCATGCCCAACGAAAGCCCCCAGACCCAAATTGAGAGGGGCTGCTTGGGGGCCCCCTGGGGGCCCTTCAGGCCAGCTAGGTCTTTGTGTCCTGGCTCATTCGGTTTGGGAGCTGTTGCTGCAGTTGGGCATGTTGGCCGGAGAGTGCTTCTCGGGCCTCGAACTGCAACCTTGCAGGAATCTCCCAGGTTCCCGGCCCAACAAAAGCCCCCAGACCCAAATGGAGAGGGGCTGCTTGGGGGCCCCCTGGGGGCCCTTCAGGCCAGCTAGGTCTTTGGGTCCTGGCTCCTTCGCTTTGGGAGCTGTTGCTGCAGTTGGGCATGTTGGCCGGAGAGTGCTTCTCGGGCCGCGAACTGCAACCTTGCAGGAATCTCCCAGTTTCCCGGCCCAACGAAAGCCCCCAGACCCAAATTGAGAGGGGCTGCTTGGGGCCCCCCTGGGGGCCCTTCAGGCCAGCTAGGTCTTTGGGTCCTGGCTCCTTCGCTTTGGGAGCTGTTGCTGCAGTTGGGCATGTTGGCCGGAGAGTGCTTCTCGGGCCGCGAACTGCAACCTTGCATGAATCTCCCAGGTTCCCGGCCCAACGAAAGCCCCCAGACCCAAATTGAGAGGGTCTGCTTGGGGCCCCCCTGGGGGCCCTTCAGGCCAGCTTGGTCTTTGGGTCCTGGCTCCTTCGGTTTGGGAGCTGTTGCTGCAGTTGGGCATGTTGGCCGGAGAGTGCTTCTCGGGCCGCGAACTGCAACCTTGCAGGTACTTCTCAGGTATCCATGCCCAACGAAAGCCCCCAGACCCAAATGGAGAGGGGCTGCTTGGGGGCCCCCTGGGGGCCCTTCAGGCCAGCTAGGTCTTTGTGTCCTTGCTCCTTCGCTTTGGGAGCTGTTGCTGCAGTTGGGCATGTTGGCCGGAGAGTGCTTCTCGGGCCGTGAACTGCAACCTTGCAGGTACCTCCCAGGTTCCCGGCCCAACGAAAGCCCCCAGACCCAAATGGAGAGGGGCTGCTTGGGGGACCCCTGGGGGCCCTTCAGGCCAGCTAGGTCTTTGGGTCCTGGCTCCTTCGCTTTGGGAGCTGTTGCTGCAGTTGGGCATGTTGGCCGGAGAGTGCTTCTCGGGCCACGAACTGCAACCTTGAAGGAATCTCCCAGGTTCCCGGCCCAACTAAAGCCCCCAGACCCAAATGGAGAGGGGCTGCTTGGGGGCCCCCTGGGGGCCCTTCAGGCCAGCTAGGTCTTTGTGTCCTGGCTCATTCGGTTTGGGAGCTGTTGCTGCAGTTGGGCATGTTGGCCGGAGAGTGCTTCTCGGGCCGCGAACTGCAACCTTGCAGGAATCTCCCAGGTTCCCGGCCCAACGAAAGCCCCCAGACCCAAATTGAGAGGGGCTGCTTGGGGGCCCCCTGGGGGCCCTTCAGGCCAGCTAGGTCTTTGGGTCCTGGCTCCTTCGCTTTGGGAGCTGTTGCTGACGTTGGGCATGTTGGCCGGAGAGTGCTTCTCGGGCCTCGAACTGCAACCTTGCAGGAATCTCCCAGGTTCCCGGCCCAACAAAAGCCCCCAGACCCAAATTGAGAGGGGCTGCTTGGGGGACCCCTGGGGGCCCTTCAGGCCAGCTAGGTCTTTGGGTCCTGGCTCCTTCGGTTTGGGAGCTGTTGCTGCAGTTGGGCATGTTGGCCGGAGAGTGCTTCTCGGACCGCGAACTGCAACCTTGCAGGAATCTCCCAGGTTCCCGGCCCAACGAAAGCCCCCAGACCCAAATGGAGAGGGGCTGCTTGGGGGCCCCCTGGGGCCCCTTCAGGCCAGCTAGGTCTTTGGGTCCTGGCTCCTTCGGTTTGGGAGCTGTTGCTGCAGTTGGGCATGTTGGCCGGAGAGTGCTTCTCGGGCCGCGAACTGCAACCTTGCAGGATTCTCCCAGGTTCCCGGCCCAACGAAAACCCCCAGACCCAAATGGAGAGGGGCTGCTTGGGGGCCCCCTGGGGGCCCTTCAGGCCAGCTAGGTCTTTGTGTCCTGGCTCCTTCGCTTTGGGAGCTGTTGCTGCAGTTGGGCATGTTGGCCGGAGAGTGCTTCTCGGGCCGCGAACTGTAACTTGCAGGTACCTCTCAGGTATCCATGCCCAACGAAAGCCCCCAGACCCAAATGGAGAGGGGCTGCTTGGTGGCCCCCTGGGGGCCCTTCAGGCCAGCTAGGTCTTTGTGTCCTGGCTCCTTCGGTTTGGGAGCTGTTGCTGCAGTTGGGCATGTTGGCCGGAGAGTGCTTCTCGGGCCGCGAACTGCAACCTTGTAGGAATCTCCCAGGTTCCCGGCCCAACGAAAGCCCCCAGACCCAAATTGAGAGGGGCTGCTTGGGGCCCCCCTGGGGGCCCTTCAGGCCAGCTTGGTCTTTGGGTCCTGGCTCCTTCGGTTTGGGAGCTGTTGCTGCAGTTGGGCATGTTGGCCGGAGAGTGCTTCTCGGGCCGCGAACTGCAACCTTGCAGGTACTTCTCAGGTATCCATGCCCAACGAAAGCCCCCAGACCCAAATGGAGAGGGGCTGCTTGGGGGCCCCCTGGGGGCCCTTCAGGCCAGCTAGGTCTTTGTGTCCTTGCTCCTTCGCTTTGGGAGCTGTTGCTGCAGTTGGGCATGTTGGCCGGAGAGTGCTTCTCGGGCCGTGAACTGCAACCTTGCAGGATTCTCCCAGGTTCCCGGCCCAACGAAAGCCCCCAGACCCAAATGGAGAGGGGCTGCTTGGGGGCCCCCTGGGGGCCCTTCAGGCCAGCTAGGTCTTTGGGTCCTGGCTCCTTCGGTTTGGGAGCTGTTGCTGCAGTTGGGCATGTTGGCCGGAGAGTGCTTCTCGGGCCACGAACTGCAACCTTGAAGGAATCTCCCAGGTTCCCGGCCCAACTAAAGCCCCCAGACCCAAATTGAGAGGGGCTGCTTGGGGGCCCCCTGGGGGCCCTTCAGGCCAGCTAGGTCTTTGTGTCCTGGCTCATTCGGTTTGGGAGCTGTTGCTGCAGTTGGGCATGTTGGCCGGAGAGTGCTTCTCGGGCCGCGAACTGCAACCTTGCAGGAATCTCCCAGGTTCCCGGCCCAACAAAAGCCCCCAGACCCAAATGGAGAGGGTCTGCTTGGGGGCCCCCTGGGGGCCCTTCAAGCCAGCTAGGTCTTTGGGTCCTGGCTCCTTCGCTTTGGGAGCTGTTGCTGCAGTTGGGCATGTTGGCCGGAGAGTGCTTCTCCGGCCGCGAACTGCAACCTTGCAGGAATCTCCCAGGTTCCCGGCCCAACGAAAGCCCCCAGACCCAAATTGAGAGGGGCTGCTTGGGGGCCCCCTGGGGGCCCTTCAGGCCAGCTAGGTCTTTGTGTCCTGGCTCATTCGGTTTGGGAGCTGTTGCTGACGTTGGGCATGTTGGCCGGAGAGTGCTTCTCGGGCCGCGAACTGCAACCTTGCAGGATTCTCCCAGGTTCCCGGCCCAACAAAAGCCCCCAGACCCAAATGGAGAGGGGCTGCTTGGGTGCCCCCTGGGGGCCCTTCAGGCCAGCTAGGTCTTTGTGTCCTGGCTCATTCGGTTTGGGAGCTGTTGCTGCAGTTGGGCATGTTGGCCGGAGAGTGCTTCTCGGGCCGTGAACTGCAACCTTGAAGGAATCTCCCAGGTTCCCGGCCCAACGAAAGCCCCCAGACCCAAATGGAGAGGGGCTGCTTGGGGGCCCCCTGGGGGCCCTTCAGGCCAGCTAGGTCTTTGGGTCCTGGCTCCTTCGCTTTGGGAGCTGTTGCTGCAGTTGGGCATGTTGGCCGGAGAGTGCTTCTCCGGCCGCGAACTGCAACCTTGCAGGAATCTCCCAGGTTCCCGGCCCAACGAAAGCCCCCAGACCCAAATTGAGAGGGGCTGCTTGGGGGCCCCCTGGGGGCCCTTCAGGCCAGCTAGGTCTTTGTGTCCTGGCTCATTCGGTTTGGGAGCTGTTGCTGCAGTTGAGCATGTTGGCCAGAGAGTGCTTCTCGGGCCTCGAACTGCAACCTTGCAGGAATCTCCCAGCTTCCCGGCCCAACAAAAGCCCCCAGACCCAAATGGAGAGGGGCTGCTTGGGGCCCCCCTGGGGGCCCTTCAGGCCAGCTAGGTCTTTGGGTCCTGGCTCCTTCGGTTTGGGAGCTGTTGCTGCAGTTGGGCATGTTGGCCGGAGAGTGCTTCTCGGGCCGCGAACTGCAACCTTGCAGGTACCTCCCAGGTTCCCGGCCCAACGAAAGCCCCCAGACCCAAATGGAGAGGGGCTGCTTGGGGGCCCCCTGGGGGCCCTTCAGGCCAGCTTGGTCTTTGGGTCCTGGCTCCTTCGGTTTGGGAGCTGTTGCTGCAGTTGGGCATGTTGGCCGGAGAGTGCTTCTCGGGCCGCGAACTGCAACCTTGCAGGTACCTCCCAGGTTCCCGGCCCAACGAAAACCCCCAGACCCAAATGGAGAGGGGCTGCTTGGGGGACCCCTGGGGGCCCTTCAGGCCAGCTAGGTCTTTGTGTCCTGGCTCCTTCGCTTTGGGAGCTGTTGCTGCAGTTGGGCATGTTGGCCGGAGAGTGCTTCTCGGGCCGCGAACTGCAACCTTGCAGGATTCTCCCAGGTTCCCGGCCCAACGAAAGCCCCCAGACCCAAATGGAGAGGGGCTGCTTGGGGGCCCCCTGGGGGCCCTTCAGGCCAGCTAGGTCTTTGGGTCCTGGCTCCTTCGGTTTGGGAGCTGTTGCTGCAGTTGGGCATGTTGGCCGGAGAGTGCTTCTCGGGCCGCGAACTGCAACCTTGCAGGATTCTCCCAGGTTCCCGGCCCAACGAAAGCCCCCAGACCCAAATTGAGAGGGGCTGCTTGGGGCCCCCCTGGGGGCCCTTCAGTCCAGCTTGGTCTTTGGGTCCTGGCTCCTTCGGTTTGGGAGCTGTTGCTGCAGTTGGGCATGTTGGCCGGAGAGTGCTTCTCGGGCCGCGAACTGCAACCTTGCAGGTACTTCTCAGGTATCCATGCCCAACGAAAGCCCCCAGACCCAAATGGAGAGGGGCTGCTTGGGGGCCCCCTGGGGGCCCTTCAGGCCAGCTAGGTCTTTGTGTCCTTGCTCCTTCGCTTTGGGAGCTGTTGCTGCAGTTGGGCATGTTGGCCGGAGAGTGCTTCTCGGGCTGTGAACTGCAACCTTGCAGGATTCTCCCAGGTTCCCGGCCCAACAAAAGCCCCCAGACCCAAATGGAGAGGGGCTGCTTGGGGGCCCCCTGGGGGCCCTTCAGGCCAGCTAGGTCTTTGGGTCCTGGCTCCTTCGCTTTGGGAGCTGTTGCTGCAGTTGGGCATGTTGGCCGGAGAGTGCTTCTCGGGCCACGAACTGCAACCTTGAAGGAATCTCCCAGGTTCCCGGCCCAACAAAAGCCCCCAGACCCAAATTGAGAGGGGCTGCTTGGGGGCCCCCTGGGGGCCCTTCAGGCCAGCTAGGTCTTTGTGTCCTGGCTCATTCGGTTTGGGAGCTGTTGCTGCAGTTGGGCATGTTTGCCGGAGAGTGCTTCTCGGGCCGTGAACTGCAACCTTGCAGGAATCTCCCAGGTTCCCGGCCCAACAAAAGCCCCCAGACCCAAATTGAGAGGGGCTGCTTGGGGGCCCCCTGGGGGCCCTTCAGGCCAGCTAGGTCTTTGGGTCCTGGCTCCTTCGGTTTGGGAGCTGTTGCTGCAGTTGGGCATGTTGGCCGGAGAGTGCTTCTCCGGCCGCGAACTGCAACCTTGCAGGAATCTCCCAGGTTCCCGGCCCAACGAAAGCCCCCAGACCCAAATTGAGAGGGGCTGCTTGGGGGCCCCCTGGGGGCCCTTCAGGCCAGCTAGGTCTTTGGGTCCTGGCTCCTTCGGTTTGGGAGCTGTTGCTGCAGTTGGGCATGTTGGCCGGAGAGTGCTTCTCGGGCCTCGAACTGCAACCTTGCAGGAATCTCCCAGGTTCCCGGCCCAACGAAAGCCCCCAGACCCAAATTGAGAGGGGCTGCTTGGGGGACCCCTGGGGGCCCTTCAGGCCAGCTAGGTCTTTGGGTCCTGGCTCCTTCGGTTTGGGAGCTGTTGCTGCAGTTGGGCATGTTGGCCGGAGAGTGCTTCTCGGGCCGCGAACTGCAACCTTGCAGGAATCTCCCAGGTTCCCGGCCCAACGAAAGCCCCCAGACCCAAATGGAGAGGGGCTGCTTGGGGGCCCCCTGGGGCCCCTTCAGGCCAGCTAGGTCTTTGGGTCCTGGCTCCTTCGGTTTGGGAGCTGTTGCTGCAGTTGGGCATGTTGGCCGGAGAGTGCTTCTCGGGCCGCGAACTGCAACCTTGCAGGATTCTCCCAGGTTCCCGGCCCAACGAAAGCCCCCAGACCCAAATGGAGAGGGGCTGCTTGGGGGCCCCCTGGGGGCCCTTCAGGCCAGCTAGGTCTTTGTGTCCTGGCTCCTTCGCTTTGGGAGCTGTTGCTGCAGTTGGGCATGTTGGCCGGAGAGTGCTTCTCGGGCCGCGAACTGTAACTTGCAGGTACCTCTCAGGTATCCATGCCCAACGAAAGCCCCCAGACCCAAATGGAGAGGGGCTGCTTGGTGGCCCCCTGGGGGCCCTTCAGGCCAGCTAGGTCTTTGGGTCCTGGCTCCTTCGCTTTGGGAGCTGTTGCTGGATATTGGGCATGTTGGCCGGAGAGTGCTTCTCGGGCCGCGAACTGCAACCTTGCAGGAATCTCCCAGGTTCTCAGCCTAAAGAAAGCCCCCAGACCCAAATGGAGAGGGGCTGCTTGGGGGCCCCCTGGGGGCCCTTCAGGCCAGCTAGCTCTTTGGGTCCTGGCTCCTTCGCTTTGGGAGCTGTTGCTGCAGTTGGGCATGTTGGCCGGAGAGTGCTTCTCGGGCCGCGAACTGCAACCTTGCAGGAATCTCCCAGATTCCCGGCCCAACGAAAGACCCCAGACCCAAATTGAGAGGGGCTGCTTGGGGGCCCCCTGGGGGCCCTTCAGGCCAGCTAGGTCTTTGTGTCCTGGCTCATTCGGTTTGGGAGCTGTTGCTGACGTTGGGCATGTTGGCCGGAGAGTGCTTCTCGGGCCACGAACTGCAACCTTGCAGGAATCTCCCAGGTTCCCGGCCCAACAAAAGCCCCCAGACCCAAATGGAGAGGGGCTGCTTGGGGGCCCCCTGGGGGCCCTTCAGGCCAGCTAGGTCTTTGGGTCCTGGCTCCTTCGCTTTGGGAGCTGTTGCTGCAGTTGGGCATGCTGGCCGGAGAGTGCTTCTCGGGCCGCGAACTGCAACCTCGCAGGAATCTCCCAGGTTCCCGGCCCAACGAAAGCCCCCAGACCCAAATTGAGAGGGGCTGCTTGGGGGCCCCCTGGGGGCCCTTCAGGCCAGCTAGGTCTTTGTGTCCTGGCTCCTTCGGTTTGGGAGCTGTTGCTGCAGTTGGGCATGTTGGCGGGAGAGTGCTTCTCGGGCCGCGAACTGCAACCTTGCAGGATTCTCCCAGGTTCCCGGCCCAACGAAAGCCCCCAGACCCAAATTGAGAGGGGCTGCTTGGGGGCCCCCTGGGGGCCCTTCAGGCCAGCTAGGTCTTTGGGTCCTGGCTCCTTCGGTTTGGGAGCTGTTGCTGCAGTTGGGCATGTTGGCCGGAGAGTGCTTCTCGGGCCGCGAACTGCAACCTTGCAGGATTCTCCCAGGTTCCCGGCCCGACGAAAGCCCCCAGACCCAAATTGAGAGGGGCTGCTTGGGGCCCCCTGGGGGCCCTTCAGGCCTACTTGGTCTTTGGGTCCTGGCTCCTTCGGTTTGGGAGCTGTTGCTGCAGTTGGGCATGTTGGCCGGAGAGTGCTTCTCGGGCCTCGAACTGCAACCTTGCAGGAATCTCCCAGGTTCCCGGCCCAACAAAAGCCCCCAGACCCAAATGGAGAGGGGCTGCTTGGGGGCCCCCTGGGGGCCCTTCAGGCCAGCTAGGTCTTTGTGTCCTGGTTCATTCGGTTTGGGAGCTGTTGCTGCAGTTGGGCATGTTGGCCGGAGAGTGCTTCTCGGGCCGCGAACTGCAACCTTGCAGGAATCTCCCAGGTTCCCGGCCCAACAAAAGCCCCCAGACCCAAATGGAGAGGGGCTGCTTGGGGCCCCCCTGGGGGCCCTTCAGGCCAGCTTGGTCTTTGGGTCCTGGCTCCTTCGGTTTGGGAGCTGTTGCTGCAGTTGGGCATGTTGGCCGGAGAGTGCTTCTCGGGCCGCGAACTGCAACCTTGCAGGTACTTCTCAGGTATCCATGCCCAACGAAAGCCCCCAGACCCAAATGGAGAGGGGCTGCTTGGGGGCCCCCTGGGGGCCCTTCAGGCCAGCTAGGTCTTTGGGTCCTGGCTCCTTCGGTTTGGGAGCTGTTGCTGACGTTGGGCATGTTGGCCGGAGAGTGCTTCTCGGGCCTCGAACTGCAACCTTGCAGGAATCTCCCAGGTTCCCGGCCCAACAAAAGCCCCCAGACCCAAATGGAGAGGGGCTGCTTGGGGCCCCCCTGGGGGCCCTTCAGGCCAGCTAGGTCTTTGGGTCCTGGCTCCTTCGCTTTGGGAGCTGTTGCTGCAGTTGGGCATGTTGGCCGGAGAGTGCTTCTCGGACCGCGAACTGCAACCTTGCAGGAATCTCCCAGGTTCCCGGCCCAACGAAAGCCCCCAGACCCAAATGGAGAGGGTCTGCTTGGGGGCCCCCTGGGGCCCCTTCAGGCCAGCTAGGTCTTTGGGTCCTGGCTCCTTCGGTTTGGGAGCTGTTGCTGCAGTTGGGCATGTTGGCCGGAGAGTGCTTCTCGGGCCGCGAACTGCAACCTTGCAGGATTCTCCCAGGTTCCCGGCCCAACGAAAACCCCCAGACCCAAATGGAGAGGGGCTGCTTGGGGGCCCCCTGGGGGCCCTTCAGGCCAGCTAAGTCTTTGGGTCCTGGCTCCTTCGCTTTGGGAGCTGTTGCTGCAGTTGGGCATGTTGGCCGGAGAGTGCTTCTCGGGCCGCGAACTGTAACTTGCAGTTACCTCTCAGGTATCCATGCCCAACGAAAGCCCCCAGACCCAAATGGAGAGGGGCTGCTTGGTGGCCCCCTGGGGGCCCTTCAGGCCAGCTAGGTCTTTGGGTCCTGGCTCCTTCGCTTTGGGAGCTGTTGCTGGATATTGGGCATGTTGGCCGGAGAGTGCTTCTCGGGCCGCGAACTGCAACCTTGCTGGTATCTCCCAGGTTCTCAGCCTAAAGAAAGCCCCCAGACCCAAATGGAGAGGGGCTGCTTGGGGGCCCCCTGGGGGCACTTCAGGCCAGCTAGGTCTTTGGGTCCTGGCTCCTTCGCTTTGGGAGCTGTTGCTGCAGTTGGGCATGTTGGCCGGAGAGTGCTTCTCGGGCCGCGAACTTTAACTTCCAGGTACCTCTCAGGTATATATGCCCAATGAAAGCCCCCAGACCGAAATGGAGAGGGGCTGCTTGGTGGCCTTCTGGGGGCCCTTCAGGCCAGCTAGGTCTTTGGGTCCTGGCTCCTTGGCTTTGGGAGCTGTTGCTGCAGTTGGGCATGTTGGCCGGAGAGTGCTTCTCGGGCCGCGAACTGCAACCTTGCAGGAATCTCCCAGATTCCCGGCCCAACGAAAGCCCCCAGACCCAAATTGAGAGGGGCTGCTTGGGGGCCCCCTGGGGGCCCTTCAGGCCAGCTAGGTCTTTGTGTCCTGGCTCATTCGGTTTGGGAGCTGTTGCTGACGTTGGGCATGTTGGCCGGAGAGTGCTTCTCGGGCCGCGAACTGCAACCTTGCAGGAATCTCCCAGGTTCCCGGCCCAACAAAAGCCCCCAGACCCAAATGGAGAGGGGCTGCTTGGGGGCCCCCTGGGGGCCCTTCAGGCCAGCTAGGTCTTTGGGTCCTGGCTCCTTCGCTTTGGGAGCTGTTGCTGCAGTTGGGCATGCTGGCCGGAGAGTGCTTCTCGGGCCGCCAACTGCAACCTTGCAGGTACCTCCCAGGTTCCCGGCCCAACGAAAGCCCCCAGACCCAAATGGAGAGGGGCTGCTTGGGGGCCCCCTGGGGGCCCTTCAGGCCAGCTAGGTCTTTGTGTCCTGGCTCCTTCGGTTTGGGAGCTGTTGCTGCAGTTGGGCATGTTGGCGGGAGAGTGCTTCTCGGGCCGCGAACTGCAACCTTGCAGGATTCTCCCAGGTTCCCGGCCCAACGAAAGCCCCCAGACCCAAATTGAGAGGGGCTGCTTGGGGGCCCCCTGGGGGCCCTTCAGGCCAGCTAGGTCTTTGGGTCCTGGCTCCTTCGCTTTGGGAGCTGTTGCTGCAGTTGGGCATGTTGGCCGGAGAGTGCTTCTCGGGCCGCGAACTGCAACCTTGCAGGATTCTCCCAGGTTCCCGGCCCGACGAAAGCCCCCAGACCCAAATTGAGAGGGGCTGCTTGGGGGCCCCCTGGGGGCCCTTCAGGCCTACTTGGTCTTTGGGTCCTGGCTCCTTCGGTTTGGGAGCTGTTGCTGCAGTTGGGCATGTTGGCCGGAGAGTGCTTCTCGGGCCTCGAACTGCAACCTTGCAGGTACCTCTCAGGTATCCATGCCCAACGAAAGCCCCCAGACCCAAATTGAGAGGGGCTGCTTGGGGGCCCCCTGGGGGCCCTTCAGGCCAGCTAGGTCTTTGGGTCCTGGCTCCTTCGCTTTGGGAGCTGTTGCTGCAGTTGGGCATGTTGGCCGGAGAGTGCTTCTCGGGCCTCGAACTGCAAACTTGCAGGAATCTCCCAGGTTCCCGGCCCAACAAAAGCCCCCAGACCCAAATGGAGAGGGGCTGCTTGGGGGCCCCCTGGGGGCCCTTCAGGCCAGCTAGGTCTTTGGGTCCTGGCTCCTTCGGTTTGGGAGCTGTTGCTGCAGTTGGGCATGTTGGCCGGAGAGTGCTTCTCGGGCCGCGAACTGCAACCTTGCAGGAATCTCCCAGGTTCCCGGCCCAACGAAAGCCCCCAGACCCAAATTGAGAGGGGCTGCTTGGGGCCCCCCTGGGGGCCCTTCAGGCCAGCTAGGTCTTTGGGTCCTGGCTCCTTCGCTTTGGGAGCTGTTGCTGCAGTTGGGCATGTTGGCCGGAGAGTGCTTCTCGGGCCGCGAACTGCAACCTTGCATGAATCTCCCAGGTTCCCGGCCCAACGAAAGCCCCCAGACCCAAATTGAGAGGGGCTGCTTGGGGCCCCCCTGGGGGCCCTTCAGGCCAGCTTGGTCTTTGGGTCCTGGCTCCTTCGGTTTGGGAGCTGTTGCTGCAGTTGGGCATGTTGGCCGGAGAGTGCTTCTCGGGCCGCGAACTGCAACCTTGCAGGTACTTCTCAGGTATCCATGCCCAACGAAAGCCCCCAGACCCAAATGGAGAGGGGCTGCTTGGGGGCCCCCTGGGGGCCCTTCAGGCCAGCTAGGTCTTTGTGTCCTTGCTCCTTCGCTTTGGGAGCTGTTGCTGCAGTTGGGCATGTTGGCCGGAGAGTGCTTCTCGGGCCGTGAACTGCAACCTTGCAGGTACCTCCCAGGTTCCCGGCCCAACGAAAGCCCCCAGACCCAAATGGAGAGGGGCTGCTTGGGGGACCCCTGGGGGCCCTTCAGGCCAGCTAGGTCTTTGGGTCCTGGCTCCTTCGCTTTGGGAGCTGTTGCTGCAGTTGGGCATGTTGGCCGGAGAGTGCTTCTCGGGCCACGAACTGCAACCTTGAAGGAATCTCCCAGGTTCCCGGCCCAACTAAAGCCCCCAGACCCAAATGGAGAGGGGCTGCTTGGGGGCCCCCTGGGGGCCCTTCAGGCCAGCTAGGTCTTTGTGTCCTGGCTCATTCGGTTTGGGAGCTGTTGCTGCAGTTGGGCATGTTGGCCGGAGAGTGCTTCTCGGGCCGTGAACTGCAACCTTGCAGGAATCTCCCAGGTTCCCGGCCCAACGAAAGCCCCCAGACCCAAATTGAGAGGGGCTGCTTGGGGCCCCCCCTGGGGGCCCTTCAGGCCAGCTAGGTCTTTGGGTCCTGGCTCCTTCGGTTTGGGAGCTGTTGCTGCAGTTGGGCATGTTGGCCGGAGAGTGCTTCTCGGGCCACGAACTGCAACCTTGCAGGTACCTCCCAGGTTCCCGGCCCAACGAAAACCCCCAGACCCAAATGGAGAGGGGCTGCTTGGGGGCCCCCTGGGGGCCCTTCAGGCCAGCTAGGTCTTTGTGTCCTGGCTCCTTCGCTTTGGGAGCTGTTGCTGCAGTTGGGCATGTTGGCCGGAGAGTGCTTCTCGGGCCGCGAACTGCAACCTTGCAGGATTCTCCCAGGTTCCCGGCCCAACGAAAGCCCCCAGACCCAAATGGAGAGGGGCTGCTTGGGGGCCCCCTGGGGGCCCTTCAGGCCAGCTAGGTCTTTGGGTCCTGGCTCCTTCGGTTTGGGAGCTGTTGCTGCAGTTGGGCATGTTGGCCGGAGAGTGCTTCTCGGGCCGCGAACTGCAACCTTGCAGGATTCTCCCAGGTTCCCGGCCCAACGAAAACCCCCAGACCCAAATGGAGAGGGGCTGCTTGGGGGCCCCCTGGGGGCCCTTCAGGCCAGCTAGGTCTTTGTGTCCTGGCTCCTTCGCTTTGGGAGCTGTTGCTGCAGTTGGGCATGTTGGCCGGAGAGTGCTTCTCGGGCCGCGAACTGTAACTTGCAGGTACCTCTCAGGTATCCATGCCCAACGAAAGCCCCCAGACCCAAATGGAGAGGGGCTGCTTGGTGGCCCCCTGGGGGCCCTTCAGGCCAGCTAGGTCTTTGGGTCCTGGCTCCTTCGCTTTGGGAGCTGTTGCTGGATATTGGGCATGTTGGCCGGAGAGTGCTTCTCGGGCCGCGAACTGCAACCTTGCTGGTATCTCCCAGGTTCTCAGCCTAAAGAAAGCCCCCAGACCCAAATGGAGAGGGGCTGCTTGGGGGCCCCCTGGGGGCACTTCAGGCCAGCTAGGTCTTTGGGTCCTGGCTCCTTCGGTTTGGGAGCTGTTGCTGCAGTTGTGCATGTTGGCCGGAGAGTGCTTCTCGGGCCGCGAACTTTAACTTCCAGGTACATCTCAGGTATACATGCCCAACGAAAGCCCCCAGACCCAAATGGAGAGGGGCTGCTTGGGGGCCCCCTGGGGGCCCTTCAGGCCAGCTACGTCTTTGGGTCCTGGCTCCTTCGCTTTGGGAGCTGTTGCTGCAGTTGGGCATGTTGGCCGGAGAGTGCTTCTCGGGCCGCGAACTGCAACCTTGCAGGAATCTCCCAGGTTCCCGGCCCAACGAAAGCCCCCAGACCCAAATGGAGAGGGGCTGCTTGGGGGCCCCCTGGGGGCCCTTCAGGCCACCTAGCTCTTTGGGTCCTGGCTCCTTCGGTTTGGGAGCTGTTGCTGCAGTTGGGCATGTTGGCCGGAGAGTGCTTCTCGGGCCGCGAACTGTAATCTTGCAGGTACATCTCAGGTATCCATGCCCAACGAAAGCCCCCAGACCCAAATGGAGAGGGGCTGCTTGGGGGCCCCCTGGGGGCCCTTCAGGCCAGCTAGGTCTTTGGGTCCTGGCTCCTTCGGTTTGGGAGCTGTTGCTGCAGTTGGGCATGTTGGCCGGAGAGTGCTTCTCGGGCCGCGAACTGCAACCTTGCAGGTACCTCCCAGGTTCCCGGCCCAACGAAAGCCCCCAGACCCAAATTGAGAGGGGCTGCTTGGGGCCCCCCTGGGGGCCCTTCAGGCCAGCTAGGTCTTTGGGTCCTGGCTCCTTCGGTTTGGGAGCTGTTGCTGCAGTTGGGCATGTTGGCCGGAGAGTGCTTCTCGGTCCACGAGCTGCAACCTTGCAGGATTCTCCCAGGTTCCCGGCCCAACGAAAGCCCCCAGACCCAAATGGAGAGGTGCTGCTTGGGGGCCCCCTGGGGGCCCTTCAGGCCAGCTAGGTCTTTGGGTCCTGGCTCCTTCGCTTTGGGAGCTGTTGCTGCAGTTGGGCATGTTGGCCGGAGAGTGCTTCTCGGGCCGCGAACTGCAACCTTGCAGGAATCTCCCAGGTTCCCGGCCCAACGAAAGCCCCCAGACCCAAATTGAGAGGGGCTGCTTGGGGCCCCCTGGGGGCCCTTCAGGCCAGCTAGGTCTTTGGGTCCTGGCTCCTTCGGTTTGGGAGCTGTTGCTGCAGTTGGGCATGTTGGCCGGAGAGTGCTTCTCGGGCCACGAACTGCAACCTTGCAGGATTCTCCCAGGTTCCCGGCCCAACGAAAGCCCCCAGACCCAAATTGAGAGGGGCTGCTTGGGGGCCCCCTGGGGGCCCTTCAGGCCAGCTAGGTCTTTGGGTCCTGGCTCCTTCGCTTTGGGAGCTGTTGCTGCAGTTGGGCATGTTGGCCGGAGAGTGCTTCTCGGGCCGCCAACTGCAACCTTGCAGGTACCTCCCAGGTTCCCGGCCCAACGAAAGCCCCCAGACCCAAACGGAGAGGGGCTGCTTGGGGACCCCCTGGGGGCACTTCAGGCCAGCTAGGTCTTTGGGTCCTGGCTCCTTCGGTTTGGGAGCTGTTGCTGCAGTTGGGCATGTTGGCCGGAGAGTGCTTCTCGGGCCGCGAACTGCAACCTTGCAGGATTCTCCCAGGTTCCCGGCCCAAAGAAAGCCCCCAGACCCAAATTGAGAGGGGCTGCTTGGGGCCCCCCTGGGGGCCCTTCAGGCCAGCTAGGTCTTTGGGTCCTGGCTCCTTCGGTTTGGGAGCTGTTGCTGCAGTTGGGCATGTTGGCCGGAGAGTGCTTCTCGGGCCGCGAACTGCAACCTTGCAGGAATCTCCCAAGTTCCCGGCCCAACGAAAGCCCCCAGACCCAAATGGAGAGGGGCTGCTTGGGGGCCCCCTGGGGGCCCTTCAGGCCAGCTACGTCTTTGGGTCCTGGCTCCTTCGCTTTGGGAGCTGTTGCTGCAGTTGGGCATGTTGGCGGGAGAGTGCTTCTCGGGCCGCCAACTGCAACCTTGCAGGAATCTCCCAGGTTCCCGGCCCAACGAAAGCCCCCAGACCCAAATGGAGAGGGGCTGCTTGGGGGCCCCCTGGGGGCCCTTCAGGCCACCTAGCTCTTTGGGTCCTGGCTCCTTCGGTTTGGGAGCTGTTGCTGCAGTTGGGCATGTTGGCCGGAGAGTGCTTCTCGGGCCGCGAACTGTAATCTTGCAGGTACATCTCAGGTATCCATGCCCAACGAAAGCCCCCAGACCCAAATGGAGAGGGGCTGCTTGGGGGCCCCCTGGGGGCCCTTCAGGCCAGCTAGGTCTTTGGGTCCTGGCTCCTTCGCTTTGGGAGCTGTTGCTGGATATTGTCATGTTGGACCAAGAGTGCTTCTCGGGCCGCGAACTGCAACCTTGCAGGTACCTCTCAGGTATCCATGACCAACGAAAGCCCCCAGACCCAAATGGAGAGGGGCTGCTTGGGGGCCCCCTGGGGGCCCTTCAGGCCAGCTAGGTCTTTGGGTCCTGGCTCCTTCGGTTTGGGAGCTGTTGCTGCAGTTGGGCATGTTGGCCGGAGAGTGCTTCTCGGGCCGCGAACTGCAACCTTGCAGGTACCTCTCAGGTTCCCGGCCCAACGAAAACCCCCAGACCCAAATGGAGAGGGGCTGCTTGGGAGCCCCCTGGGGGCCCTTCAGGCCAGCTAGGTCTTTGGGTCCTGGCTCCTTCGCTTTGGGAGCTGTTGCTGGATATTGGGCATGTTGGCCGGAGAGTGCTTCTCCGGCCGCGAACTGCAACCTTGCAGGAATCTCCCAGGTTCCCGGCCCAACGAAAGCCCCCAGACCCAAATTGAGAGGGGCTGCTTGGGGGCCCCCTGGGGGCCCTTCAGGCCAGCTAGGTCTTTGGGTCCTGGCTCCTTCGCTTTGGGAGCTGTTGCTGCAGTTGGGCATGTTGGCCGGAGAGTGCTTCTCGGGCCGCGAACTGCAACCTTGCAGGAATCTCCCAGGTTCCCGGCCCAACGAAAGCCCCCAGACCCAAATGGAGAGGGGCTGCTTGGGGACCCTTTGGGGGCCCTTCAGGCCAGCTAGGTCTTTGGGTCCTGGCTCCTTCGCTTTGGGAGCTGTTGCTGCAGTTGGGCATGTTGGCCGGAGAGTGCTTCTCGGGCCGCGAACTGCAACCTTGCAGGAATCTCCCAGGTTCCATGCCCAACGAAAGCCCCCAGACCCAAATGGAGAGGGGCTGCTTGGGGCCCCCCTGGGGGCCCTTCAGGCCAGCTAGGTCTTTGGGTCCTGGCTCCTTCGGTTTGGGAGCTGTTGCTGCAGTTGGGCATGTTGGCCGGAGAGTGCTTCTCGGGCCGCGAACTGCAACCTTGCAGGATTCTCCCAGGTTCCCGGCCCAACGAAAGCCCCCAGACCCAAATGGAGAGGGGCTGCTTGGTGGCATTCTGGGGGCCCTTCAGGCCAGCTAGGTCTTTGGGTCCTGGCTCCTTCGGTTTGGGAGCTGTTGCTGCAGTTGGGCATGTTGGCCGGAGAGTGCTTCTCGGGCCGCGAACTGCAACCTTGCAGGATTCTCCCAGGTTCCCGGCCCAACGAAAGCCCCCAGACCCAAATTGAGAGTTGCTGCATGGGGGCCCCCTGGGGGCCCTTCAGGCCAGCTAGGTCTTTGGGTCCTGGCTCCTTCGGTTTGGGAGCTGTTGCTGCAGTTGGGCATGTTGGCCGGAGAGTGCTTCTCGGGCCGCGAACTGCAACCTTGCAGGATTCTCCCAGGTTCCCGGCCCAACGAAAGTCCCCAGACCCAAATTGAGAGGGGCTGCTTGGGGCCCCCCTGGGGGCCCTTCAGGCCAGCTAGGTCTTTGGGTCCTGGCTCCTTCGGTTTGGGAGCTGTTGCTGCAGTTGGGCATGTTGGCCGGAGAGTGCTTCTCGGGCCGCCAAATGCAACCTTGCAGGTACCTCCCAGGTTCCCGGCCCAACGAAAACCCCCAGACCCAAATGGAGAGGGGCTGCTTGGGGGCCCCCTGGGGGCCCTTCAGGCCAGCTAGGTCTTTGGGTCCTGGCTCCTTCGCTTTGGGAGCTGTTGCTGCAGTTGGGCATGTTGGCCGGAGTGTGCTTCTCCGGCCGCGAACTGCAACCTTGCAGGAATCTCCCAGGTTCCCGGCCCAACGAAAGCCCCCAGACCCAAATGGAGAGGGGCTGCTTGGGGCCCCCCTGGGGGCCCTTCAGGCCAGCTAGGTCTTTGGGTCCTGGCTCCTTCGCTTTGGGAGCTGTTGCTGCAGTTGGGCATGTTGGCCGGAGAGTGCTTCTCGGGCCGCGAACTGCAACCTTGCATGAATCTCCTAGGTTCCCCGCCCAACGAAAGCCCCCAGACCCAAATGGAGAGGGGCTGCTTGGGGACCCCCTGGGGGCCCTTCAGGCCAGCTAGGTCTTTGGGTCCTGGCTCCTTCGGTTTGGGAGCTGTTGCTGCAGTTGGGCATGTTGGCCGGAGAGTGCTTCTCGGGCCGCGAACTGCAACCTTGCAGGATTCTCCCAGGTTCCCGGCCCAACGAAAGCCCCCAGACCCAAATTGAGAGGGGCTGCTTGGGGCCCCCCTGGGGGCCCTTCAGGCCAGCTAGGTCTTTGGGTCCTGGCTCCTTTGGTTTGGGAGCTGTTGCTGCAGTTGGGCATGTTGGCCGGAGAGTGCTTCTCGGGCCACGAACTGCAACCTTGCAGGATTCTCCCAGGATCCGGGCCCAACGAAAGCCCCCAGACCCAAATTGAGAGGAGATCCTTGGGGGCCCCATGGGGGCCCTTCAGGCCAGCTAGGTCTTTGGGTCCTGGCTCCTTCGGTTTGGGAGCTGTTGCTGCAGTTGGGCATGTTGGCCGGAGAGTGCTTCTCGGGCCGCGAACTGCAACCTTGCAGGAATCTCCCAGGTTCCATGCCCAACGAAAGACCCCAGACCCAAATGGAGAGGGGCTGCTTGGGGCCCCCCTGGGGGCCCTTCAGGCCAGCTAGGTCTTTGGGTCCTGGCTCCTTCGGTTTGGGAGCTGTTGCTGCAGTTGGGCATGTTGGCCGGAGAGTGCTTCTCGGGCCGCCAACTGCAACCTTGAAGGTACCTCCCAGGTTCCCGGCCCAACGAAAGCCCCCAGACCCAAATGGAGAGGGGCTGCTTGGTGGCATTCTGGGGGCCCTTCAGGCCAGCTAGGTCTTTGGGTTCTGGCTCCTTCGGTTTGGGAGCTGTTGCTGCAGTTGGGCATGTTGGCCGGAGAGTGCTTCTCGGGCCGCGAACTGCAACCTTGCAGGATTCTCCCAGGTTCCCGGCCCAACGAAAGCCCCCAGACCCAAATTGAGAGGTGCTGCATGGGGGCCCCCTGGGGGCCCTTCAGGCCAGCTAGGTCTTTGGGTCCTGGCTCCTTCGGTTTGGGAGCTGTTGCTGCAGTTGGGCATGTTGGCCGGAGAGTGCTTCTCCGGCCGCGAACTGCAACCTTGCAGGATTCTCCCAGGTTCCCGGCCCAACGAAAGCCCCCAGACCCAAATTGAGAGGGGCTGCTTGGGGCCCCCCTGGGGGCCCTTCAGGCCAGCTAGGTCTTTGGGTCCTGGCTCCTTCGGTTTGGGAGCTGTTGCTGCAGTTGGGCATGTTGGCCGGAGAGTGCTTCTCGGGCCGCGAACTGCAACCTTGCAGGTACCTCCCAGGTTCCCGGCCCAACGAAAACCCCCAGACCCAAATGGAGAGGGGCTGCTTGGGGGCCCCCTGGGGGCCCTTCAGGCCAGCTAGGTCTTTGGGTCCTGGCTCCTTCGCTTTGGGAGCTGTTGCTGCAGTTGGGCATGTTGGCCGGAGTGTGCTTCTCCGGCCGCGAACTGCAACCTTGCAGGAATCTCCCAGGTTCCCGGCCCAACGAAAGCCCCCAGACCCAAATGGAGAGGGGCTGCTTGGGGCCCCCCTGGGGGCCCTTCAGGCCAGCTAGGTCTTTGGGTCCTGGCTCCTTCGGTTTGGGAGCTGTTGCTGCAGTTGGGCATGTTGGCCGGAGAGTGCTTCTCGGGCCGCGAACTGCAACCTTGCATGAATCTCCTAGGTTCCCCGCCCAACGAAAGCCCCCAGACCCAAATGGAGAGGGGCTGCTTGGGGACCCCCTGGGGGCCCTTCAGGCCAGCTAGGTCTTTGGGTCCTGGCTCCTTCGGTTTGGGAGCTGTTGCTGCAGTTGGGCATGTTGGCCGGAGAGTGCTTCTCGGGCCGCGAACTGCAACCTTGCAGGATTCTCCCAGGTTCCCGGCCCAACGAAAGCCCCCAGACCCAAATTGAGAGGGGCTGCTTGGGGCCCCCCTGGGGGCCCTTCAGGCCAGCTAGGTCTTTGGGTCCTGGCTCCTTCGCTTTGGGAGCTGTTGCTGCAGTTGGGCATGTTGGCCGGAGAGTGCTTCTCGGGCCGCGAACTGCAACCTTGCAGGAATCTCCCAAGTTCCCGGCCCAACGAAAGCCCCCAGACCCAAATGGAGAGGGGCTGCTTGGGGGCCCCCTGGGGGCCCTTCAGGCCAGCTACGTCTTTGGGTCCTGGCTCCTTCGCTTTGGGAGCTGTTGCTGCAGTTGGGCATGTTGGCCGGAGAGTGCTTCTCGGGCCACGAACTGCAACCTTGCAGGAATCTCCCAGGTTCCCGGCCCAACGAAAGCCCCCAGACCCAAATGGAGAGGGGCTGCTTGGGGGCCCCCTGGGGGCCCTTCAGGCCAGCTAGGTCTTTGGGTCCTGGCTCCTTCGGTTTGGGAGCTGTTGCTGCAGTTGGGCATGTTGGCCGGAGAGTGCTTCTCGGGCCGCGAACTGCAACCTTGCAGGTACCTCTCAGGTTCTCGGCCCAACGAAAACCCCCAGACCCAAATGGAGAGGGGCTGCTTGGGAGCCCCCTGGGGGCCCTTCAGGCCAGCTAGGTCTTTGGGTCCTGGCTCCTTCGCTTTGGGAGCTGTTGCTGGATATTGGGCATGTTGGCCGGAGAGTGCTTCTCGGGCCGCGAACTGCAACCTTGCAGGAATCTCCCAGGTTCCCGGCCCAACGAAAGCCCCCAGACCCAAATTGAGAGGGGCTGCTTGGGGCCCCCTGGGGGCCCTTCAGGCCAGCTAGGTCTTTGGGTCCTGGCTCCTTCGGTTTGGGAGCTGTTGCTGCAGTTGGGCATGTTGGCCGGAGAGTGCTTCTCGGGCCGCGAACTGCAACCTTGCAGGTACCTCCCAGGTTCCCGGCCCAACGAAAGCCCCCAGACCCAAATGGAGAGGTGCTGCTTGGGGCCCCCCTGGGGGCCCTTCAGGCCAGCTAGGTCTTTGGGTCCTGGCTCCTTCGGTTTGGGATCTGTTGCTGCAGTTGGGCATGTTGGCCGGAGAGTGCTTCTCGGGCCGCCAACTGCAACCTTGCAGGTACCTCCCAGGTTCCCGGCCCAACGAAAGCCCCCAGACCCAAATGGAGAGGGGCTGCTTGGGGACCCCCTGGGGGCACTTCAGGCCAGCTAGGTCTTTGGGTCCTGGCTCCTTCGCTTTGGGAGCTGTTGCTGCAGTTGGGCATGTTGGCCGGAGAGTGCTTCTCGGGCCGCGAACTGTAACCTTGCAGGTACCTCTCAGGTATACATGCCCAACGAAAGCCCCCAGACCCAAATGGAGAGGGGCTACTTGGGGGCCCCCTGGGGGCCCTTCAGGCCAGCTAGGTCTTTGTGTCCTGGCTCATTCGGTTTGGGAGCTGTTGCTGCAGTTGGGCATGTTGGCCGGAGAGTGCTTCTCGGGCCGCGAACTGCAACCTTGCAGGAATCTCCCAGGTTCCCGGCCCAACAGAAGCCCCCAGACCCAAATGGAGAGGGGCTGCTTGGGGGCCCCCTGGGGGCCCTTCAGGCCAGCTAGGTCTTTGGGTCCTGGCTCCTTTGCTTTGGGAGCTGTTGCTGCAGTTGGGCATGTTGGCGGGAGAGTGCTTCTCGGGCCGCCAACTGCAACCTTGCAGGTACCTCCCAGGTTCCCGGCCCAACGAAAACCCCCAGACCCAAATGGAGAGGGGCTGCTTGGGGGCCCCCTGGGGACCCTTCAGGCCAGCTAGGTCTTTGGGTCCTGGCTCCTTCGGTTTGGGAGCTGTTGCTGCAGTTGGGCATGTTGGCCGGAGAGTGCTTCTCGGGCCGCGAACTGCAACCTTGAAGGAATCTCCCAAGTTCCATGCCCAACGAAAGCCCCCAGACCCAAATTGAGAGGGGCTGCTTGGGGTTCCCCTGGGGGCCCTTCAGGCCAGCTAGGTCTTTGGGTCCTGGCTCCTTCGGTTTGGGAGCTGTTGCTGCAGTTGGGCATGTTGGCCGGAGAGTGCTTCTCGGGCCGCGAACTGCAACCTTGCAGGAATCTCCCAGGTTCCTGGCCCAACGAAAGCCCCCAGACCCAAATGGAGAGGGGCTGCTTGGGGGCCCCCTGGGGGCCCTTCAGGCCAGCTAGCTCTTTGGGTCCTGGCTCCTTCGGTTTGGGAGCTGTTGCTGACGTTGGGCATGTTGGCCGGAGAGTGCTTCTTGGGCCGCGAACTGTAATCTTGCAGGTACATCTCAGGTATCCATGCCCAACGAAAGCCCCCAGACCCAAATGGAGAGGGGCTGCTTGGGGGCCCCCTGGGGGCACTTCAGGCCAGCTAGGTCTTTGGGTCCTGGCTCCTTCGGTTTGGGAGCTGTTGCTGCAGTTGGGCATGTTGGCCGGAGAGTGCTTCTCGGGCCGCGAACTGCAACCTTGCAGGTACCTCTCAGGTTCCTGGCCCAACGAAATCCCCCAGACCCAAATGGAGAGGGGCTGCTTGGGAGCCCCCTGGGGGCCCTTCAGGCCAGCTAGGTCTTTGGGTCCTGGCTCCTTCGCTTTGGGAGCTGCTGCTGGATATTGTGCATGTTGGCCGGAGAGTGCTTCTCCGGCCGCGAACTGCAACCTTGCAGGAATCTCCCAAGTTCCCGGCCCAACGAAAGCCCCCAGACCCAAATGGAGAGGGGCTGCTTGGGGGCCCCCTGGGGGCCCTTCAGGCCAGCTAGGTCTTTGGGTCCTGGCTCCTTCGCTTTGGGAGCTGTTGCTGCAGTTGTGCATGTTGGCCGGAGAGTGCTTCTCGGGCCGCGAACTGCAACCTTGCAGGAATCTCCCAGGTTCCCGGCCCAACGAAAGCCCCCAGACCCAAATGGAGAGGGGCTGCTTGGGGACCCCCTGGGGGCACTTCAGGCCAGCTAGGTCTTTGGGTCCTGGCTCCTTCGGTTTGGGAGCTGTTGCTGCAGTTGGGCATGTTGGCCGGAGAGTGCTTCTCGGGCCGCGAACTGCAACCTTGAAGGAATCTCCCAAGTTCCATGCCCAACGAAAGCCCCCAGACCCAAATTGAGAGGGGCTGCTTGGGGTTCCCCTGGGGGCCCTTCAGGCCAGCTAGGTCTTTGGGTCCTGGCTCCTTCGGTTTGGGAGCTGTTGCTGCAGTTGGGCATGTTGGCCGGAGAGTGCTTCTCGGGCCGCGAACTGCAACCTTGCAGGAATCTCCCAGGTTCCTGGCCCAACGAAAGCCCCCAGACCCAAATGGAGAGGGGCTGCTTGGGGGCCCCCTGGGGGCCCTTCAGGCCACCTAGCTCTTTGGGTCCTGGCTCCTTCGGTTTGGGAGCTGTTGCTGCAGTTGTGCATGTTGGCCGGAGAGTGCTTCTCGGGCCGCGAACTGCAACCTTGCAGGAATCTCCCAGGTTCCCGGCCCAACGAAAGCCCCCAGACCCAAATGGAGAGGGGCTGCTTGGGGACCCCCTGGGGGCACTTCAGGCCAGCTAGGTCTTTGGGTCCTGGCTCCTTCGGTTTGGGAGCTGTTGCTGCAGTTGGGCATGTTGGCCGGAGAGTGCTTCTCGGGCCGCGAACTGCAACCTTGCAGGAATCTCCCAGGTTCCATGCCCAACGAAAGCCCCCAGACCCAAATGGAGAGGGGCTGCTTGGGGCCCCCCTGGGGGCCCTTCAGGCCAGCTAGGTCTTTGGGTCCTGGCTCCTTCGGTTTGGGAGCTGTTGCTGCAGTTGGGCATGTTGGCCGGAGAGTGCTTCTCGGGCCACGAACTGCAACCTTGCAGGATTCTCCCAGGTTCCCGGCCCAACGAAAGCCCCCAGACCCAAATTGAGAGGGGCTGCTTGGGGCCCCCCTGGGGGCCCTTCAGGCCAGCTAGGTCTTTGGGTCCTGGCTCCTTCGGTTTGGGAGCTGTTGCTGCAGTTGGGCATGTTGGCCGGAGAGTGCTTCTCGGGCCGCCAACTGCAACCTTGCAGGATTCTCCCAGGTTCCCGGCCCAACGAAAGCCCCCAGACCCAAATGGAGAGGTGCTGCTTGGGGGCCCCCTGGGGGCCCTTCAGGCCAGCTAGGTCTTTGGGTCCTGGCTCCTTCGCTTTGGGAGCTGTTGCTGCAGTTGGGCATGTTGGCCGGAGAGTGCTTCTCGGGTTGCGAACTGCAACCTTGCAGGTACCTCCGAGGTTCCCGGCCCAAATAAAGCCCCCAGACCCAAATGGAGAGGAGATCCTTGGGGGCCCCATGGGGGCCCTTCAGGCCAGCTAGGTCTTTGGGTCCTGGCTCCTTCGGTTTGGGAGCTGTTGCTGCAGTTGGGCATGTTGGCCGGAGAGTGCTTCTCGGGCCGCGAACTGCAACCTTGCAGGAATCTCCCAGGTTCCCGGCCCAACGAAAGCCCCCAGACCCAAATTGAGAGGGGCTGCTTGGGGCCCCCCTGGGGGCCCTTCAGGCCAGCTAGGTCTTTGGGTCCTGGCTCCTTCGGTTTGGGAGCTGTTGCTGCAGTTGGGCATGTTGGCCGGAGAGTGCTTCTCGGGCCGCGAACTGCAACCTTGCAGGATTCTCCCAGGTTCCCGGCCCAACGAAAGCCCCCAGACCCAAGTTGAGAGGGGCTGCTTGGGGCCCCCCTGGGGGCCCTTCAGGCCAGCTAGGTCTTTGGGTCCTGGCTCCTTCGGTTTGGGAGCTGTTGCTGCAGTTGGGCATGTTGGCCGGAGAGTGCTTCTCGGGCCGCGAACTGCAACCTTGCAGGATTCTCCCAGGTTCCCGGCCCAACGAAAGCCCCCAGACCCAAATGGAGAGGTGCTGCTTGGGGCCCCCCTGGGGGCCCTTCAGGCCAGCTAGGTCTTTGGGTCCTGGCTCCTTCGGTTTGGGAGCTGTTGCTGCAGTTGGGCATGTTGGCCGGAGAGTGCTTCTCGGGCCGCGAACTGCAACCTTGCAGGATTCTCCCAGGTTCCCGGCCCAACGAAAGCCCCCAGACCCAAATTGAGAGGGGCTGCTTGGGGCCCCCCTGGGGGCCCTTCAGGCCAGCTAGGTCTTTGGGTCCTGGCTCCTTCGGTTTGGGAGCTGTTGCTGCAGTTGGGCATGTTGGCCGGAGAGTGCTTCTCGGGCCGCCAACTGCAACCTTTCAGGTACCTCCCAGGTTCCCGGCCCAACAAAAGCCCCCAGACCCAAATGGAGAGGGGCTGCTTGGGGACCCCCTGGGGGCACTTCAGGCCAGCTAGGTCTTTGGGTCCTGGCTCCTTCGCTTTGGGAGCTGTTGCTGCAGTTGGGCATGTTGGCCGGAGAGTGCTTCTCGGGCCGCGAACTGTAACCTTGCAGGTACCTCTCAGGTATACATGCCCAACGAAAGCCCCCAGACCCAAATGGAGAGGGGCTACTTGGGGGCCCCCTGGGGGCCCTTCAGGCCAGCTAGGTCTTTGTGTCCTGGCTCATTCGGTTTGGGAGCTGTTGCTGCAGTTGGGCATGTTGGCCGGAGAGTGCTTCTCGGGCCGCGAACTGCAACCTTGCAGGAATCTCCCAGGTTCCCGGCCCAACAGAAGCCCCCAGACCCAAATGGAGAGGGGCTGCTTGGGGGCCCCTGGGGGCCCTTCAGGCCAGCTAGGTCTTTGGGTCCTGGCTCCTTTGCTTTGGGAGCTGTTGCTGCAGTTGGGCATGTTGGCCGGAGAGTGCTTCTCGGGCCGCGAACTGCAACCTTGCAGGTACCTCCCAGGTTCCCTGCCCAAATAAAGCCCCCAGACCCAAATGGAGAGGAGATCCTTGGGGGCCCCATGGGGGCCCTTCAGGCCAGCTAGGTCTTTGGGTCCTGGCTCCTTCGGTTTGGGAGCTGTTGCTGCAGTTGGGCATGTTGGCCGGAGAGTGCTTCTCGGGCCGCGAACTGCAACCTTGCAGGAATCTCCCAGGTTCCATGCCCAACGAAAGCCCCCAGACCCAAATTGAGAGGGGCTGCTTGGGGCCCCCTGGGGGCCCTTCAGGCCAGCTAGGTCTTTGGGTCCTGGCTCCTTCGCTTTGGGAGCTGTTGCTGCAGTTGGGCATGTTGGCCGGAGAGTGCTTCTCGGGCCGCCAACTGCAACCTTGCAGGTACCTCCCAGGTTCCCGGCCCAACGAAAGCCCCCAGACCCAAATTGAGAGGGGCTGCTTGGGGCCCCCCTGGGGGCCCTTCAGGCCAGCTAGGTCTTTGGGTCCTGGCTCCTTCGGTTTGGGAGCTGTTGCTGCAGTTGGGCATGTTGGCCGGAGAGTGCTTCTCGGGCCACGAACTGCAACCTTGCAGGATTCTCCCAGGTTCCCGGCCCAACGAAAGCCCCCAGACCCAAATGGAGAGGTGCTGTTGGGGGCCCCCTGGGGGCCCTTCAGGCCAGCTAGGTCTTTGGGTCCTGGCTCCTTCGCTTTGGGAGCTGTTGCTGCAGTTGGGCATGTTGGCCGGAGAGTGCTTCTCGGGCCGCCAACTGCAACCTTGCAGGTACCTCCCAGGTTCCCGGCCCAACGAAAGCCCCCAGACCCAAATGGAGAGGGGCTGCTTGGGGCCCCCCTGGGGGCCCTTCAGGCCAGCTAGGTCTTTGGGTCCTGGCTCCTTCGCTTTGGGAGCTGTTGCTGCAGTTGGGCATGTTGGCCGGAGAGTGCTTCTCGGGCCACGAACTGCAACCTTGCAGGATTCTCCCAGGTTCCCGGCCCAACGAAAGCCCCCAGACCCAAATGGAGAGGTGCTGTTGGGGGCCCCCTGGGGGCCCTTCAGGCCAGCTAGGTCTTTGGGTCCTGGCTCCTTCGCTTTGGGAGCTGTTGCTGCAGTTGGGCATGTTGGCCGGAGAGTGCTTCTCGGGCCGCGAACTGCAACCTTGCAGGATTCTCCCAGGTTCCCGGCCCAACGAAAGCCCCCAGACCCAAATTGAGAGGGGCTGCTTGGGGCCCCCCTGGGGGCCCTTCAGGCCAGCTAGGTCTTTGGGTCCTGGCTCCTTCGGTTTGGGAGCTGTTGTTGCAGTTGGGCATGTTGGCCGGAGAGTGCTTCTCGGGCCGCCAACTGCAACCTTGCAGGTACCTCCCAGGTTCCCGGCCCAACGAAAGCCCCCAGACCCAAATGGAGAGGGGCTGCTTGGGGACCCCCTGGGGGCACTTCAGGCCAGCTAGGTCTTTGGGTCCTGGCTCCTTCGGTTTGGGAGCTGTTGCTGCAGTTGGGCATGTTGGCCGGAGAGTGCTTCTCGGGCCGCGAACTGTAACCTTGCAGGTACCTCTCAGGTATACATGCCCAACGAAAGCCCCCAGACCCAAATGGAGAGGGGCTACTTGGGGGCCCCCTGGGGGCCCTTCAGGCCAGCTAGGTCTTTGTGTCCTGGCTCATTCGGTTTGGGAGCTGTTGCTGCAGTTGGGCATGTTGGCCGGAGAGTGCTTCTCGGGCCGCGAACTGCAACCTTGCAGGAATCTCCCAGGTTCCCGGCCCAACAGAAGCCCCCAGACCCAAATGGAGAGGGGCTGCTTGGGGGCCCCCTGGGGGCCCTTCAGGCCAGCTAGGTCTTTGGGTCCTGGCTCCTTTGCTTTGGGAGCTGTTGCTGCAGTTGGGCATGTTGGCCGGAGAGTGCTTCTCGGGCCGCCAACTGCAACCTTGTAGGTACCTCCCAGGTTCCCGGCCCAACGAAAACCCCCAGACCCAAATGGAGAGGGGCTGCTTGGGGGCCCCCTGGGGGCCCTTCAGGCCAGCTAGGTCTTTGGGTCCTGGCTCCTTCGGTTTGGGAGCTGTTGCTGCAGTTGGGCATGTTGGCCGGAGAGTGCTTCTCGGGCCGCGAACTGCAACCTTGAAGGAATCTCCCAAGTTCCCGGCCCAACGAAAGCCCCCAGACCCAAATTGAGAGGGGCTGCTTGGGGTTCCCCTGGGGGCCCTTCAGGCCAGCTACGTCTTTGGGTCCTGGCTCCTTCGCTTTGGGAGCTGTTGCTGCAGTTGGGCATGTTGGCCGGAGAGTGCTTCTCGGGCCGCGAACTGCAACCTTGCAGGAATCTCCCAGGTTCCTGGCCCAACGAAAGCCCCCAGACCCAAATGGAGAGGGGCTGCTTGGGGGCCCCCTGGGGCCCTTCAGGCCACCTAGCTCTTTGGGTCCTGGCTCCTTCGGTTTGGGAGCTGTTGCTGCAGTTGGGCATGTTGGCCGGAGAGTGCTTCTCGGGCCGCGAACTGTAATCTTGCAGGTACATCTCAGGTATCCATGCCCAACGAAAGCCCCCAGACCCAAATGGAGAGGGGCTGCTTAGGGGACCCCTGGGGGCACTTCAGGCCAGCTAGGTCTTTGGGTCCTGGCTCCTTCGCTTTGGGAGCTGTTGCTGGATATTGGTCATGTTGGACCAAGAGTGCTTCTCGGGCCGCGAACTGCAACCTTGCAGGTACCTCTCAGGTATCCATGCCCAACGAAAGCCCCCAGACCCAAATGGAGAGGGGCTGCTTGGGGGCCCCCTGGGGGCCCTTCAGGCCAGCTAGGTCTTTGGGTCCTGGCTCCTTCGCTTTGGGAGCTGTTGCTGCAGTTGGGCATGTTGGCCGGAGAGTGCTTCTCGGGCCGCGAACTGCAACCTTGCAGGTACCTCTCAGGTTCCCGGCCCAACGAAAACCCCCAGACCCAAATGGAGAGGGGCTGCTTGGGAGCCCCCTGGGGGCCCTTCAGGCCAGCTACGTCTTTGGGTCCTGGCTCCTTCGCTTTGGGAGCTGCTGCTGGATATTGTGCATGTTGGCCGGAGAGTGCTTCTCCGGCCGCAAACTGCAACCTTGCAGGATTCTCCCAGGTTCCCGGCCCAACGAAAGCCCCCAGACCCAAATTGAGAGGGGCTGCTTGGGGGCCCCCTGGGGGCCCTTCAGGCCAGCTAGGTCTTTGGGTCCTGGCTCCTTCGCTTTGGGAGCTGTTGCTGCAGTTGTGCATGTTGGCCGGAGAGTGCTTCTCGGGCCGCGAACTGTAACCTTGCAGGTACCTCTCAGGTATACATGCCCAACGAAAGCCCCCAGACCCAAATGGAGAGGGGCTACTTGGGGGCCCCCTGGGGGCCCTTCAGGCCAGCTAGGTCTTTGTGTCCTGGCTCATTCGGTTTGGGAGCTGTTGCTGCAGTTGGGCATGTTGGCCGGAGAGTGCTTCTCGGGCCGCGAACTGTAACCTTGCAGGTACCTCTCAGGTATACATGCCCAACGAAAGCCCCCAGACCCAAATGGAGAGGGGCTACTTGGGGGCCCCCTGGGGGCCCTTCAGGCCAGCTAGGTCTTTGTGTCCTGGCTCATTCGGTTTGGGAGCTGTTGCTGCAGTTGGGCATGTTGGCCGGAGAGTGCTTCTCGGGCCGCGAACTGCAACCTTGCAGGAATCTCCCAGGTTCCCGGCCCAACAGAAGCCCCCAGACCCAAATGGAGAGGGGCTGCTTGGGGGCCCCCTGGGGGCCCTTCAGGCCAGCTAGGTCTTTGGGTCCTGGCTCCTTTGCTTTGGGAGCTGTTGCTGCAGTTGGGCATGTTGGCCGGAGAGTGCTTCTCGGGCCGCCAACTGCAACCTTGCAGGTACCTCCCAGGTTCCCGGCCCAACGAAAACCCCCAGACCCAAATGGAGAGGGGCTGCTTGGGGGCCCCCTGGGGGCCCTTCAGGCCAGCTAGGTCTTTGGGTCCTGGCTCCTTCGGTTTGGGAGCTGTTGCTGCAGTTGGGCATGTTGGCCGGAGAGTGCTTCTCGGGCCGCGAACTGCAACCTTGAAGGAATCTCCCAAGTTCCCGGCCCAACGAAAGCCCCCAGACCCAAATTGAGAGGGGCTGCTTGGGGTTCCCCTGGGGGCCCTTCAGGCCAGCTACGTCTTTGGGTCCTGGCTCCTTCGCTTTGGGAGCTGTTGCTGCAGTTGGGCATGTTGGCCGGAGAGTGCTTCTCGGGCCGCGAACTGCAACCTTGCAGGAATCTCCCAGGTTCCTGGCCCAAAGAAAGCCCCCAGACCCAAATGGAGAGGGGCTGCTTGGGGGCCCCCTGGGGCCCTTCAGGCCACCTAGCTCTTTGGGTCCTGGCTCCTTCGGTTTGGGAGCTGTTGCTGCAGTTGGGCATGTTGGCCGGAGAGTGCTTCTCGGGCCGCGAACTGTAATCTTGCAGGTACATCTCAGGTATCCATGCCCAACGAAAGCCCCCAGACCCAAATGGAGAGGGGCTGCTTAGGGGACCCCTGGGGGCCCTTCAGGCCAGCTAGGTCTTTGGGTCCTGGCTCCTTCGCTTTGGGAGCTGTTGCTGGATATTGGTCATGTTGGACCAAGAGTGCTTCTCGGGCCGCGAACTGCAACCTTGCAGGTACCTCTCAGGTATCCATGCCCAACGAAAGCCCCCAGACCCAAATGGAGAGGGGCTGCTTGGGGGCCCCCTGGGGGCCCTTCAGGCCAGCTAGGTCTTTGGGTCCTGGCTCCTTCGCTTTGGGAGCTGTTGCTGCAGTTGGGCATGTTGGCCGGAGAGTGCTTCTCGGGCCGCGAACTGCAACCTTGCAGGTACCTCTCAGGTTCACGGCCCAACGAAAGCCCCCAGACCCAAATGGAGAGGGGCTGCTTGGGAGCCCCCTGGGGGCCCTTCAGGCCAGCTAGGTCTTTGGGTCCTGGCTCCTTCGCTTTGGGAGCTGCTGCTGGATATTGTGCATGTTGGCCGGAGAGTGCTTCTCCGGCCGCGAACTGCAACCTTGCAGGATTCTCCCAGGTTCCCGGCCCAACGAAAGCCCCCAGACCCAAATTGAGAGGGGCTGCTTGGGGGCCCCCTGGGGGCCCTTCAGGCCAGCTAGGTCTTTGGGTCCTGGCTCCTTCGCTTTGGGAGCTGTTGCTGCAGTTGGGCATGTTGGCCGGAGAGTGCTTCTCGGGCCGCGAACTGCAACCTTGCAGGAATCTCCCAGGTTCCTGGCCCAAAGAAAGCCCCCAGACCCAAATGGAGAGGGGCTGCTTGGGGGCCCCCTGGGGCCCTTCAGGCCACCTAGCTCTTTGGGTCCTGGCTCCTTCGGTTTGGGAGCTGTTGCTGCAGTTGGGCATGTTGGCCGGAGAGTGCTTCTCGGGCCGCGAACTGTAATCTTGCAGGTACATCTCAGGTATCCATGCCCAACGAAAGCCCCCAGACCCAAATGGAGAGGGGCTGCTTAGGGGACCCCTGGGGGCCCTTCAGGCCAGCTAGGTCTTTGGGTCCTGGCTCCTTCGCTTTGGGAGCTGTTGCTGGATATTGGTCATGTTGGACCAAGAGTGCTTCTCGGGCCGCGAACTGCAACCTTGCAGGTACCTCTCAGGTATCCATGCCCAACGAAAGCCCCCAGACCCAAATGGAGAGGGGCTGCTTGGGGGCCCCCTGGGGGCCCTTCAGGCCAGCTAGGTCTTTGGGTCCTGGCTCCTTCGCTTTGGGAGCTGTTGCTGCAGTTGGGCATGTTGGCCGGAGAGTGCTTCTCGGGCCGCGAACTGCAACCTTGCAGGTACCTCTCAGGTTCACGGCCCAACGAAAGCCCCCAGACCCAAATGGAGAGGGGCTGCTTGGGAGCCCCCTGGGGGCCCTTCAGGCCAGCTAGGTCTTTGGGTCCTGGCTCCTTCGCTTTGGGAGCTGCTGCTGGATATTGTGCATGTTGGCCGGAGAGTGCTTCTCCGGCCGCGAACTGCAACCTTGCAGGATTCTCCCAGGTTCCCGGCCCAACGAAAGCCCCCAGACCCAAATTGAGAGGGGCTGCTTGGGGGCCCCCTGGGGGCCCTTCAGGCCAGCTAGGTCTTTGGGTCCTGGCTCCTTCGCTTTGGGAGCTGTTGCTGCAGTTGGGCATGTTGGCCGGAGAGTGCTTCTCGGGCCGCGAACTGCAACCTTGCATGAATCTCCCAGGTTCCCGGCCCAACAAAAGCCCCCAGACCCAAATGGAGAGGGGCTGCTTGGGGGCCCCCTGGGGGCCCTTCGGGCCAGCTAGGTCTTTGGGTCCTGGCTCCTTCGCTTTGGGAGCTGTTGCTGCAGTTGGGCATGTTGGCCAGAGAGTGCTTCTCGGGCCGCGAACTGCAACCTTGCAGGTACCTCCCAGGTTCCCGGCCCAACAAAAGCCCCCAGACCCAAATGGAGAGGGGCTGTTGGGGACCCCCTGGGGGCACTTCAGGCCAGCTAGGTCTTTGGGTCCTGGCTCCTTCGCTTTGGGAGCTGTTGCTGCAGTTGGGCATGTTGGCCGGAGAGTGCTTCTCGGGCCGCGGACTGTAACCTTGCAGGTACCTCTCAGGTATACATGCCCAACGAAAGCCCCCAGACCCAAATGGAGAGGGGCTACTTGGGGGCCCCCTGGGGGCCCTTCAGGCCAGCTAGGTCTTTGTGTCCTGGCTCATTCGGTTTGGGAGCTGTTGCTGCAGTTGGGCATGTTGGCCGGAGAGTGCTTCTCGGGCCGCCAACTGCAACCTTGCAGGAATCTCCCAGGTTCCCGGCCCAACAGAAGCCCCCAGACCCAAATGGAGAGGGGCTGCTTGGGGGCCCCCTGGGGGCCCTTCAGGCCAGCTAGGTCTTTGGGTCCTGGCTCCTTTGCTTTGGGAGCTGTTGCTGCAGTTGGGCATGTTGGCCGGAGAGTGCTTCTCGGGCCGCGAACTGCAACCTTGCAGGAACCTCCCAGGTTCCCTGCCCAAATAAAGCCCCCAGACCCAAATGGAGAGGAGATCCTTGGGGGCCCCATGGGGGCCCTTCAGGCCAGCTAGGTCTTTGGGTCCTGGCTCCTTCGGTTTGGGAGCTGTTGCTGCAGTTGGGCATGTTGGCCGGAGAGTGCTTCTCGGGCCGCGAACTGCAACCTTGCAGGAATCTCCCAGGTTCCATGCCCAAGGAAAGCCCCCAGACCCAAATTGAGAGGGGCTGCTTGGGGCCCCCTGGGGGCCCTTCAGGCCAGCTAGGTCTTTGGGTCCTGGCTCCTTCGGTTTGGGAGCTGTTGCTGCAGTTGGGCATGTTGGCCGGAGAGTGCTTCTCGGGCCGCCAACTGCAACCTTGCAGGTACCTCCCAGGTTCCCGGCCCAACGAAAGCCCCCAGACCCAAATTGAGAGGGGCTGCTTGGGGCCCCCCTGGGGGCCCTTCAGGCCAGCTAGGTCTTTGGGTCCTGGCTCCTTCGGTTTGGGAGCTGTTGCTGCAGTTGGGCATGTTGGCCGGAGAGTGCTTCTCGGGCCACGAACTGCAACCTTGCAGGATTCTCCCAGGTTCCCGGCCCAACGAAAGCCCCCAGACCCAAATGGAGAGGTGCTGTTGGGGGCCCCCTGGGGGCCCTTCAGGCCAGCTAGGTCTTTGGGTCCTGGCTCCTTTGCTTTGGGAGCTGTTGCTGCAGTTGGGCATGTTGGCCGGAGAGTGCTTCTCGGGCCGCGAACTGCAACCTTGCAGGTACCTCCCAGGTTCCCTGCCCAAATAAAGCCCCCAGACCCAAATGGAGAGGAGATCCTTGGGGGCCCCATGGGGGCCCTTCAGGCCAGCTAGGTCTTTGGGTCCTGGCTCCTTCGGTTTGGGAGCTGTTGCTGCAGTTGGGCATGTTGGCCGGAGAGTGCTTCTCGGGCCGCGAACTGCAACCTTGCAGGTACCTCCCAGGTTCCCTGCCCAAATAAAGCCCCCAGACCCAAATGGAGAGGAGATCCTTGGGGGCCCCATGGGGGCCCTTCAGGCCAGCTAGGTCTTTGGGTCCTGGCTCCTTCGGTTTGGGAGCTGTTGCTGCAGTTGGGCATGTTGGCCGGAGAGTGCTTCTCGGGCCGCCAACTGCAACCTTGCAGGATTCTCCCAGGTTCCCGGCCCAACGAAAGCCCCCAGACCCAAATTGAGAGGGGCTGCTTGGGGCCCCCCTGGGGGCCCTTCAGGCCAGCTAGGTCTTTGGGTCCTGGCTCCTTCGGTTTGGGAGCTGTTGCTGCAGTTGGGCATGTTGGCCGGAGAGTGCTTCTCGGGCCACGAACTGCAACCTTGCAGGATTCTCCCAGGTTCCCGGCCCAACGAAAGCCCCCAGACCCAAATGGAGAGGTGCTGTTGGGGGCCCCCTGGGGGCCCTTCAGGCCAGCTAGGTCTTTGGGTCCTGGCTCCTTCGCTTTGGGAGCTGTTGCTGCAGTTGGGCATGTTGGCCGGAGAGTGCTTCTCGGGCCGCCAACTGCAACCTTGCAGGTACCTCCCAGGTTCCCGGCCCAACGAAAGCCCCCAGACCCAAATGGAGAGGGGCTGCTTGGGGCCCCCCTGGGGGCCCTTCAGGCCAGCTAGGTCTTTGGGTCCTGGCTCCTTCGGTTTGGGAGCTGTTGCTGCAGTTGGGCATGTTGGCCGGAGAGTGCTTCTCGGGCCACGAACTGCAACCTTGCAGGATTCTCCCAGGTTCCCGGCCCAACGAAAGCCCCCAGACCCAAATGGAGAGGTGCTGTTGGGGGCCCCCTGGGGGCCCTTCAGGCCAGCTAGGTCTTTGGGTCCTGGCTCCTTCGGTTTGGGAGCTGTTGCTGCAGTTGGGCATGTTGGCCGGAGAGTGCTTCTCGGGCCGCGAACTGCAACCTTGCAGGATTCTCCCAGGTTCCCGGCCCAACGAAAGCCCCCAGACCCAAATGGAGAGGGGCTGCTTGGGGCCCCCCTGGGGGCCCTTCAGGCCAGCTAGGTCTTTGGGTCCTGGCTCCTTCGGTTTGGGAGCTGTTGCTGCAGTTGGGCATGTTGGCCGGAGAGTGCTTCTCGGGCCGCCAACTGCAACCTTGCAGGTACCTCCCAGGTTCCCGGCCCAACGAAAACCCCCAGACCCAAATGGAGAGGGGCTGCTTGGGGGCCCCCTGGGGGCCCTTCAGGCCAGCTAGGTCTTTGGGTCCTGGCTCCTTCGCTTTGGGAGCTGTTGCTGCAGTTGGGCATGTTGGCCGGAGAGTGCTTCTCGGGCCGCGAACTGTAACTTCCAGGTACCTCTCAGGTATACATGCCCAATGAAAGCCCCCAGACCCAAATGGAGAGGGGCTGCTTGGGGGGCTTCTGGGGGCCCTTCAGGCCAGCTAGGTCTTTGGGTCCTGGCTCCTTTGCTTTGGGAGCTGTTGCTGCAGTTGGGCATGTTGGCCGGAGAGTGCTTCTCGGGCCGCCAACTGCAACCTTGCAGGTACCTCCCAGGTTCCCTGCCCAAATAAAGCCCCCAGACCCAAATGGAGAGGAGCTCCTTGGGGGCCCCCTGGGGGCCCTTCAGGCCAGCTAGGTCTTTGTGTCCTGGCTCCTTCGGTTTGGGAGCTGTTGCTGCAGTTGGGCATGTTGGCCGGAGAGTGCTTCTCGGGCCGCGAACTGCAACCTTGCAGGAATCTCCCAGGTTCCATGCCCAACGAAAGCCCCCAGACCCAAATTGAGAGGGGCTGCTTGGGGCCCCCTGGGGGCCCTTCAGGCCAGCTAGGTCTTTGGGTCCTGGCTCCTTCGCTTTGGGAGCTGTTGCTGCAGTTGGGCATGTTGGCCGGAGAGTGCTTCTCGGGCCGCCAACTGCAACCTTGCAGGTACCTCCCAGGTTCCCGGCCCAACGAAAGCCCCCAGACCCAAATTGAGAGGGGCTGCTTGGGGCCCCCCTGGGGGCCCTTCAGGCCAGCTAGGTCTTTGGGTCCTGGCTCCTTCGGTTTGGGAGCGGTTGCTGCAGTTGGGCATGTTGGCCGGAGAGTGCTTCTCGGGCCGCGAACTGTAATCTTGCAGGTACATCTCAGGTATCCATGCCCAACGAAAGCCCCCAGACCCAAATGGAGAGGGGCTGCTTGGGGGACCCCTGGGGGCCCTTCAGGCCAGCTAGGTCTTTGGGTCCTGGCTCTTTCTCTTTGGGAGCTGTTGCTGGATATTGGTCATGTTGGACCAAGAGTGCTTCTCGGGCCGCGAACTGCAACCTTGCAGGTACCTCTCAGGTATCCATGCCCAACGAAAGCCCCCAGACCCAAATGGAGAGGGGCTGCTTGGGGGCCCCCTGGGGGCCCTTCAGGCCAGCTAGGTCTTTGGGTCCTGGCTCCTTTGCTTTGGGAGCTGTTGCTGCAGTTGGGCATGTTGGCCGGAGAGTGCTTCTCGGGCCGCGAACTGCAACCTTGCAGGAATCTCCCAGGTTCCCTGCCCAAATAAAGCCCCCAGACCCAAATGGAGAGGAGATCCTTGGGGGCCCCATGGGGGCCCTTCAGGCCAGCTAGGTCTTTGGGTCCTGGCTCCTTCGGTTTGGGAGCTGTTGCTGCAGTTGGGCATGTTGGCCGGAGAGTGCTTCTCGGGCCGCGAACTGCAACCTTGCAGGAATCTCCCAGGTTCCATGCCCAACGAAAGCCCCCAGACCCAAATTGAGAGGGGCTGCTTGGGGCCCCCTGGGGGCCCTTCAGGCCAGCTAGGTCTTTGGGTCCTGGCTCCTTCGGTTTGGGAGCTGTTGCTGCAGTTGGGCATGTTGGCCGGAGAGTGCTTCTCGGGCCGCCAACTGCAACCTTGCAGGTACCTCCCAGGTTCCCGGCCCAACGAAAGCCCCCAGACCCAAATTGAGAGGGGCTGCTTGGGGCCCCCCTGGGGGCCCTTCAGGCCAGCTAGGTCTTTGGGTCCTGGCTCCTTCGCTTTGGGAGCTGTTGCTGCAGTTGGGCATGTTGGCCGGAGAGTGCTTCTCGGGCCACGAACTGCAACCTTGCAGGATTCTCCCAGGTTCCCGGCCCAACGAAAGCCCCCAGACCCAAATGGAGAGGTGCTGTTGGGGGCCCCCTGGGGGCCCTTCAGGCCAGCTAGGTCTTTGGGTCCTGGCTCCTTCGCTTTGGGAGCTGTTGCTGCAGTTGGGCATGTTGGCCGGAGAGTGCTTCTCGGGCCGCCAACTGCAACCTTGCAGGTACCTCCCAGGTTCCCGGCCCAACGAAAGCCCCCAGACCCAAATGGAGAGGGGCTGCTTGGGGCCCCCCTGGGGGCCCTTCAGGCCAGCTAGGTCTTTGGGTCCTGGCTCCTTCGGTTTGGGAGCTGTTGCTGCAGTTGGGCATGTTGGCCGGAGAGTGCTTCTCGGGCCACGAACTGCAACCTTGCAGGATTCTCCCAGGTTCCCGGCCCAACGAAAGCCCCCAGACCCAAATGGAGAGGTGCTGTTGGGGGCCCCCTGGGGGCCCTTCAGGCCAGCTAGGTCTTTGGGTCCTGGCTCCTTCGGTTTGGGAGCTGTTGCTGCAGTTGGGCATGTTGGCCGGAGAGTGCTTCTCGGGCCGCGAACTGCAACCTTGCAGGATTCTCCCAGGTTCCCGGCCCAACGAAAGCCCCCAGACCCAAATGGAGAGGGGCTGCTTGGGGCCCCCCTGGGGGCCCTTCAGGCCAGCTAGGTCTTTGGGTCCTGGCTCCTTCGGTTTGGGAGCTGTTGCTGCAGTTGGGCATGTTGGCCGGAGAGTGCTTCTCGGGCCGCCAACTGCAACCTTGCAGGTACCTCCCAGGTTCCCGGCCCAACGAAAACCCCCAGACCCAAATGGAGAGGGGCTGCTTGGGGGCCCCCTGGGGGCCCTTCAGGCCAGCTAGGTCTTTGGGTCCTGGCTCCTTCGGTTTGGGAGCTGTTGCTGCAGTTGGGCATGTTGGCCGGAGAGTGCTTCTCGGGCCGCGAACTGTAACTTCCAGGTACCTCTCAGGTATACATGCCCAATGAAAGCCCCCAGACCCAAATGGAGAGGGGCTGCTTGGGGGGCTTCTGGGGGCCCTTCAGGCCAGCTAGGTCTTTGGGTCCTGGCTCCTTTGCTTTGGGAGCTGTTGCTGCAGTTGGGCATGTTGGCCGGAGAGTGCTTCTCGGGCCGCCAACTGCAACCTTGCAGGTACCTCCCAGGTTCCCTGCCCAAATAAAGCCCCCAGACCCAAATGGAGAGGAGCTCCTTGGGGGCCCCATGGGGGCCCTTCAGGCCAGCTAGGTCTTTGGGTCCTGGCTCCTTCGGTTTGGGAGCTGTTGCTGCAGTTGGGCATGTTGGCCGGAGAGTGCTTCTCGGGCCGCGAACTGCAACCTTGCAGGAATCTCCCAGGTTCCATGCCCAACGAAAGCCCCCAGACCCAAATTGAGAGGGGCTGCTTGGGGCCCCCTGGGGGCCCTTCAGGCCAGCTAGGTCTTTGGGTCCTGGCTCCTTCGCTTTGGGAGCTGTTGCTGCAGTTGGGCATGTTGGCCGGAGAGTGCTTCTCCGGCCGCGAACTGCAACCTTGCAGGAATCTCCCAGGTTCCCGGCCCAACGAAAGCCCCCAGACCCAAATTGAGAGGGGCTGCTTGGGGGCCCCCTGGGGGCCCTTCAGGCCAGCTAGGTCTTTGGGTCCTGGCTCCTTCGCTTTGGGAGCTGTTGCTGCAGTTGTGCATGTTGGCCGGAGAGTGCTTCTCGGGCCGCGAACTGCAACCTTGCATGAATCTCCCAGGTTCCCGGCCCAACGAAAGCCCCCAGACCCAAATGGAGAGGGGCTGCTTGGGGACCCCCTGGGGGCACTTCAGGCCAGCTAGGTCTTTGGGTCCTGGCTCCTTCGCTTTGGGAGCTGTTGCTGCAGTTGGGCATGTTGGCCGGAGAGTGCTTCTCGGGCCGCGAACTGCAACCTTGCAGGAATCTCCCAGGTTCCATGCCCAACGAAAGCCCCCAGACCCAAATGGAGAGGGGCTGCTTGGGGCCCCCCTGGGGGCCCTTCAGGCCAGCTAGGTCTTTGGGTCCTGGCTCCTTCGGTTTGGGAGCTGTTGCTGCAGTTGGGCATGTTGGCCGGAGAGTGCTTCTCGGGCCGCCAACTGCAACCTTGCAGGATTCTCCCAGGTTCCCGGCCCAACGAAAGCCCCCAGACCCAAATGGAGAGGGGCTGCTTGGGGCCCCCCTGGGGGCCCTTCAGGCCAGCTAGGTCTTTGGGTCCTGGCTCCTTCGCTTTGGGAGCTGTTGCTGCAGTTGGGCATGTTGGCCGGAGAGTGCTTCTCGGGCCGCGAACTGCAACCTTGCAGGAATCTCCCAGGTTCCATGCCCAACGAAAGCCCCCAGACCCAAATGGAGAGGGGCTGCTTGGGGCCCCCCTGGGGGCCCTTCAGGCCAGCTAGGTCTTTGGGTCCTGGCTCCTTCGGTTTGGGAGCTGTTGCTGCAGTTGGGCATGTTGGCCGGAGAGTGCTTCTCGGGCCGCGAACTGCAACCTTGCAGGATTCTCCCAGGTTCCCGGCCCAACGAAAGCCCCCAGACCCAAATGGAGAGGGGCTGCTTGGGGCCCCCCTGGGGGCCCTTCAGGCCAGCTAGGTCTTTGGGTCCTGGCTCCTTCGGTTTGGGAGCTGTTGCTGCAGTTGGGCATGTTGGCCGGAGAGTGCTTCTCGGGCCGCGAACTGCAACCTTGCAGGATTCTCCCAGGTTCCCGGCCCAACGAAAGCCCCCAGACCCAAATGGAGAGGGGCTGCTTGGGGCCCCCCTGGGGGCCCTTCAGGCCAGCTAGGTCTTTGGGTCCTGGCTCCGTCGGTTTGGGAGCTGTTGCTGCAGTTGGGCATGTTGGCCGGAGAGTGCTTCTCGGGCCGCGAACTGCAACCTTGCAGGTACCTCCCAGGTTCCCGGCCCAACGAAAGCCCCCAGACCCAAATGGAGAGGTGCTGTTGGGGGCCCCCTGGGGGCCCTTCAGGCCAGCTAGGTCTTTGGGTCCTGGCTCCTTCGCTTTGGGAGCTGTTGCTGCAGTTGGGCATGTTGGCCGGAGAGTGCTTCTCGGGCCGCGAACTGCAACCTTGCAGGAATCTCCCAGGTTCCCGGCCCAACGAAAGCCCCCAGACCCAAATTGAGAGGGGCTGCTTGGGGCCCCCCTGGGGGCCCTTCAGGCCAGCTAGGTCTTTGGGTCCTGGCTCCTTCGGTTTGGGAGCTGTTGCTGCAGTTGGGCATGTTGGCCGGAGAGTGCTTCTTGGGCCACGAACTGCAACCTTGCAGGATTCTCCCAGGTTCCCGGCCCAACGAAAGCCCCCAGACCCAAATGGAGAGGTGCTGCTTGGGGGCCCCCTGGGGGCCCTTCAGGCCAGCTAGGTCTTTGGGTCCTGGCTCCTTCGCTTTGGGAGCTGTTGCTGCAGTTGGGCATGTTGGCCGGAGAGTGCTTCTCGGGCCGCGAACTGCAACCTTGCAGGTACCTCCCAGGTTCCCGGCCCAACGAAAGCCCCCAGACCCAAATTGAGAGGGGCTGCTTGGGGCCCCCCTGGGGGCCCTTCAGGCCAGCTAGGTCTTTGGGTCCTGGCTCCTTCGGTTTGGGAGCTGTTGCTGCAGTTGGGCATGTTGGCCGGAGAGTGCTTCTCGGGCCGCCAACTGCAACCTTGCAGGTACCTCCCAGGTTCCCGGCCCAACAAAAGCCCCCAGACCCAAATGGAGAGGGGCTGCTTGGGGACCCCCTGGGGGCACTTCAGGCCAGCTAGGTCTTTGGGTCCTGGCTCCTTCGCTTTGGGAGCTGTTGCTGCAGTTGGGCATGTTGGCCGGAGAGTGCTTCTCGGGCCGCGAACTGTAACCTTGCAGGTACCTCTCAGGTATACATGCCCAACGAAAGCCCCCAGACCCAAATGGAGAGGGGCTACTTGGTGGCCCCCTGGGGGCCCTTCAGGCCAGCTAGGTCTTTGTGTCCTGGCTCATTCGGTTTGGGAGCTGTTGCTGCAGTTGGGCATGTTGGCCGGAGAGTGCTTCTCGGGCCGCGAACTGCAACCTTGCAGGAATCTCCCAGGTTCCCGGCCCAACAGAAGCCCCCAGACCCAAATGGAGAGGGGCTGCTTGGGGGCCCCCTGGGGGCCCTTCAGGCCAGCTAGGTCTTTGGGTCCTGGCTCCTTTGCTTTGGGAGCTGTTGCTGCAGTTGGGCATGTTGGCCGGAGAGTGCTTCTCGGGCCGCGAACTGCAACCTTGCAGGTACCTCCCAGGTTCCCTGCCCAAATAAAGCCCCCAGACCCAAATGGAGAGGAGATCCTTGGGGGCCCCATGGGGGCCCTTCAGGCCAGCTAAGTCTTTGGGTCCTGGCTCCTTCGGTTTGGGAGCTGTTGCTGCAGTTGGGCATGTTGGCCGGAGAGTGCTTCTCGGGCCGCGAACAGCAACCTTGCAGGAATCTCCCAGGTTCCATGCCCAACGAAAGCCCCCAGTCCCAAATTGAGAGGGGCTGCTTGGGGCCCCCGGGGGCCCTTCAGGCCAGCTAGGTCTTTGGGTCCTGGCTCCTTCGGTTTGGGAGCTGTTGCTGCAGTTGGGCATGTTGGCCGGAGAGTGCTTCTCGGGCCGCGAACTGCAACCTTGCAGGTACCTCCCAGGTTCCCGGCCCAACGAAAGCCCCCAGACCCAAATTGAGAGGGGCTGCTTGGGGCCCCCCTGGGGGCCCTTCAGGCCAGCTAGGTCTTTGGGTCCTGGCTCCTTCGGTTTGGGAGCTGTTGCTGCAGTTGGGCATGTTGGCCGGAGAGTGCTTCTCGGGCCACGAACTGCAACCTTGCAGGATTCTCCCAGGTTCCCGGCCCAACGAAAGCCCCCAGACCCAAATGGAGAGGTGCTGTTGGGGGCCCCCTGGGGGCCCTTCAGGCCAGCTAGGTCTTTGGGTCCTGGCTCCTTTGCTTTGGGAGCTGTTGCTGCAGTTGGGCATGTTGGCCGGAGAGTGCTTCTCGGGCCGCGAACTGCAACCTTGCAGGTACCTCCCAGGTTCCCTGCCCAAATAAAGCCCCCAGACCCAAATGGAGAGGAGATCCTTAGGGGACCCATGGGGGCCCTTCAGGCCAGCTAGGTCTTTGGGTCCTGGCTCCTTCGCTTTGGGAGCTGTTGCTGCAGTTGGGCATGTTGGCCGGTGAGTGCTTCTCGGGCCGCGAACTGCAACCTTGCAGGAATCTCCCAGGTTCCATGCCCAACGAAAGCCCCCAGACCCAAATGGAGAGGGGCTGCTTGGGGCCCCCCTGGGGGCCCTTCAGGCCAGCTAGGTCTTTGGGTCCTGGCTCCTTCGCTTTGGGAGCTGTTGCTGCAGTTGGGCATGTTGGCCGGAGAGTGCTTCTCGGGCCGCGAACTGCAACCTTGCAGGATTCTCCCAGGTTCCCGGCCCAACGAAAGCCCCCAGACCCAAATGGAGAGGGGCTGCTTGGGGCCCCCCTGGGGGCCCTTCAGGCCAGCTAGGTCTTTGGGTCCTGGCTCCTTCGGTTTGGGAGCTGTTGCTGCAGTTGGGCATGTTGGCCGGAGAGTGCTTCTCGGGCCGCGAACTGCAACCTTGCAGGATTCTCCCAGGTTCCCGGCCCAACGAAAGCCCCCAGACCCAAATGGAGAGGTGCTGCTTGGGGGCCCCCTGGGGGCCCTTCAGGCCAGCTAGGTCTTTGGGTCCTGGCTCCTTCGCTTTGGGAGCTGTTGCTGCAGTTGGGCATGTTGGCCGGAGAGTGCTTCTCGGGCCGCGAACTGCAACCTTGCAGGATTCTCCCAGGTTCCCGGCCCAACGAAAGCCCCCAGACCCAAATTGAGAGGGGCTGCTTGGGGCCCCCCTGGGGGCCCTTCAGGCCAGCTAGGTCTTTGGGTCCTGGCTCCTTCGGTTTGGGAGCTGTTGCTGCAGTTGGGCATGTTGGCCGGAGAGTGCTTCTCGGGCCACGAACTGCAACCTTGCAGGATTCTCCCAGGTTCCCGGCCCAATGAAAGCCCCCAGACCCAAATGGAGAGGTGCTGCTTGGGGGCCCCCTGGGGGCCCTTCAGGCCAGCTAGGTCTTTGGGTCCTGGCTCCTTCGCTTTGGGAGCTGTTGCTGCAGTTGGGCATGTTGGCCGGAGAGTGCTTCTCGGGCCGCGAACTGCAACCTTGCAGGATTCTCCCAGGTTCCCGGCCCAACGAAAGCCCCCAGACCCAAATTGACAGGGGCTGCTTGGGGCCCCCCTGGGGGCCCTTCAGGCCAGCTAGGTCTTTGGGTCCTGGCTCCTTCGGTTTGGGAGCTGTTGCTGCAGTTGGGCATGTTGGCCGGAGAGTGCTTCTCGGGCCGCCAACTGCAACCTTGCAGGTACCTCCCAGGTTCCCGGCCCAACAAAAGCCCCCAGACCCAAATGGAGAGGGGCTGCTTGGGGACCCCCTGGGGGCACTTCAGGCCAGCTAGGTCTTTGGGTCCTGGCTCCTTCGCTTTGGGAGCTGTTGCTGCAGTTGGGCATGTTGGCCGGAGAGTGCTTCTCGGGCCGCGAACTGTAACCTTGCAGGTACCTCTCAGGTATACATGCCCAACGAAAGCCCCCAGACCCAAATGGAGAGGGGCTACTTGGGGGCCCCCTGGGGGCCCTTCAGGCCAGCTAGGTCTTTGTGTCCTGGCTCATTCGGTTTGGGAGCTGTTGCTGCAGTTGGGCATGTTGGCCGGAGAGTGCTTCTCGGGCCGCGAACTGCAACCTTGCAGGAATCTCCCAGGTTCCCGGCCCAACAGAAGCCCCCAGACCCAAATGGAGAGGGGCTGCTTGGGGGCCCCCTGGGGGCCCTTCAGGCCAGCTAGGTCTTTGGGTCCTGGCTCCTTTGCTTTGGGAGCTGTTGCTGCAGTTGGGCATGTTGGCCGGAGAGTGCTTCTCGGGCCGCGAACTGCAACCTTGCAGGTACCTCCCAGGTTCCCTGCCCAAATAAAGCCCCCAGACCCAAATGGAGAGGAGATCCTTGGGGGCCCCCTGGGGGCCCTTCAGGCCAGCTAGGTCTTTGGGTCCTGGCTCCTTCGGTTTGGGAGCTGTTGCTGCAGTTGGGCATGTTGGCCGGAGAGTGCTTCTCGGGCCGCGAACTGCAACCTTGCAGGAATCTCCCAGGTTCCATGCCCAACGAAAGCCCCCAGACCCAAATTGAGAGGGGCTGCTTGGGGCCCCCTGGGGGCCCTTCAGGCCAGCTAGGTCTTTGGGTCCTGGCTCCTTCGGTTTGGGAGCTGTTGCTGGATATTGGGCATGTTGGCCGGAGAGTGCTTCTCGGGCCGCCAACTGCAACCTTGCAGGTACCTCCCAGGTTCCCGGCCCAACGAAAGCCCCCAGACCCAAATTGAGAGGGGCTGCTTGGGGCCCCCCTGGGGGCCCTTCAGGCCAGCTAGGTCTTTGGGTCCTGGCTCCTTCGGTTTGGGAGCTGTTGCTGCAGTTGGGCATGTTGGCCGGAGAGTGCTTCTCGGGCCACGAACTGCAACCTTGCAGGATTCTCCCAGGTTCCCGGCCCAACGAAAGCCCCCAGACCCAAATGGAGAGGTGCTGTTGGGGGCCCCCTGGGGGCCCTTCAGGCCAGCTAGGTCTTTGGGTCCTGGCTCCTTTGCTTTGGGAGCTGTTGCTGCAGTTGGGCATGTTGGCCGGAGAGTGCTTCTCGGGCCGCCAACTGCAACCTTGCAGGTACCTCCCAGGTTCCCTGCCCAAATAAAGCCCCCAGACCCAAATGGAGAGGAGATCCTTGGGGGCCCCATGGGGGCCCTTCAGGCCAGCTAGGTCTTTGGGTCCTGGCTCCTTCGGTTTGGGAGCTGTTGCTGCAGTTGGGCATGTTGGCCGGAGAGTGCTTCTCGGGCCGCGAACTGCAACCTTGCAGGAATCTCCCAGGTTCAATGCCCAACGAAAGCCCCCAGACCCAAATTGAGAGGGGCTGCTTGGGGCCCCCTGGGGGCCCTTCAGGCCAGCTAGGTCTTTGGGTCCTGGCTCCTTCGCTTTGGGAGCTGTTGCTGCAGTTGGGCATGTTGGCCGGAGAGTGCTTCTCGGGCCGCGAACTGCAACCTTGCAGGTACCTCCCAGGTTCCCGGCCCAACGAAAGCCCCCAGACCCAAATTGAGAGGGGCTGCTTGGGGCCCCCCTGGGGGCCCTTCAGGCCAGCTAGGTCTTTGGGTCCTGGCTCCTTCGCTTTGGGAGCTGTTGCTGCAGTTGGGCATGTTGGCCGGAGAGTGCTTCTCGGGCCACGAACTGCAACCTTGCAGGATTCTCCCAGGTTCCCGGCCCAACGAAAGCCCCCAGACCCAAATGGAGAGGTGCTGTTGGGGGCCCCCTGGGGGCCCTTCAGGCCAGCTAGGTCTTTGGGTCCTGGCTCCTTTGCTTTGGGAGCTGTTGCTGCAGTTGGGCATGTTGGCCGGAGAGTGCTTCTCGGGCCGCGAACTGCAACCTTGCAGGTACCTCCCAGGTTCCCTGCCCAAATAAAGCCCCCAGACCCAAATGGAGAGGAGATCCTTGGGGGCCCCATGGGGGCCCTTCAGGCCAGCTAGGTCTTTGGGTCCTGGCTCCTTCGGTTTGGGAGCTGTTGCTGCAGTTGGGCATGTTGGCCGGAGAGTGCTTCTCGGGCCGCGAACTGCAACCTTGCAGGAATCTCCCAGGTTCCATGCCCAACGAAAGCCCCCAGACCCAAATTGAGAGGGGCTGCTTGGGGCCCCCTGGGGGCCCTTCAGGCCAGCTAGGTCTTTGGGTCCTGGCTCCTTCGGTTTGGGAGCTGTTGCTGCAGTTGGGCATGTTGGCCGGAGAGTGCTTCTCGGGCCGCCAACTGCAACCTTGCAGGTACCTCCCAGGTTCCCGGCCCAACGAAAGCCCCCAGACCCAAATTGAGAGGGGCTGCTTGGGGCCCCCCTGGGGGCCCTTCAGGCCAGCTAGGTCTTTGGGTCCTGGCTCCTTCGGTTTGGGAGCTGTTGCTGCAGTTGGGCATGTTGGCCGGAGAGTGCTTCTCGGGCCACGAACTGCAACCTTGCAGGATTCTCCCAGGTTCCCGGCCCAACGAAAGCCCCCAGACCCAAATGGAGAGGTGCTGTTGGGGGCCCCCTGGGGGCCCTTCAGGCCAGCTAGGTCTTTGGGTCCTGGCTCCTTTGCTTTGGGAGCTGTTGCTGCAGTTGGGCATGTTGGCCGGAGAGTGCTTCTCGGGCCGCCAACTGCAACCTTGCAGGTACCTCCCAGGTTCCCTGCCCAAATAAAGCCCCCAGACCCAAATGGAGAGGAGATCCTTGGGGGCCCCATGGGGGCCCTTCAGGCCAGCTAGGTCTTTGGGTCCTGGCTCCTTCGGTTTGGGAGCTGTTGCTGCAGTTGGGCATGTTGGCCGGAGAGTGCTTCTCGGGCCGCGAACTGCAACCTTGCAGGAATCTCCCAGGTTCCATGCCCAACGAAAGCCCCCAGACCCAAATTGAGAGGGGCTGCTTGGGGGCCCCCTGGGGGCCCTTCAGGCCAGCTAGGTCTTTGGGTCCTGGCTCCTTCGCTTTGGGAGCTGTTGCTGCAGTTGGGCATGTTGGCCGGAGAGTGCTTCTCGGGCCGCCAACTGCAACCTTGCAGGTACCTCCCAGGTTCCCGGCCCAACGAAAGCCCCCAGACCCAAATTGAGAGGGGCTGCTTGGGGCCCCCCTGGGGGCCCTTCAGGCCAGCTAGGTCTTTGGGTCCTGGCTCCTTCGGTTTGGGAGCTGTTGCTGCAGTTGGGCATGTTGGCCGGAGAGTGCTTCTCGGGCCACGAACTGCAACCTTGCAGGATTCTCCCAGGTTCCCGGCCCAACGAAAGCCCCCAGACCCAAATGGAGAGGTGCTGTTGGGGGCCCCCTGGGGGCCCTTCAGGCCAGCTAGGTCTTTGGGTCCTGGCTCCTTCGCTTTGGGAGCTGTTGCTGCAGTTGGGCATGTTGGCCGGAGAGTGCTTCTCGGGCCGCCAACTGCAACCTTGCAGGTACCTCCCAGGTTCCCGGCCCAACGAAAGCCCCCAGACCCAAATTGAGAGGGGCTGCTTGGGGGCCCCCTTGGGGGCCCTTCAGGCCAGCTAGGTCTTTGGGTCCTGGCTCCTTCGGTTTGGGAGCTGTTGCTGCAGTTGGGCATGTTGGCCGGAGAGTGCTTCTCGGGCCACGAACTGCAACCTTGCAGGATTCTCCCAGGTTCCCGGCCCAACGAAAGCCCCCAGACCCAAATGGAGAGGTGCTGTTGGGGGCCCCCTGGGGGCCCTTCAGGCCAGCTAGGTCTTTGGGTCCTGGCTCATTCGCTTTGGGAGCTGTTGCTGCAGTTGGGCATGTTGGCCGGAGAGTGCTTCTCGGGCCGCGAACTGCAACCTTGCAGGATTCTCCCAGGTTCCCGGCCCAACGAAAGCCCCCAGACCCAAATTGAGAGGGGCTGCTTGGGGCCCCCCTGGGGGCCCTTCAGGCCAGCTAGGTCTTTGGGTCCTGGCTCCTTCGGTTTGGGAGCTGTTGCTGCAGTTGGGCATGTTGGCCGGAGAGTGCTTCTCGGGCCGCCAACTGCAACCTTGCAGGTACCTCCCAGGTTCCCGGCCCAACGAAAGCCCCCAGACCCAAATTGAGAGGGGCTGCTTGGGGGCCCCCTGGGGGCCCTTCAGGCCAGCTAGGTCTTTGGGTCCTGGCTCCTTCGCTTTGGGAGCTGTTGCTGCAGTTGGGCATGTTGGCCGGAGAGTGCTTCTCGGGCCGCGAACTGTAACTTCCAGGTACCTCTCAGGTATACATGCCCAATGAAAGCCCCCAGACCCAAATGGAGAGGGGCTGCTTGGGGGGCTTCTGGGGGCCCTTCAGGCCAGCTAGGTCTTTGGGTCCTGGCTCCTTTGCTTTGGGAGCTGTTGCTGCAGTTGGGCATGTTGGCCGGAGAGTGCTTCTCGGGCCGCGAACTGCAACCTTGCAGGTACCTCCCAGGTTCCCGGCCCAAATAAAGCCCCCAGACCCAAATGGAGAGGAGATCCTTGGGGGCCCCATGGGGGCCCTTCAGGCCAGCTAGGTCTTTGGGTCCTGGCTCCTTCGGTTTGGGAGCTGTTGCTGCAGTTGGGCATGTTGGCCGGAGAGTGCTTCTCGGGCCGCGAACTGCAACCTTGCAGGAATCTCCCAGGTTCCATGCCCAACGAAAGCCCCCAGACCCAAATTGAGAGGGGCTGCTTGGGGCCCCCTGGGGGCCCTTCAGGCCAGCTAGGTCTTTGGGTCCTGGCTCCTTCGGTTTGGGAGCTGTTGCTGCAGTTGGGCATGTTGGCCGGAGAGTGCTTCTCGGGCCACGAACTGCAACCTTGCAGGTACCTCCCAGGTTCCCGGCCCAACGAAAGCCCCCAGACCCAAATTGAGAGGGGCTGCTTGGGGCCCCCCTGGGGGCCCTTCAGGCCAGCTAGGTCTTTGGGTCCTGGCTCCTTCGGTTTGGGAGCTGTTGCTGCAGTTGGGCATGTTGGCCGGAGAGTGCTTCTCGGGCCACGAACTGCAACCTTGCAGGATTCTCCCAGGTTCCCGGCCCAACGAAAGCCCCCAGACCCAAATGGAGAGGTGCTGTTGGGGGCCCCCTGGGGGCCCTTCAGGCCAGCTAGGTCTTTGGGTCCTGGCTCCTTCGCTTTGGGAGCTGTTGCTGCAGTTGGGCATGTTGGCCGGAGAGTGCTTCTCGGGCCGCCAACTGCAACCTTGCAGGTACCTCCCAGGTTCCCGGCCCAACGAAAGCCCCCAGACCCAAATTGAGAGGGGCTGCTTGGGGCCCCCCTGGGGGCCCTTCAGGCCAGCTAGGTCTTTGGGTCCTGGCTCCTTCGCTTTGGGAACTGTTGCTGCAGTTGGGCATGTTGGCCGGAGAGTGCTTCTCGGGCCGCCAACTGCAACCTTGCAGGTACCTCCCAGGTTCCCGGCCCAACGAAAACCCCCAGACCCAAATGGAGAGGGGCTGCTTGGGGGCCCCCTGGGGGCCCTTCAGGCCAGCTAGGTCTTTGGGTCCTGGCTCCTTCGCTTTGGGAGCTGTTGCTGCAGTTGGGCATGTTGGCCGGAGAGTGCTTCTCGGGCCGCGAACTGTAACTTCCAGGTACCTCTCAGGTATACATGCCCAATGAAAGCCCCCAGACCCAAATGGAGAGGGGCTGCTTGGGGGGCTTCTGGGGGCCCTTCAGGCCAGCTAGGTCTTTGGGTCCTGGCTCCTTCGCTTTGGGAGCTGTTGCTGGATATTGGGCATGTTGGCCGGAGAGTGCTTCTCGGGCTGCGAACTGCAACCTTGCTGGTATCTCCCAGGTTCTCTGCCTAAAGAAAGCCCCCAGACCCAAATGGAGAGGGGCTGCTTGGGGGCCCCCTGGGGGCCCTTCAGGCCAGCTAGGTCTTTGGGTCCTGGCTCCTTCGGTTTGGGAGCTGTTGCTGCAGTTGGGCATGTTGGCCGGAGAGTGCTTCTCCGGCCGCGAACTGCAACCTTGCAGGAATCTCCCAGGTTCCCGGCCCAACGAAAGACCCCAGACCCAAATTAAGAGGGGCTGCTTGGGGGCCCCCTGGGGGCCCTTCAGGCCAGCTAGGTCTTTGGGTCCTGGCTCCTTCGCTTTGGGAGCTGTTGCT